>NC_029790.2:71786042-71836385 GCF_000816755.2 Arachis ipaensis
ATTATCCTAAAACAGAGATCTTCAAGGTTTGGAACCTGTGAGCTGTCTGCTTTAGAAGGAAATGACGAAAAATCTTGCATTGGTCTGTGCTGTGGTATGTAGCTCTGTCTGGTGCCACCTAAAGAATCTCTCCGAACCTTCATCACAGGAAGAGTGGCATTGTAGCCCCAGAGCTAACGAACCGTGTTTGCGAGACTGGTCTAGCTCAAAAGAGCAATAGCTTCTGGAGTTTTGACTCTTAATGAAAGGTTTTCTGAATAAGCATGAATTTAATGAAAAACCTGTCTTTGTTAGCAGCAAAGGCAGAGACCTAAGAGATTTTCATTCAATTACCTTCGACCTAGTTAAAGGAAATTAGTGCTTATCCCCTGCGTATAGACATATTCTATTATCCTTAGTACCAAGATGGAACTAATGATTCCCTTGCTTGATAGTCAAGGATAGGATAGTCTTTTGGAGTGATGCTTGCTAGTTACCGCACCGTGGGTCCTTTCAACCAGACAAAGAGGATAGGACCCTCGTCATGTCTTCCTTTCCCTGGTAAGGTCGATAAAGAAAGGTAGCTGGGTGTAATATGTTTACCCTTTCACGACACGCCTCTCTTTCGCCACCACCTTGGCTTAGGCTTTATAGCCTTCCCTTTATTTTGACTTGGGTCGCTTTGTGAATTCCTCGAGATTGGGGCAAGCTCTTAGAGAAGTTGTTCTTTTTGAAAGAAGGGGGGCCAAGCTACCTCCGAGAAAGGGAATAATTCACCTATGTAAAGCTTTGGTAATGCCCAGCTTCCCTACCACCTCTCTTACATAATTAAGTAATCTAAGATTAGGGTGCACTTCGTTCATAGAAAAAAACCATCCCAATCTAATTAATGTCGGAGATTTTTCGGGAACTTTTTTTATTACAAATCCCACGCAATCAAAAGGCTATTCAAGGAATAGCTATGTTTCGTACCCGTAGCGGGAGAAAACTTTCATACTGAAATTGATAAATCGAACCATTCTTTTCCAGTAAGAAAAGCAAGGGCCACCAACCCTGCATCAATCTTCTCCTGACAGTCGAGTGCCTAAAGACCCTCAACTACAACAAACTGGTAAGAGACGCCACACCTCTCTCCTAACACACTTTATCCACCCGCAGTCCAACAACACAAATACGAATCATATTACTTATATATTTCATTTTTGAAGTTATTTGTACTATACCATCAGTACAGACCCTAAAAACACCACCATAAGTGGAACTGATAGGGTCATCCCCGGGTGAAACCGAAATAATATTACCAGTCATATTCAAATCATCAAATAAACCATAAAGTGAATTTTCAAACAACAAATTATTTTTAGAAGTTGTGACTATAATTTCTTCATTATACCTGGCATAAGAATAAGAAGGAAATTGCAAATTAAACTTAATATCCAATTGATTTAAATATAAACTGAGTAAAATAGTAGTAAAATACCCGGAGGGAGTAATAAAATCATTTAAAAAGTCTACTTCCTCTCCATAAAGTGTTATAGGCATATATAGGATAGATTTGATTAACTGCATTATATCTGAACTTAACACTATTGGTTCAAGCATAGTCAAAAGACTTTCTTTATTAATTTTAAATAGAGAGTGTAACATGTTAATTTTGTAAAGTCTAGAAACAGGTGTCTTTATCGACGATAAAATATGTGCAAAATATGAACTAGGATACTGATTATATCCAAAGGATAAGGAATAAGGAATATTAAGAGATATCAATCTACTATTAAGCAAGTGCCCAAGCGCAATAATAACAATATGATCTTCCAGAATAGGATATAAACATCCATAAACTGTTGATTTATCTATATTAATATGAATAAAATATGTATTCTTATGTGCTTTTTCTTTATTAGAAAATACTTTAAGTGGAAATGGAGAGAGAGTATACTTACCAGTCTTTACCTTATTTTGAATCAATTTAACATTATCGGGCGATAACCCTACAAATTCTTTGGGCATAAATAAATTTTACCAATATATAAAGAAAGCCTTTTCTTCTCATAAGATATTTTTAGTTAGTTAGGGCGTTAAGGCTGACTCACCTTGATGCGTAATTCAACCGTACTAAGGTCATCCAATCTTTAGACGGGATGCTTTTGTATCATTTTTCCTTGTTGGTAAGAAGTTGGGAGAAAAATTTCTAGTCAGCCTAACCAAAACCAGAAAGGAAGAGGGGTGGTCCCCGAAGGGCAGAACGATATTAACACGTGCTTATATCAGTGACGAATTAGATGAAAAGGCAAGTCGGCTTTCACCACACATGTGTGGTACCCGGCCCCATGCAAATGTAGACTCCCATGGCTCGCTTGGAAAAGAGGCTCGTATCCCTCTCTTTCTATTACCTCCTATAGCTATAGCTATGGGCATGTAGGATAATCTATGTATCTTAAAAGGATCGTTAGAAGTCTTATCCTCTATCTTTTATCCCCCAACATCGTCTAAGTTTGAAGGCCTCTATTGTTATCTCCGGACGCTAGTTCTTATCCATGTTCTCTCTTAACGTCCGGTCTTCCCAATCCTGTCTTTGATCTTTGAGGAAGTCCCCCCGACTTGGATTTAGGGGGTTAACCCTCACTTGCGCAATGGAGTTTGTTTGTTCCAGTTAATAAGCTGACTACCTTCCCTGCGCTGGTAGCTCTTAAAGTGACTTTTCTTCGCCAGCCCTCCATGACTAAAGTGAGTCATGGGATAAGGTTCTCCCTCCCCTCCTAGTAGTTCTGGATCTCTCGATCCAAGGCATTTTTCCTTCGCTCTATTCTAAAGTCCTGGGCTAAGCTGAGCTTCAAAGTCGGGCTTTCTTCCTAAAGCCAACGGCCTGTTCCAAGTGCTTTCCTTTCCAGCATTCCATTAGAAAGGAATGCAGACTGGGTGGATTAAGTTGCTCTCTCTTTCCTCAATACCGAGCTAAAATAAAGAATGATGAAACCTACAACCAGGCATAAATAGAGGCATTCCTTGGGTGATTTCAAGCTTCTTCCTGTGGATTCCCTACCCAAAGGTAATGGGTACGGGACATAGGGACTAAAGCCAAACTATTTAAGAAGCATCCACATATAGCGTATATAAGAGAACTGCTGCATTTTAGGGTCCCAAAAATTTCATAAAAGAAGAAAGGTCTTTGCGGATCGTATCATAGAAAGCGACTTGGATCACCTAGTAGTTTGTCGAGATTGGCTTGGTGTTCAGTGTGGGCTGTCTTCTCTATCAAAATAGTAAGAGAAAGAGAAGGAAACGTGGAAGAAGCGGGGTAGAGGAATTGGTCAACTCATCAGGCTCATGACCTGAAAACTACAGGTTCGAATCCTGCCCCCACCTAATCATCTGAGGCCGTAGTTAGCCTCAATCCTTCTGATTCGTAAGTAACTCAGTGAGTGCTTTCTAAGAAGAAAGAAAATGAAAAAAGAACAACCGCACAGGTCGTACTATCGACAAATAAAACGTGTTTCATGTTTTCACGGTTCAGAATTTCCCTTTTTAGTAGTTTCGTAGTAAGAAGTTTTGGGTTAATTTTGTTTTATTGGATTTCTCTGGATTCCATACTCTTGTTATTTCACATAGGACCATTGGACTTATTTGTCGTTACTATAGGCTCGCAACCTATCGACTTTAGTTGGACATGCCATTTTGATAATGGTGCTGGCAGTTCCAATCTTCCCGCCTTGATTCCCTCGGAATCAGCAGCAAGTTGCAAAGTGGGTGTGGGTTCACACGAAGGTTCTAGCTTGGGGTGGACCTCTTTCGACCTCGACATTTTAGCGGAAGAGGAAGATGAGGTTGCCCGCCCCCACCCCCTTCCTCAGCTCGACCCGGGGACAGAGGACCCTATATATAAAGCAGTCGATGCAATCATTACTAGTTGCAAAAAAGAGGAAGCTCATATAGTGGAAAAAGCTCGTGCTTTACTTGAACAGAAAGGCCTTTTTTCTCACTGAGAATGAAAATAAATATATAAAGCCTGCTATGAACATGGCTCTGTACGATACTTGGGAAATAGACATAGATACACGTTTGGAACAATTCCGAAGAATAAGACGCTTATTAGGAAAAAGGAATTGTTCTGTTTGAAACGCTTTTATAGATGAAATGATTTCCTTAGGGAATCAAAGATTTAACGATCCTAAGTATAAAGTATGATACGACTCTTTCCTTTTATTTCGCTATTTTGATTTTTTTAGTCCTTGGGAACAGCGTAGCGACGGATAATTCAGAATCAGAATAGGTCCAGCTCTATAGGATAGTGGACAAATCAATAGGAAATGTTATTTGCTTTGTAAGAAGAAGAATAAACTTCTATGAAATGAAAGAGTTTCACAGAAATTGTCTTGATCGTCGGATATCATTTGCAAATAGTGGGAAGAAGTGTTATCGAACGATTTCCTGCAATTCTTCCCAGTATTTAATGAGTAAATAATCTAACTACAAGTCTCGATCTATACAAAACGCACAGGGTTTTTGTGTTTCTTTCAGTTTCATTGATAGCAGAAGAGCCTTACTCTATAGGATAGGGGCACTAGCGCTTTATTTAAAAAAGAAAAAAAGTAAAGGGGCCTGAAAATGTAACGTAATAGGCTACTATTCTAGGCTCGCTTCGCTTCTTCAAGCTCCGCCCCTTATTTATTGGAAAACGAAAGCGCTAAGGCGCCTTAGATTATTCTATTTTTTTGGTAAAACAAAGCAACCTTTCGCGCCAGGCACTCACGTTTTTTGTCATCTGGGTGGAAGCTAGCGGCAGGGCTTGCTTAACCGTATATATGGAATCGGGACTCACCCTGGATCTCCGAATAGCCTCACATGAAACTGGTAGACACACTGAGCCACCACGTACCCCTCTCGCCCATCGTATGCTATGGATGGTCACACTAGCCCCTCGATGGCATGGCGGGATTTCCCATTGACAGTTCCTGAGGTCATTCTTTTGGGAGATCCTTAATCTTGGAAAGAAGGAAAGGCATCAATCCAGACTGGCAGCACCCGAAAGGGAGTCTTCGCTTTACGGCCGGGGGTAGGGCTCTTGATGCACGGAAACTTGTCTCTCAACAATTTTCCCTCGGCAAGTACACCAAATTATCGTCAAGTAAAAACTCAGAAAAGAGTGAGGTCGAATCCCACAGGGATTGATTGGTCAAGCAACTTTAATCAGAGGAACATTCTAGTTGAGCTAAGCATAAATTGAGTTGATATTTGCAGAAACATAAATGGCAGGAAAGTAAATAACAGAAAGTGTAAATACTGGAAATAAAGAGCAAAATGTAAATGGCAGAAAGTAAATTGCAGAATCTTAAATGGGGATTTGGGGAAATGAACATAAAAGTAAATGGCAGAAAGTAAAGAGAATGGGTAAGATCAGAAATGAGGGATTCATTGAACTCAGGAGATGTTGTATTCTCCGGATCAAGTTTATTCTCATCTCTTCCTCAATCAATGCATTCATTGATCTCCTTGGCAATCTTAAGTGATTGGATTCCAATTCCTTGGCAACCCAATCTCTTAAATCTTGATCAATAGCCAATTCCTTGGTCTAATTGCTCATGAGAAGAGATGAAGTATGGTCACTGATTATACCACATGTATTCCCAAATCAAAGTGTTGGTAGGATTATATGTCACTATATCCATTTAAACCCCAAATTGGTCCAACATGAGAAAGAATTTCTAGCATGATCTCTTCATTCCTCTTCCAAGGTTCCGAAGAGATCATAGTATGAATAGCTTCTTTTCCAAGACAACTACCCAATAGGATGAAGATTGAAAGCTTTCTAGTAAAATCAAGAGAAACGAAAGAAGAAGAATAATGAAAACTATTATTGATCCATCAAATTACAACAGAGCTCCCTAACCCAATGAAAGGGGTTTAGGTGTTCATAGCTCTGAAAATGGAAATCATAAATGAAAAGTACATTTTCAAAAATAAAACTAGAAGTTGCAGAGAAAGTAAAATATACAGAGTGTAGTTCTCCAAAATGCCAAAAGCTCCCTACTAGTTCAAAACTACTCCTATATATACTACTCTTCTGATCTTCTGGTTGGCTCTTCAAGTCTTGGATATGGGCTTTTGGATCTTTAGTTGAAGCAGTTACAGTCTTCAGTGGGCTCATCTTTGCTTGCAGAAAAAGTGTGAGTTAGGCATGGACGTTAGTTAGGACGTTAGTGGTGTTAACGTTAAGTGAAAATGTGGGTTCAGGAACGTTAGTGACAATTACCTTTTTCACTAACGTTCCAAGCCAAAAAAGTGATCCACGTTAACTTCAACGTTAGTGGCACTAATGTGACCACTAACGTTGCCTCTTGGTCCTTCGCAAACGTTATTGGCATTCACCTTTTCCAATAACGTTGCTTATTACCCCTTTTTCCCACGTTAGAGTTCACGTTAGTATAACTAACGTGACCCTTAACGTGGGCATGCCTAAGCTTCGAAAGCGTTAGTGACACTTACCTTTGTCACTAACGCTTCAAACGCCCCTTCTTCCCATGTTAGTGCCTCACGTTAATTGCATTAACGTGGTGGTGATTGCCATCCCCAACGTTAGTGACAAAGGTGAGTGTCACTAACGTTGGCCCGTCATTTCTTTCCTCCACGTTAGCTTCCACGTTAATGTAATTAACGTGGCAACTAACGTGGGCAATATTGGCTTAGTCCAACGTTAGTGACAAAGGTGAGTGTCACTAACGTTGGCGATTCCTTGCTCCTCCCACGTTAGAGTTCACGTTAATATAATTAACACGACTCTTAACGTGGCCAATTGTGCCCTTTTTGGAACGTTAGTGGTATTCACTTTTACCACTAATGTTGGAGCTTCCCTTTTCCTCCACGTTAGCTTCCACGTTAATGTAATTAATGTAGCCACTAACGTGGGCTATGATGGCTTTTCGAAGGTGTTATTGATGATCACTTTTTCCATTAACGTTACAAGTTAGCTCCCATTCCACGTTAGCGGTCTCGTTAGTTAGACTAACGTGGCTACTAACGTAGCTCTTCCTTGCTTCCTTTGTCCTGAAATCAAGCAAATATAGTGCATCAAAGCTTGGTTCTACATCATGAGATCATGCATCATCTATTTTATCATTCAATTCATACATAATTCTCATAAAATCATGTAAAGTTCACAATGTTTACTTGAATCAAGATGTAAGTGAATATCTACCCAAAACTTGCTTATTTACTAAGAAAATGCATGAAACTACCCTAAAACAGTAAAGAAAAGGTCAGTGAAACTGGCCAAAATACCCTGGCATCACAACACCAAACTTAAAGCTTGCTTGTCCCTAAGCAAGTACTGAAACAAAAGAATGATGAATGAAAGAACAAGAGAAATAAGTTCTTATTATAGAAGTAAAGCTCTTGGTTTATGGGGTTTCATGTATAGCAACTTAGGTTCATTCCTTTACTGGTTTCCAGGTCCTTATCATGCTTTTGAATACTTGCTTGATTGCATCCTATGAGATCCTTATTCTTTGATCCTCCCTTTTTTTCTTAGGGTTTATTGCATCCTTAGGCTAAGTGCTCTGTGAGGGGGCGACTCTTTAAAATAAGCTTTCAGCCAACACTCCCGAACCAGTTAGTTCAACGTGCTAGGTGTTGAAACACCCCTAAGGACTTACTCCCTCAAGTCTCTCTCCCCCATACATGCACACCACAGGCACATGGTTTGTTATTTTCTTTCCTTGCGGCCTTGGTGTCCAGCACCTCTTTGGGTTACTAAATGTTCTGTAGCAAGGTTGCTCTTGATAGTGGATTTTCAGTTGATAATCCTAGGTTAGTTAACCCAAGTTACCAAGTGATGAAGCACTCCTAAGAACTTATTCATCCAAGCAGATCCTTGGTACAGGATCACCACAGACACATCCCTCAAGATTTAAACCCTTGGTGCCTAGCCTTATTTTTTATTATTTCTTTCTTTTTCAAACTCTTATTATTTTTTCCCTTTTTCTTATTAGGATCTTGTTGTTTGGTTAATCTCGTAGAATGTGCTTCAAGCATGTACTTCAGTACACATAAGTGCCCTCATACCTTATAGGTGATCTAACTTAGCTAATCTATTATCCCACCACCAACCTTGAGGACTTATTTCACCATATGAACTCTACTCTAGTTTCTTTCATATCTTTATCTTTTATTAAATTCAAAGGGCAAGCATACAAGTAAGTAGGATGAAGATGAAAACAGGTAACTTGGACCAGCACACATGTGACAAAAGCACGGGAAACAAACATTAAATTCTAGTGATTTAAACTAAAGAGTAACTATTAATCAGGGGCACATTCAGACTTCCAATTTGAGCATTTCCAAGCATATGGAATCAAGTAACAATACAACCTTTTGGTGGTGCCTTCTAGCTATCCCTTTGTTGTTATCATCCATAACTTTTGCATCCTTCTTCGCCTCCTTGAATGATGGTGCATTATTTTTCCAGAAGATTGATTGAGTTCCTGCAAAGTTATTGGAAGTTGCTTGTTCCCATAGCACTTGAGAAATAGTTAGCATGCATGTATGCTTGTGAATTTCTGAACTTAATCTAGTGTGTGAACACCAAACTTAGTTCCTTGCCTAATGCAACAGATTGAATACATGCAGAGAACCTCACGTGCTTTTATTAATAAAATGACTATTAACTAGAGACTAAACTATTGTTAAGTGGTTTCCCTGATTGGTTAGGGCTAGCAACTTGCCATTGAAGAGGTGTAATGTGATTCTAATTGAAATCTTTAGTGGAACACCAAACTTAGAATTACACATTCACTCTTGGATTGTTTTGGTGTGCAACACCAAACTTAGCTCCTCACAATACAGGAAAAACTACTTGTAACTTTTATTGAAATTATCATGAAAAAGAAACTACCTTAGGTTGGGTTGCCTCCCAATGAAGCGCTCTTTTAGCGTCGCTAGCTCGACGATTTCTCCACTAGTTGAGATGATACTTCATTTTGGGGTTTCCCCTATGTTGCCCATGTAGTGTTTGAGCCTTTGTCCGTTCACAGTGAAAGCCCTCTTTGAACTTTCTTCCATGATTTCTATGTGTCCATATGGCGAGACCTTTGTGACAAGAAAGGGTCTTGACCACCTTGATTTGAGTTTCCCAGGGAAAAGTCTCAATTTGGAGTTGTAGAGGAGCACTTGCTGTCCTTTTTCGAAGCTTCTGGGTGTTAGATTGAGGTCGTGTCTTCTCTTCGCCTTTTCTTTATAGATCTTGGCATTTTCATAGGCTTGAGATCTAAACTTCTCCATTTCCTGCAGCTGCAAGACCCTCTTTTCACCAGCAGCAATGCCATCAAAATTTAGTAGCTTGAGACCCCAGAGGGCTTTGTGTTCCAGCTCCAATGGTAAATGACAGGCCTTTCCATACACCAGTTGATATGGGGACATCCCGATTGGTGTTTTGAATACCGTTCTGTATGCCCAAAGAGCATCATCTAGCTTCTTCGACCAATCCTTTCTTGATGCTCCTACAGTCTTCTCCAAAATCCTTTTTAATTCTCTGTTAGATATCTCAGTTCGCCCACTTGTTTGGGGGTGGTAGGGCGTGGCGACCTTATGTTTTACCCCGTATCGTAAGAGGAGAGCTTCTAATGGCCTGTTACAAAAATGGCTCCCTCCATCACTGATGAGTGTTCGGGGGACTCCGAACCGACTAAAGATATTCTTTCTGAGGAAGTTCATGACCACCTTGTTATCATTTGTTGGGGTTGCAATAGCCTCTACCCACTTGGAAACGTAATCCACTGCTACCAAGATATACTTGTTTGAATATGAGGTTGGAAATGGTCCCATGAAATCGATTTCCCATACATCAAACAGTTCCAGTTCTAAGATAAAATTCTATGGCATCTCATTTCTTTTGGGTAAGTTTCCAGCTCTTTAGAATTCATTGTAGTTCTTTACTAGTTCTTTGGCATCCTTGAAAAGGGTGGGCCAAAAGAATCCACTTTGTAACACCTTGGCTGTAGTCCTTTCCCCTCCAAAATGGCCTCCATAGCACGAGCCGTGGCAATTCCACAGGACCTCTCATCCCTCTTCTTCTGAAACACATCTTCTCAGGATTCCATCTGAACACTTCTTGAAGAGATATAGCTCATCACAGACAAAATATTTTGCGTCATTGATGAGCTTTCTTTTTTGATGTTTGTTGATCTCTGGAGGTAAAGCCCCAGTTGCCTTGAAATTGGCAATGTCTGCAAACCAGGGCGCTTTGTGAACCGTCATTAACTGCTCATCTGGGAAGCACTCATTCACACTGGCATCATGTGTTCCACCTTTGTCATGAGGGATTCTGGATAGGTGATCAGCTACCTTGTTCTCCACTCCTTTCTTGTCTCTGATCTCAATATTGAATTCCTGCAACAACAAGATTCATCTTATCAGTGTTGGTTTTGATTCCTGCTTGGCAAATAAATATTTAAGTGCTGTGTGATCTGTGAAAACGATCACTTTGGCACCAATGAGGTATGATCTAAACTTGTCAAATGCAAAAACTATTACCAGCAATTCCTTTTTAGTAGTGGTATAATTTCTTTGAGTGTTATTGAAGACTTTGCTGGCATAGTATATCGCATGGACCAAATTATCTTTCCTCTGTCCTAACACTGCCCCAACTGCAAAATCAGATGCATCGCACATCAGTTCAAATGGTAAGTTCCAATCAAGTGGGGAAATGATAGGAGCAGAGGACAGCCTCTTTTTCAAGTTTTCGAATGCTAGCATGCACTTTTCATTAAAGACAAATGGTGTATCAGATACAAGGAGATTGCTTAAGGGCTTGGCTATCTTTGAAAAATCTTTAATAAACCTTCTGTAAAAGCCAGCATGCCCTAAAAAGCTCCTAATTTCCTTAACATCACTTGGTGGGGGTAATTTTTCAATGAGTTCCACCTTAGCTCTGTCTACCTCAATGCCTCGGTTAGAAACCTTATGGCCAAGGACTATTCCTCCTATCACCATAAAATGACATTTTTCCCAATTCAAGACCAAATTAGTTTATTGGCATCTTTTAAACACCAGGGCAAGGTGATTTAGGCAATTAGGAAAGGAATCCCCGAATATTGAAAAGTCATCCATAAAGACTTCAATGAATTTTTCTATCATATCTGAGAAGATAGAAAGCATGCAGCGTTGAAACGTTGCAGGAGCATTACATAGCCCAAATGGCATGCGCCAGTATGCAAACACTCCATATGGGCAAGTAAATGACGTTTTCTCCTGGTCTCTCGGATCAACCACCATTTGATTATATCCTGAGTAGCCATCCAGAAAATAGTAATATGAGTGTCCTGCAAGTCTTTCCAACATCTGATCCATGAAGGGGAGTGGGAAGTGATCTTTTCTTGTAGCTTCATTGAGTTTTCTGTAGTCAATGCACATCCTCGATCCTGTGACCGTTCTTGTAGGGATGAGTTTGTTTCTCTCATTGGGTACTACAGTGATTCCTCCTTTCCTGGGGACCACTTGGACGGGACTGACACATGGGCTATCAAAAATTGGGTAGATGACCCCTCCTTGCCACAGCTTTATGACTTCCTTCTGTACCACTTCTTTCATGACTGGATTTAGCCTCCTTTGGGGTTGGATGGATGGTTTGGCATCATCTTCCAGCAGTATCTTGTGCATGCATATGGCCGAACTGATTCCCTTCAGGTCAACGAGGGTCCATCCAATGGCATCCTTTTGTTTTTGTAATACTTGGAGTAGTTCCTCCCCTTGTTCTTGGTTGAGGGCTGAGTTTATGATCACTGGGTAACTTTCATTCTCTCCTAAATATGCACATTGTAACAGCCCAGACCACCCGCTAGCACGATATTGTCCGCTTTGGCACACAAGGCCTCACGGTTTTGCTTTTGACGATAGGGATGCTAGCCGAAGCCCCCCACACTCACTCGTCAAAACGCGTCATGCTAGGGAGAGGTATCCACACCCTTATAAGGCATGCTTCGTTCCCCTCCCCAACCAATGTGGGCCTTACAATCCACCCCCCTAAGGGAGCCCAGCACCCTCGCTGGCACATCGATCCGGGTTCTGGCTCTGATACCATCTGTAACAGCCCAGACCATCCGCTAGCACGATATTGTCCGCTTTGGCATACAAGGCCTCACGGTTTTGCTTTTGACGATAGGGATGCTAGCCGAAGCCCCCCATACTCACTCGTTAAAACGCGTCATGCTAGGGAGAGGTATCCACACCCTTATAAGGCATGCTTCGTTTCCCTCCCAACCGATGTGGGCCTTACAATCTAGCCCCCTAAGGGAGCCCAGCCCCCTCGCTGGCACATCGATCCGGGTTCTGGCTCTGATACCATCTCTGTAACAGCCCAAACCACCCGCTAGCACGATATTGTCCGCTTTGACACACAAGGACTCACGGTTTTGCTTCTAACGATAGGGATGCTAGTAACAGCCCAGACCACCCGCTAGCACGATATTGTCCGCTTTGGCACACAAGGCCTCAGTTTTGCTTTTGACGATAGGGATGCTAGCCGAAGCCCCCCACACTCACTCGTCAAAACGCGTCATGCTAGGGAGAGGTATCCACACCCTTATAAGGCATGCTTTGTTCCCCTCCCCAACCGATGTGGGCCTTACAATCCACCCCCCTAAGGGAGCCCAGTGCCCTCGCTGGCACATCGATCCGGGTTCTGGCTCTGATACCATCTGTAACAGCCTAGACCACCCACTAGCACGATATTGTCCACTTTGGCACACAAGGCCTCACAGTTTTGCTTTTGACGATAGGGATGCTAGCCGAAGCCCCCCACACTCACTCGTCAAAACGCGTCATGCTAGGGAGAGGTATCCATACCCTTATAAGGCATCCTTCGTTCCCCTCCCCAACCGATGTGGGCCTTACAATCCACCCCACTAAGGGAGCCCAGCGCCCTCGCTGGCACATCGATCCGGGTTCTGGCTCTGATACCATCTGTAACAGTCTAGACCACCCGCTAGCACGATATTGTCCGCTTTGGCAAACAAGGCCTCACGGTTTTGCTTTTGACGATAGGGATGCTAGCCGAAGCCCCCCACACTCACTCGTCAAAACGCGTCATGCTAGGGAGAGGTATCCACACCCTTATAAGGCATGCTTCGTTCCCCTCCCCAACCGATGTGGGCCTTACAATCCACCCCCCTAAGGGAGCCCATCGCCCTCGCTGGCACATCGATCCGGGTTCTGGCTCTGATACCATCTGTAACAGTCCAGACCACCCGCTAGCACGATATTGTCCGCTTTGGCAAACAAGGCCTCACGGTTTTGCTTTTGACGATAGGGATGCTAGCCGAAGCCCCCCACACTCACTCGTCAAAATGCGTCAAGCTAGGGAGAGGTATCCACACCCTTATAAGGCAAGCTTCGTTCCCCTTCCCAACCGATGTTGGCCTTGCAATCCACCCCCCTAAGGGAGCCCATCGCCCTCGCTGGCACATCGATCCGGGTTCTATATTGTCCGCTTTGGCACACAAGGCCTCCACCCCACTAAGGGAGCCCAGCGCCCTCGCTGGCACATCGATCTGGGTTCTGGCTCTGATACCATCTGTAACAGCCCAGACCATCCGCTAGCACGACCCTCCCCAACCAATGTGGGCCTTACAATCCACCCTCCTAAGGGAGCCCAGCACCCTCGCTGGCACATCGATCCGGGTTCTGGCTCTAATACGCCCAGACCATCCGCTAGCACGATATTGTCCGGGAGCCCAGCACCCTCGCTGGCACATCGATCCGGGTTCTGGCTCTAATACGCCCAGACCATCCGCTAGCACGATATTGTCCGGGAGCCCAGCACCCTCGCTGGCACATCGATCCGGGTTCTGGCTCTAATACGCCCAGACCATCCGCTAGCACGATATTGTCCGGGAGCCCAGCACCCTCGCTGGCACATCGATCCGGGTTCTGGCTCTAATACGCCCAGACCATCCGCTAGCACGATATTGTCCGGGAGCCCAGCACCCTCGCTGGCACATCGATCCGGGTTCTGGCTCTAATACGCCCAGACCATCCGCTAGCACGATATTGTCCGGGAGCCCAGCACCCTCGCTGGCACATCGATCCGGGTTCTGGCTCTAATACGCCCAGACCATCCGCTAGCACGATATTGTCCGGGAGCCCAGCACCCTCGCTGGCACATCGATCCGGGTTCTGGCTCTAATACGCCCAGACCATCCGCTAGCACGATATTGTCCGGGAGCCCAGCACCCTCGCTGGCACATCGATCCGGGTTCTGGCTCTAATACGCCCAGACCATCCGCTAGCACGATATTGTCCGGGAGCCCAGCACCCTCGCTGGCACATCGATCCGGGTTCTGGCTCTAATACGCCCAGACCATCCGCTAGCACGATATTGTCCGGGAGCCCAGCACCCTCGCTGGCACATCGATCCGGGTTCTGGCTCTAATACGCCCAGACCATCCGCTAGCACGATATTGTCCGGGAGCCCAGCACCCTCGCTGGCACATCGATCCGGGTTCTGGCTCTAATACGCCCAGACCATCCGCTAGCACGATATTGTCCGGGAGCCCAGCACCCTCGCTGGCACATCGATCCGGGTTCTGGCTCTAATACGCCCAGACCATCCGCTAGCACGATATTGTCCGGGAGCCCAGCACCCTCGCTGGCACATCGATCCGGGTTCTGGCTCTAATACGCCCAGACCATCCGCTAGCACGATATTGTCCGGGAGCCCAGCACCCTCGCTGGCACATCGATCCGGGTTCTGGCTCTAATACGCCCAGACCATCCGCTAGCACGATATTGTCCGGGAGCCCAGCACCCTCGCTGGCACATCGATCCGGGTTCTGGCTCTAATACGCCCAGACCATCCGCTAGCACGATATTGTCCGGGAGCCCAGCACCCTCGCTGGCACATCGATCCGGGTTCTGGCTCTAATACGCCCAGACCATCCGCTAGCACGATATTGTCCGGGAGCCCAGCACCCTCGCTGGCACATCGATCCGGGTTCTGGCTCTAATACGCCCAGACCATCCGCTAGCACGATATTGTCCGGGAGCCCAGCACCCTCGCTGGCACATCGATCCGGGTTCTGGCTCTAATACGCCCAGACCATCCGCTAGCACGATATTGTCCGGGAGCCCAGCACCCTCGCTGGCACATCGATCCGGGTTCTGGCTCTAATACGCCCAGACCATCCGCTAGCACGATATTGTCCGGGAGCCCAGCACCCTCGCTGGCACATCGATCCGGGTTCTGGCTCTAATACGCCCAGACCATCCGCTAGCACGATATTGTCCGGGAGCCCAGCACCCTCGCTGGCACATCGATCCGGGTTCTGGCTCTAATACGCCCAGACCATCCGCTAGCACGATATTGTCCGGGAGCCCAGCACCCTCGCTGGCACATCGATCCGGGTTCTGGCTCTAATACGCCCAGACCATCCGCTAGCACGATATTGTCCGGGAGCCCAGCACCCTCGCTGGCACATCGATCCGGGTTCTGGCTCTAATACGCCCAGACCATCCGCTAGCACGATATTGTCCGGGAGCCCAGCACCCTCGCTGGCACATCGATCCGGGTTCTGGCTCTAATACGCCCAGACCATCCGCTAGCACGATATTGTCCGGGAGCCCAGCACCCTCGCTGGCACATCGATCCGGGTTCTGGCTCTAATACGCCCAGACCATCCGCTAGCACGATATTGTCCGGGAGCCCAGCACCCTCGCTGGCACATCGATCCGGGTTCTGGCTCTAATACGCCCAGACCATCCGCTAGCACGATATTGTCCGGGAGCCCAGCACCCTCGCTGGCACATCGATCCGGGTTCTGGCTCTAATACGCCCAGACCATCCGCTAGCACGATATTGTCCGGGAGCCCAGCACCCTCGCTGGCACATCGATCCGGGTTCTGGCTCTAATACGCCCAGACCATCCGCTAGCACGATATTGTCCGGGAGCCCAGCACCCTCGCTGGCACATCGATCCGGGTTCTGGCTCTAATACGCCCAGACCATCCGCTAGCACGATATTGTCCGGGAGCCCAGCACCCTCGCTGGCACATCGATCCGGGTTCTGGCTCTAATACGCCCAGACCATCCGCTAGCACGATATTGTCCGGGAGCCCAGCACCCTCGCTGGCACATCGATCCGGGTTCTGGCTCTAATACGCCCAGACCATCCGCTAGCACGATATTGTCCGGGAGCCCAGCACCCTCGCTGGCACATCGATCCGGGTTCTGGCTCTAATACGCCCAGACCATCCGCTAGCACGATATTGTCCGGGAGCCCAGCACCCTCGCTGGCACATCGATCCGGGTTCTGGCTCTAATACGCCCAGACCATCCGCTAGCACGATATTGTCCGGGAGCCCAGCACCCTCGCTGGCACATCGATCCGGGTTCTGGCTCTAATACGCCCAGACCATCCGCTAGCACGATATTGTCCGGGAGCCCAGCACCCTCGCTGGCACATCGATCCGGGTTCTGGCTCTAATACGCCCAGACCATCCGCTAGCACGATATTGTCCGGGAGCCCAGCACCCTCGCTGGCACATCGATCCGGGTTCTGGCTCTAATACGCCCAGACCATCCGCTAGCACGATATTGTCCGGGAGCCCAGCACCCTCGCTGGCACATCGATCCGGGTTCTGGCTCTAATACGCCCAGACCATCCGCTAGCACGATATTGTCCGGGAGCCCAGCACCCTCGCTGGCACATCGATCCGGGTTCTGGCTCTAATACGCCCAGACCATCCGCTAGCACGATATTGTCCGGGAGCCCAGCACCCTCGCTGGCACATCGATCCGGGTTCTGGCTCTAATACGCCCAGACCATCCGCTAGCACGATATTGTCCGGGAGCCCAGCACCCTCGCTGGCACATCGATCCGGGTTCTGGCTCTAATACGCCCAGACCATCCGCTAGCACGATATTGTCCGGGAGCCCAGCACCCTCGCTGGCACATCGATCCGGGTTCTGGCTCTAATACGCCCAGACCATCCGCTAGCACGATATTGTCCGGGAGCCCAGCACCCTCGCTGGCACATCGATCCGGGTTCTGGCTCTAATACGCCCAGACCATCCGCTAGCACGATATTGTCCGGGAGCCCAGCACCCTCGCTGGCACATCGATCCGGGTTCTGGCTCTAATACGCCCAGACCATCCGCTAGCACGATATTGTCCGGGAGCCCAGCACCCTCGCTGGCACATCGATCCGGGTTCTGGCTCTAATACGCCCAGACCATCCGCTAGCACGATATTGTCCGGGAGCCCAGCACCCTCGCTGGCACATCGATCCGGGTTCTGGCTCTGATACCATCTGTAACAGCCCAGACCATCCGCTAGCACGATATTGTCCGCATTGGCAAACAAGGCCTCACGGTTATGCTTTTGACGATAGGGATGCTAGGCGAAGCCTCCCACACTCGCTCGTTAAAACGTGTCATGCTAGGGAGAGGTATCCACACCCTTATAAGGCATGCTTCGTTCCCCTCCCCAACCGATGTGGGCCTTACAATCCACCCCCCTAAGGGAGCCCAGCGCCCTCGCTGGCACATCGATCCGGGTTCTGGCTCTGATACCATCTGTAACAGTCCAGACCACCCGCTAGCACGATATTGTCCGCTTTGACAAACAAGGCCTCACGGTTTTGCTTTTGACGATAGGGATGCTAGCCGAAGCCCCCCACACTCACTCGTCAAAACGCGTCATGCTAGGGAGAGGTATCCATACCCTTATAAGGCATGCTTCGTTCCCCTCCCCAACCGATGTGGGCCTTACTATCCACCCCCTAAGGGAGCCCAGCGCCCTCGCTGGCACATCGATCAGGGTTCTGGCTCTGATATCATCTGTAACAGTCCAGACCACCCGCTAGCACGATATTGTCCGCTTTGGCAAACAAGGCCTCACGGTTTTGCTTTTGACGATAGGGATGCTAGCCGAAGCCCCCCACACTCACTCGTCAAAATGTGTCATGCTAGGGAGAGGTATCCACACCCTTATAAGGCATGCTTCGTTTCCCTCCCCAACCGATGTGGGCCTTACAATCCACCCCCCTAAGGGAGCCCAGCGCCCTCGCTGGCACATCGATCTGGGTTCTGGCTCTGATACCATCTGTAACAGCCCAGACCATCCGCTAGCACGATATTGTTCGCTTTGGCGCACAAGGCCTCACGATTTTGCTTTTGACGATAGGGATGCTAGCCGAAGCCCCCACACTCGCTCTTTAAAACGCGTCATGCTAGGGAGAGTTATCCACAGCCTTATAAGGCATGCTTCGTTCCCCTCCCCAACCGATGTGGGCCTTACAATCCACCCCCCTAAGGGAGCCCAGCGCCCTCGCTGGCACATCGATCCGGGTTCTGGCTCTGATACCATCACTGTAACAGCCCAGACCACCCGCTAGCACGATATTGTCCGCTTTGACACAAAAGGCCTCACGGTTTTGCTTTTAACGATAGGGATCCTAGTAACAGCCCAGACCACCCGCCACCCTCGCTGGCACATCGATCCGGGTTCTGGCTCTGATACCATCTGTAGCAGTCCAGACCACCCGCTAGCACGATATTGTCCGGTTTGGCAAACAAGGCCTCACGGTTCTGCTTTTGACGATAGAGATGCTAGCCGAAGCCCCCCACACTCACTCGTCAAAACGCGTCATGCTAGGGAGAGGTATCCACACCCTTATAAGGCATGCTTCGTTCCCCTCCCCAACCGATGTGGGCCTTACAATCCACCCCCTAAGGGAGCCCAGCGCCCTCGCTGGCACATCGATCCGGGTTCTGGATCTGATACCATCTGTAACAGTCCAGACCACCCGCTAGCACGATATTGTCCGCTTTGGCAAACAAGGCCTCACGGTTTTGCTTTTGACGATAGGGATGCTAGCCGAAGCCCCCACACTCGCTCGTTAAAACGCGTCATGCTAGGGAGAGTTATCCACACCCTTATAAGGCATGCTTCGTTCCCCTCCCCAACCGATGTGGGCCTTACAATCCACCCCCCTAAGGGAGCCCAGCGCCCTCGCTGGCACATCGATCCGGGTTCTGGCTCTAATACCATCACTGTAACAGCCCAGACCACCCGCTAGCACGATATTGTCTGCTTTGACACAAAAGGCCTCACGGTTTTGCTTTTAACGATAGGGATCCTAGTAACAGCCCAGACCACCCGCTAGCACGATATTGTCCGCTTTGGCACACAAGGCCTCACAGTTTTGCTTTTGACGATAGAGATGCTAGCCGAAGCCCCCCACACTCGCTCGTCAAAACGCGTCATGCTAGGGAGAGGTATCCCCACCCTTATAAGGCATGCTTCGTTCCCCTCCCCAACCGATGTGGGCCTTACTATCCACCCCCTAAGGGAGCCCAGTGCCCTCGCTGGCACATCGATCCGGGTTCCGGCTCTGATACCATCTGTAACAGTCCAGACCACCCGCTAGCACGATATTGTCCGCTTTGGCAAACAAGGCCTCACGGTTCTGCTGTTGACGATAGGGATGCTAGCCGAAGCCCCCCACACTCACTCGTCAAAATGCGTCATGCTAGGGAGAGGTATCCACACCCTTATAAGGCATGCTTCGTTCCCCTCCCCAACCGATGTGGGCCTTACAATCCACCCCCCTAAGGGAGCCCAGCGCCCTCGCTGGCACATCGATCCGGGTTCTGGCTCTGATACCATCTGTAACAGCCCAGACCATCCGCTAGCACGATATTGTTCGCTTTGGCACACAAGGCCTCACGATTTTGCTTTTGACGATAGGGATGCTAGCCGAAGCCCCCACACTCGCTCGTTAAAACGCGTCATGCTAGGGAGAGTTATCCACACCCTTATAAGGCATGCTTCGTTCCCCTCTCCAACCGATGTGGGCCTTACAATCCACCCCCCTAAGGGAGCCCATCGCCCTCGCTGGCACATCGATCCGGGTTCTGGCTCTGATACCATCACTGTAACAGCCTAGACCACCCGCTAGCACGATATTGTCCGCTTTGACACAAAAGGCCTCACGGTTTTGCTTTTAACGATAGGGATCCTAGTAACAGCCCAGACCACCCGCTAGCACGATATTGTCCGCTTTGGCACACAAGGCCTCACAGTTTTGCTTTTGACGATAGGGATGCTAGCCGAAACCCCCCACACTCACTCGTCAAAACGCGTCATGCTAGGGAGAGGTATCCACACCCTTATAAGGCATGCTTCGTTCCCCTCCCCAACCGATGTGGGCCTTACAATCCGCCTCCCTAAGGGAGCCCAGCACCCTCGCTGGCACATCGATCCAGGTTCTGGCTCTGATACCATTTGTAACAGCCCAGACCACCCGCTAGTACGATATTGTCCGCTTTGGCACACAAGGCCTCACGGTTTTGCTTTTGACGATAGGGATGCTAGCCGAAGCCCCCCACACTCACTCGTCAAAACGCGTCATGCTAGGGAGAGGTATCCACACCCTTATAAGGCATGCTTCGTTCCCCTCCCCAACCGATGTGGGCCTTACAATCCACCCCCCTAAGGGAGCCCAGCGCCCTCGCTGGCACATCGATCCGGGTTCTGGCTCTGATACCATCTGTAACAGGCCAGACCACCCGCTAGCACGATATTGTTCGCTTTGGCAGACAAGGCCTCACAATTTTGCTTTTGTCGATAGGGATGCTAGCCGAAGCCCCCCACACTCACTCGTCAAAACGCGTCATGCTAGGGAGAGGTATCCACACCCTTATAAGGCATGCTTCGTTCCCCTCCCCAACCGATGTGGGCCTTGCAATCCACCCCCCTAAGTGAGCCCAGCGCCCTTGCTGGCACATTGATCCGGGTTCTGGCTCTGATACCATCTGTAACAGCCCAGACCACCCGCTAGCACGATATTATCCGCTTTGGCACACTAGGCCTCACGGTTTTGCTTTTGATGATAGGGATGCTAGCCGTGGTCTGGGCTGTTACACATATTTGAGAGTGGGCGACAGTGCTTTGAGTTCAAGTTTGGGTGCTTCTTTTCTTTCATTCTGCTCCTCTAGTGTGCCCTGAACATGAACCTCCGCTGTTGCAGTTTCTTCGCTTGATGTTGATTCCTCTTCTGTTAACCCCTCAAGTTCTTCTTCTTCACAAGTCTCTTGTACTGCATCTTCCAGTGAATCCAACCTCATACATTACCCCAATGGTTCTTGTGGGTAACTCATTGATGCACAAAAAACTTGTCTCGCAACAAATTTCCTTCGGCAAGTGTACCGAATTTGTCGTCAAGTAAAAACTCACAATAGAGTGAGGTTGAATCCCACAGGGATTGATTGATCAAGCAACTTTAATCCGAGGAATGTTCTAGTTGAGCGAATCCAGAATTTGAGTTGAGAATTGCAGAAAATAAAATGGCAGGAAGGTAAATGGCAGAAAAAGTAAATGCTAGAATTAAAGAACTGAAAGTAAATGACTGAAAGTAAATTGCAGAATTGTAAATGGGAATGGGGGAATTGCTCATAAAAGTAAGTAACAGAAATTAAAGAGCTCACGTTAGCTTCCACGTTAACTAAGTTAACGTGGGAGTTAACGTGGCTCATTGTGGCTTGTGTTGGCTTCTTCCAACGTTAGTGACAATGTTTGGTGTCACTAACGTTGTCGATAACCTTTCTTCTTCACGTTAAGTTAACGTGGCTTCTTGGGGATAGTGTGTGTTCATCCCAACGTTAGTGACAATGTTTGGTGTCACTAACGTTGTCGACCACCTAGTTTCTTCACGTTAGCTTCCACGTTAACTAGGTTAACGTGGCTTCTAACGGGGCTGTGCTAGCCATCTCCAAAGTTAGTGACAAAGTTGAATGTCACTAACGTTGGCTCATCCTCCCTCTCCTCACGTTAGCTTCCACGTTAACTAGGGTAACGTGGGAGTTAACATGGCTTCTTGTGACTTGGCCAACGTTAGTGAGAAAGTTGAATGACACTAACGTTGGCATCCCCCTTTTCTTCTTAACGTAAGAGGCCACATTAACTAAGTTAACGTGGCAACTAACGTGACCACTTATGAGCTTGGTCCAACGTTAGTGATAATGTTAAGTGTCACTAACATTGGCTCCATTTCCTTTCTTCCACGTTAGAGTTCACGTTAACTTAGTTAACGTGGCTCTTTTAACGTAGGCTTGCCAACCTTCGAGAACGTTAGTGACACTTAACATTGTCACTAACGTTCCAATGTGCCCCTTAGCTCCCACGTTAGAGTCCACGTTAACTAGGTTAACGTGGCTTCTAACGTGGCTGTGTAAGCCATCTCCAAAGTTAGTGACAATTTCAACCTTTATTGTTCTTTCCCTTTTTCTTATTAGGATCTTCTTATTTAGCTAGTCTCATTGGGTGTGTCTCAAGCATAGTATTCATGACAGATAGTTGTCCTCCCACCTTGTGGTTGAACCAACTTAGCTAACTTATGACTATAGCATAAACTCATGAACTTACTCCATAGTATGAACTCCTCTCTGGTCTTTAAAAACACTCATTCTCTTTTTATTTGATTTAAAGGGACAAGCATACAAGTAAGTAAAGAGAGGATGCAGTGACATAGAGACTAGCAAACATAGACCTCTTCAACATAAAAAAAAAAAAACTTAAAAGACAGAATTTAAAAAGGTTCAGACTAACATTTAACTATTAATCAAGATTACATTTGGACTTCCAGTTTTCAACATTCTAAGTACATGGAAATAAGTGACAATACAACCTTTAGGGGATGGTTTCTAGTTGCCCCATTTTTTTTGTCATCATCCTGGTCTTTGTTACCTCACTTCCTTGGGTGAAGGTGCACCATTTCCTCATAAGATTCCTGCAAAGTTATTGGAAGTTGCTTGTTCCCAAAGCACTTGATAAATAGTTAGCTTGAATGTATGCTTGTGACTTCTGAACTTAATTTGGTGTGTCAACACCAAACTTAGTTCCTTGCCCAGTACAGAACCTTGCATATATGCAGAGAACCTCATATCTTGTTGTTTAACAAAACAATTATCAACTAAAACCTAACTAAATCTAAGTGGTTTCCATTGATTGATTGGAGCTAGCAATGTGCTTTGGGAATGGAGTGTGATTCCTTTGGTGGAACACCAAACTTAGAATCACACTTTCACTCTTGAATTGTTTTGGTATGGAACACCAAACTTAGCTCCTCGCAATACAGGGGAAACAACTTGCGATCCTTATTGAAATAAAGATGAAAAGGAAACTACCTAAGGTTGGGTTGCCTCCCAACAGAGTGCTCTTTTATCATCGCAAGCTCGACGGTTCCTCCTTTACTTGAGATGGTAATTCACTCTGGGGTTTTCCCCCATGTTGCCCAGATAATGCTTGAGTCTTTGTCCGTTCACTGTAAAATTCCTCTCTGAACCTTCATCCATGATTTCGATGTGTCCATATGGCGAAACTTTTGTGACAAGAAAAGGTCCGGACCACCTTGATTTGAGTTTTCCTGGGAATAGTCTCAATTTGGAATTGTAAAGGAGTACTCGCTGTTACAAAAATGACTCCCTCCATCACTGATGAGTGCTCGTGGGACTCCAAACTGGCTAAAGATATTCTTCCTGAGGAAGTTCATGACTACCCTGTTATCATTCGTTGGGGTTGCAATAGCCTCTACCCACTTGGAAACATAATCTACTACTATCAAGATGTACTTGTTTGCATATGAGGTTGGGAATGGTCCCATGAAATCGATTCCCCACACATCAAACAATTTCAGTTCCAAGATGAAATTTTGTGGCATCTCATTTCTTTTGGGCAAGTTTCCAGATCTTTGGCATTCATTGCAGCTCTTTACTAGTTCTTTGGCATCCTTGAACAGGGTGGGCCAAAAGAATCCGCTTTGTAACACCTTAGCTGCAGTTCTATCCCCTCCAAAGTGGCCTCCATAGCATGAGCCATGGCAATTCCATAGGACCTCTCATCCTTCTTCTTCCAAAACACATCTTCTAAGGATTCCATCTGAACACTTCTTGAATAGATATGGCTCATCCCAGACAAAGTACTTTGCATCATTCATGAGCTTCCTTTTTTGATGTTTATTGATCTCTGGAGGCAATGCCCCAGTTGCCTTGAGGTTGGCAATGTCTGCGAACCATGGTGCTTTGTGAACTATCATCAACTGCTCATTAGGAAAGAACTCGTTCATACTTGTATCAGGTGTTCCACCTTTATCGTGAGGAATCCTGGATAGGTGATCTGCTACCTTGTTTTCCACTCCTTTCTTGTCTCTGATTTTGTTCATACCCTGGGTCGAGCTATCGACCTGGGATGATTCGAGATAAAGCGACCAACTTCTTCAGGTCAGACTATCCGACCTCTTCTCAAAGAGCTCGGCCAAATCGACAGGAGAGCCCAGATTAAGGGCCCAAATAGAGGAGCACGACCCGAATCCTAAGGCGGCCTAAGCCTATAGTGATGAAGGCGATTCCGTTGAAGATACGCTGACCTCAAATCAAAGATAAAGATAAGATAAGATAACTAACTTATCTTATCCAAAAGGTCACATCTCACCATTATAAATACACTGGAGCACCCAGGTATAACTCATACTCTGATTCTACATAAAACCTGCTTAATACCCGTGCTAACTTAAGCATCGGAGTCTCTTGCAGGTACCCCCACCCTCCGGTGGCCAAGGATCAGCAGTGCGGTAAGTCCAACGAGTCAGACACGACAGCTCCGGCCGCCACCAGCCAGCCGGACACGCCGTCTCCGACCTGTACCGAAGGTCTCATCCGAGATCGACCTCCAGTTTCAGGTAACCCTCGGAACATTGGCGCCGTTGCCGGGGAACCTGGAAGTCATCCCAACACCATGGCGGACAACCATGACAACGATCACGATTCAGATCTAGAAAACAGAACGCCGCACAAAAACGCGGACACCCCACTAAAAGACACCCCAGAATCTAACGGAGACAAAAATCCAGCAAACCCGGGGCAATAGAAGTACTTCAAGATCGCTTGAAGCAACTTGAAAAAGAAACCCAACAACAACGAAAAATCGGGAAGGATCTACAAAGAGAGATACGGCGACGTCGAGAATTGGAAGAAAAATTACAGCAAGTGGAAGCCGATCTCAAATCGAAGGCCCCTCGGATCACTCCTGAGGAAAGCTCACGTAAAGAACAGGATCCATTCACCAGAGAGATCATGAAAACCAAAATCCCAAAGGACTTCAAACTCCCATATATGACTTTATATGATGGCACCACAGATCCCAACCACCATCTCAGCAATTTCAGAAGCAGAATGTACCTTACCGACGCCGTTTGCTGCAAAGCTTTCCCGACAACTCTCACAAAAATAGCAATCTGATGGTTTGACAACTTACCTCCAAAGTCCATCCCAAACTTCGACGACCTGGCCAAAAAGTTCCTAGCCAGATTCTCCATCCAGAAAGATAAAGCCAAGCACGCCCCCAGTCTACTGGGGATCAAGCAAGGAGATCGGGAGAGCCTCCGCAACTACATGGAAAGATTCAACAAAACATGCATGGACATACAAAGCTTACCAATAGAGGCCGCCATCATGGGACTCATCAATGGCCTACGAGAGGGGGCATTTAGCCAATCTATATCAAAGAAGTACCCTACCTCATTAGACGAAGTACAGGAGCGAGCAGAAAAATACATCAACATGGAAGAAAATGCTCGATTAGGAGAAACCTCAAAATCTGGGAACCCCTACCGAGATAAAGACAAAAAGAAAGAAGATCGACAAGGGGAGAAAATTAAAAAATACCATAATTATACTCCCCTCAGAGCATCCCTAGTCGAAATATACAAAGAGGTCTGCTATACAGAAAAGATTCCCCAGCACGGCCCCTCAAAGGAAAAAGAGGAGGAGGAAATCGGAAGGAATATTGTGAATATCATCGGGTCAAAAGACACGCCACCAACGAATGCTTCGACTTGAAAAATATCATAGAAAAATTGGTGAGGGAAGGAAAATTAGATCGATTCCTGGCCACCCGAGATGATGATCAAAGAAAAAGACGAAGGGATGAAGATACCGAACGAGCAGAACGATCACCTCGGACACCAGAAAGACACGTCCACATGATACATGGCGGATTCGCAGCAGGAGGGATCTCCAAATCTTCCCGCAAAAGGTATCTCAAAGAAGTATGTCATGTCGAAGGAGAGGAGGAAGCACTCAACATCCCAGCGATAACATTCACTAAGGAGGACGCGTCCGGCATCATCACAGGACACGACGATCCCATGGTCATCACAATCATATTGGCAAACGACAACCTACACCGCACCTTAATAGACCAAGGGAGTTCTGCCGACATATTATTCAAGACAGCCTTTGATAAACTCGGCTTAGAAGAAAAAGAACTTAAGGCGTATCCAAACAGTCTGTTCGGGTTAGGAGATACCCCGGTTCGACCACTAGGATATATATCACTACATACAACCTTTGGAAAAGGAGACCAATCCAGGACCCTCAAAATAGACTACATCGTGGTCGATGTAAGTTCAGCTTACAATGCTCTCATAGGTCGGACAACACTCAACCAACTCGGCGCAATAGTATCAACCCCACACCTATGTATGAAGTTCCCAACTCCAAAAGGAATAGCCACGATAAAAGCTGACCAAAAGATGGCACGTCGCTATTATAACGAAAGCCTAAACCTCAGAGGCAAAGAAGAAGAGTTCCACGCAATCGAGTTGGACGGAGTTCAACGACGAGAAGATCTTCGCCCCCAACCAGAGGGCGAGATAGAAAGAATTCAGATCGGAGACACCTCAGAAAAAACAACTAATATCGGCACGATCCTCAAATGAGATTTAAAAGAATTGCTAATACAATTCTTGCGAGATAATGTCGACCTCTTTGCATGGAAAGCAGCAGACATGCCAGGCATAGACCCTAAACTAATGAGCCACAAGTTGGTGGTCTATCCAGGATCTCGACCGATACAGTAGAGACGAAGAAAGCTTGGGCCAGAGCAATCCCAGGCTGTGGAAGAGCAAGTACAGGCACTACTGGAAGCCGGATTTATAAGAGGAGTTAAATACCCGCTATGGCTAGCCAATGTCGTCTTGGTGAAAAAATCGAATGGGAAGTGGCGAATGTGCACTGATTACACCGATCTCAACAAAGCTTGCCCAAAAGATCCATACCCGCTCCCAAGTATTGACGCCCTGGTAGATGCTTCCTCTGGATATAAATATCTCTCGTTTATGGACGTGTATTCAGGGTACAACCAAATCCCCATGTATCCACCAGACCAAGAAAAGACCTCGTTTTTAACACCAAAGGCAAACTACTGTTACATCGTGATGCCCTTCGGTCTCAAGAACGCCAGAGCTACTTATCAAAGACTAATGAATAAAGTTTTTTCAGATCACATCGGAAACATCATGGAGGTCTATGTAGACGACATGTTAATAAAAACACAAACCGAAGATACATTATTATCCGACCTGGCTCAAGTGTTTGACACCATAAGGAAATACAACATGTGACTCAATCCCGCAAAATGTACCTTCGCAGTAGAAGTAGGCAAATTCTTAGGCTTCATGCTCACACAAAGGGGAATCGAAGCAAACCCAGACAAATGTCAAGCCATACTCAACATGAAGACCCCAACCTGTGTCAAAGAAGTACAACAACTCAACGGAAGATTGGCCGCCCTATCCCGATTCTTAGCAAGAGCTGCGATAAGATCTCTCCCCTTCTATGCTACTTTAAGAAAGGGAAAACGGTTCGAATGGACGACAGAATGTGAGCAAGCATTCAAAGACTTCAAGGAGTTCTTAGGACGGCCACCTATCTTATCTCGACCACGATAAGGAGAACCGCTCATATTATATCTCGCAGTAGGGAGTCGGGCAATAGTCTCAGCACTAGTCAGAGAAGACGAAAATGGGCAACAACCCGTCTACTTCATTAGCAAGGCACTACAGGGATCCGAGCTGAACTACCAGAAAATAGAAAAATTTGCCTATACTCTTATCCTAACGTCTCGATGACTTCGCCCGTACTTCCAGGCTCACACCATTAAGGTTCGAACTAACCAGCCCATAAAAGGAATATTGCAGAAAACAGATTTAGCAGGCAGAATTCTACAATGGGCAGTCGAGTTTTCAGAGTTTGACCTCCAATATGAAGCTCGGACGGCCATCAAATCACAGTATCTGGCCGATTTTATCGCAGAATTCACAGATGCCCTAGAAACCCCCACAGAATGGAACCTTTACGTGGACGGTTCTTCAAATAAAACTGGAAGTGGTGCGGGCGTGATAATAGAAAGCAACCAAGGAACCCAGGTTGAGCTCTCCCTCAAGTTCGGGTTCCCGGCCTCAAACAACCAGGCAAAATATGAAGCATTATTAGCTGGTTTAAAGCTGGCTAAAGAAGTCGGAGCTCAAAAACTCAACATTTACAGCGATTCACAAGTGGTTACATCACAAATAACAGGGAGCTACCAAGCCAAAGATCGCACCATGAAAAAGTATTTGGATAAAACCAAGGAATAGCTCGGTCAAATAGGGGAGTATAAGATCTGCCACATACCCCGCGAACAAAATGCCCGATCTGACGCACTCTCAAAACTAGCCAGCACCAAACCAGGGGGCAATAATAGAAGCCTCATCCAGGAAATGTTGCAGAACCCGTCAATCTCGGAAGAGGAAAAAGTCTTGACCATAACAAGTCAGGACCAAGGATGGATGACCCCTATAGCCAACTACCTCAAAACAGGAACGCTCCCCACATAAGAAAAGGAGGCAAATAGGTTAAAAAGGGAGGCACAGTACTACACCATTATAAACAACATCCTGTACAAAAGAGGAATCTCAACACCTTTACTAAAATGTGTGCCAACCTCCAACACAAAGGAAGTGCTAGAAGAAATACACGGCGGTATTTGTGGTAATCATCTCGGAGCACGAGCTCTAGCCAAAAAAGTACTCCGGGCGGGATTTTATTGGCCAACTCTACAGAAAGAAGCCACAGAATTTGTAAAGACATGCCCACAATGTCAGAAACATGCCAACTTTCACATCGCCCCGCCAGAAGAGCTCATCAGCGTGACCTCGCCTTGGCCGTTTACAAAATGGGGACTCGATCTTCTCGGTCCATTCCCACAGGGATCAGGACAAGTTAAATTCCTCATAGTAGGGGTAGATTACTTTACAAAGTGGATCGAGGCAGAGCCCCTGGCCAATGCCACCGCTCAAAGAAGCCAAAAATTCTTATATAGAAACATTGTCACAAGGTTTGAAGTTCCATATTCAATAACCACAGACAATGGCACTCAATTCACAGATGCAGGCTTCAGAAAACTAGTAGCCGACTTGAATATAAATCACCAGTACACCTCCGTCGAACATCCACAAGCCAATGGGCAGGCCGAAGCTGCTAACAAAGTCATATTGGCCGGATTAAAACGGAGATTACAAGATGCAAAGGGAACCTGGGCAGAAGAGCTTCCACAGGTCCTGTGGGCATATCGAACAACACCACATTCCACCACGAAAGAATCCCCCTTCCGATTAGTATACGGAATAGAGGCAATGATTCCAGTAGAGATTGAGGAAGGGTCGCCCAGAGTAGTTCACTACAATGAGGGAGCAAACTCCCAACTTCAGAAAGAAGAGCTCGACTTGTTACCCGAAATCCATGAAAGAGCCCGGATCAGGGAAGAAGCTCTAAAATGCCAAATGGCCTCCAGATATAATCAAAAGGTAGTTCCGAGAAGTTTCGCAGAAAATGACCTCATCCTAATCCGAAATGATATCGGAACAACTCGACCAGGAGAGGGAAAGCTGGCAGCAAACTGGAAAGGACCCTACCGAGTGGTAGAAGTACTTGGAAAGGGTTACTATAGACTGTCTGAACTCGATGGACGAGAGCTTCCCAGGTCATGGCACGCCTGCAACCTCAGAAGGTACTACAATTAGAAAAGATAAAAGATCTCATCATTGGATGCACTCTTTTTCCTGAAAAGGTTTTTTAATGAGGCACCAAGTTGAGACTCAGACAAATCCCATATGTATATATTTGCATTTTTCCTTTAAATAAAATATATTTTAGATATTCTACAAAGATTTCAAGACGCATTAATCTGAAGTATTCATCGTCCGATTATAAAGCAACAGATCGGCAGAAAGTGAAAAACAATTTCACTGCACGATCATGATAAAGACAACCGTCCGATAAAGGTGAAAACGCGATTCACCCAAAGGACGATCTAGAGACGACAACCGCTTTCTACAAATCGGCAAAGATGAACACAGAATAATGTAAGAAGTTATCGAAAGTGATTTAAAAAAGAACCTGACGAGGTCTTACGGATTGCTAAAATAATAACTTAAAGACTGGCCGATGTTGAGAAGTCGGACCAAGTCAACCCAAGTTATAAGTAAACCCTGGAAAGAGGTCTGGCCAACCCTATTAAAGAGGATTACTTTAACTTAGAAGGGCTCGACATGACAAAGTCAACCCAAAATGAAAAGTTATAAAAATAATCCCTGAAAGAGACCTGACAAAGGTCTAAGAAAGAGGATTACAAAAATAACTTAAAGGAGACCGATATAATGAAGTCGGACTCCTACTACTAACAAGTTATAAAAGTAATCCCTGAAAGAGACCTGACAAAGGTCCAAGAAAGAGGATTACAAAAATAACTTAAAGGAGACTGATATAACCAAGTCGGACTCCTACTACTTAAAAGTTATCAAAATAGTCCCTGAAAGAGATCTGACAAAGATCCAAGAAAGAGGACTACAAAAAATAACTTAAAGGAGACCGGTATAACCAAGTCGGACTCCTATTACTTAAAAGTTATCAAAATAGTCCCTGAAAGAGATCTGACAAAGATCCAAGAAAGAGGACTACAAAAAATAACTTAAAGGATACCGGTATAACCAAGTCGGACTCCTATTACTTAAAAGTTATCAAAGTAGTCCCTGAAAGAGATCTGACAAAAATCCAAGAAAGAGGACTACAAATAACTTAAAGGAGACCGACCTAATGAAGTCGGACTCCTACAACTGGAAAGTTATAAAAGTAATCCCTGAAGGAGACCTAGCAAAGGTCCAAGACACAGGATTACGAGAATAGCTTAGAAGGGGACCAACGTTAAGAAAGCATACAAAGCGAAGAAAACCAAAGAAACAAGTTGGACCCCCCACAACCACGACCTCAAAGGATTCAAGCTACAAATAACATAACAAAAACAACCCAAGGAGGTCGAGCCGCAAGATTTTGACATCAGCAGAAAACAGAAAAGATGCCTAGTCAAAAAACTACTTTTTACAAAGTTATAAGGTCTCGAAAGGCCACCAAAAACTACTATCAAAAAGATAGCGAGCTATTGTTTGTTTTTCAAAATAAAAGTTGCTAGATAAGCAACTAAGAAGTATCAGCAAATAAATAAAAGAGTTCTAAAAAAGCCCACAAGCCGGGCCAACTACACAAATTTTAAGAAAGGATCAACAAGCATCAGGAGCCTTCTTGGCAACATCAGGACAAGGAGAAGGAGGGTGAGTCTGGATCGACACAGCATCCACAGTTCCATCCTCCCGATTCAGGATCTGGCAATCCGGGTCGGGCACAGCGGGAGGAACCGATGAGGTCGGCACTTTGGTAGAAGACACAGGAGGAACGACATGATCATCATCACCCTCATCATCCGGGACAATCTTGCCATCCCTGACAATATTATCCAGGCTAAAAAGGGTGAGATCGGCCTCAGGAGCAATGACCCGAACTTGCTCCTTCAAGTTCTCGTAAGCAGCAGTCACGCTGCCAACGAGATGACCTTGAAGCTCAGAATAATCTTCCCAGGCATGGTCGAGCTCCTCCCTCAGGCGCAGCACCTCTCGATAAGAGGTAACATAACTATCCTTGTGCATCAAGACTGCGTCCTCTGCCAACCTCAATGAAGCTGCCAATGACTAAGAACTCGCCTCCTCATTCTTCAAGTCCTTCTCCAGCTTGGCCACCTTCGTCTCAAGCTCCTCCTTTAACTCCTTCATCCGATCAAACTCTTGTTTCGCCTCTTCCATAAACGCTTTAGTGGCGTGGAGAGGAAGATTCTGAGCAGTCCGATATATGGCAGCCGACATATATGCCATCTTCACATGATTTCGGGCCATGAATTCCAAGTGATGAAGGATGAACACATCGTCTATGGAGAGAGCACCGTAGGGACCGATTTGTTGATCCACGATTTCAATAGCATTAAAATCAGGAGCATCAAAGTCGAAGGGCTCAGCAGTCTTTTGTTTTTTATTGGGAGGAGCAACAGAAGGAGCAGCAGAGGCGACGTGAGGATCTACCAAACGAACTCGGGGTGTAGGGATCACTTTCTTCAACCCGGCAGAACTCTACACTGATGGCTTCTCGCGCGCCTAGGAGGATCCCTCCCCAGCTGCCCTGGCAGCAACATTTCTGGCAGCAGTCGCCCTCTGTGCCCTCTTAAAAGCTTTCATAGCTTCATTATTCTTCATTGCCTCTGCAAGCAAAACAGAAAATTCAGCTACAAGTCGGATAAGTCGGAAAAGACAGCTACAAGCAACATAACCAAAAAACACAAGATACCCAGTTCAGTTTGAAGAAGAGAAGGATTTGTCAGAAATTTCTGTGTCAAGATGGGGAGGTTGACCCCAACGTTCTTCCAAGATAGTCACAAAGGCTTGCTCGGCCTCATCCAACATCTCCCACGAATACCGGGAGACCCTCACATCTTTTTGCCATTCCAAAGGAAAGGCAGGTTCGTCATTCTCATCCAGAAAAAAGGGACGAGCTCCTTCAACAGCTCGGACCTTGAAAAAGTAGTTCTTAAAATCACGGAACGACTCGTCAAACATGGAAAAAACCTTCTTTCCTTGGGTAGAACGAAAGGAGACCCAAGCTGACTTCTTTTTTACCACACCGGGCTTAGTCAAGACAAACAGATAGAAAAAGAGAGATTGGGAAGCAGGAATACCAAAACCATCGCACAGCAATTGGAAAATTTTAATAAAACCCCACGAATTGGGGTAAAGTTGAGAAGGGGCAACATTACAAGACCATAACAGGTCGGTTTCAAATTGAGTAAAAGGAAGGGTAATACCCAGTTGACCAAAGAAAAAATCGTAAGCATAAAAGAACAGGCGATTGTCAACAACTCGAGTCGAGAAGCAGACTCTCTCGTCAGAAGAAGGAGGAACAAGCTCATAGTTCTTCTCGTCACCAGAATTACTACAGACACTATGAAACTGCCTAAGCTGAGCACAAAACTCAGAATCAACCAGCGAGACACACATGAGAACCATGGAGTCCACCCAATCGGCCATACCCGCAGGAACCTGGGAAGGCATCTCTACAACCTAATTTCGGGAAGACATGAGGTCAACTAAATCCTACAAAAAGAAAAGAAGAATGGATTACTTAAAAACATCTCGGACAGGGGGCAAAACATCTCGACGGGCGAATAAATAAAGAAGGGAAAACCCCAAGACTTAAGACAAAAAGTCTTGGGGCATCCCTTGGAGGCAGTAAACAAGCAAGGTCTTCAAGTTATTTCTACAGCCTACATCCCAGCACTCATCAAAATAAAATCCAGAAAGAAAACAAAGGAAGCAAAAACGCAAAAGATCCACCCTTCTACAGTTTATCAGGAAAAGCATTTGCTCCTACAGTTTACCAGCAAAAAACACTACTTCTACAGTATATCAGAAATACCAAAAAGGCCATGCAGCAAAGGCGCAAACTTTTCAAGCAAAAAATCATCAGCCAAGGCACAAACAGAAACGGCGGCAACATGCAAAAGAAAAAAAGATTCAGGCAACAAGAAAAAGATTCGCACCGAAAAATGAAGAAATTCCAGAGCATGCAACAAATCAAGCATGATAAAAATAGAAAAGATCCAAACTTTCTCCAAAAAGAAGATCAAAAGGAAAACTCCATCGCAAAGTCAAAAACAATAAGGAAAATACGAAATGGGACTAACCTGGAGACGGAAGAAGCTTCGAGGAAGAGTGGAAGCGTAGAGATAAGGGCTGCCCAAAAAAATGCCAAGCGACGCCGCAAACACAAGAAAGCAGAAGCGCAAGCGAAACATAGAGAGCAGATGAGAGAAACAGAAAACGAGAGAGTAAAGGGAGAAGTTACGAAGAAGAAATGAAGAAGAGAATCCGTTTTTGATCGCGAAATTCAAAATAAAAGCCAAGAGAGAATGAAAGGCAAATTAATGCCAATTAAATGCGGATATTAAAACCGCTTGCGTTCCCAAAAAAGCGCTAATACAAAAGCGCGCGGTTTTAGAGGAAAACGTTCTACATTCAAAAAAGACTTTACAAAGAAAGGAATCGACAAATGCTTAAGTTCGACTTTAAGAAGGACCGAAGTCAAGGACTCGACCTCAAAAAGAAGATCGAGCTCAAGCAAGGGCACTGTTCATACCCTGGGTCGAGCTATCCGACCTGGGATGATTTGAGATAAAGCGACCAACCTCTTCAGGTCAGACTATCCGACCTCTTCTCAAAGAGCTCGGCCAAATCGACAGGAGAGCCCAGATTAAGGGCCCAAATAGAGGAGCACAATCCGAATCCTAAGGCGGCCTAAGCCTATAGAGATGAAGGCGGTTCCGTTGAAGATACGCTGATCTCAACTCAAAGATAAAGATAAGATAAGATAACTAACTTATCTTATCCAAAAGGTCACATCTCACCATTATAAATACACTGAAGCACCCAGGTATAACTCATACTCTGATTCTACATAAAACCTGCTTAATACCCGTGCTAACTTAAGCATCGGAGTCTCTTGCAGGTACCCCCCACCCTCCAGTGGCCAAGGATCAGCAGTGCGGTAAGTCCAACGAGTCGGACACGACAGCTCCGGCCGCCACCAACCAGCCGGACACGCCGTCTCCGACCTGTACCGAAGATCTCATCCGAGATCGACCTCCAGTTTCAGGTAACACTCGGAACAGATTTCAATATTGAATTCCTGCAATAATAAGATCCATCTTATTAGTCTTGGATTTTATTCTTGCTTGGCAAACAAATATTTAAGTGCTGTGTGATCTGTAAAAACAATCACTTTAGCACCAATGAGGTACGATCTAAATTTGTCAAATGCAAAAATTATTGCTAGCAACTCCTTTTCAGTAGTGGTATAATTTCTTTGAGTATCATTAAGGACTTTGCTCGCATAGTATATCACATGGACTAAGTTATCTTTCCTCTGTCCTAACACTGCCCCAACTGCAAAATCAGATGCGTCACACATTAATTCAAATGGTAAATTCCAATCAGGTGGGAAAATGATAGGAGCAGAGGATAACCTCATTTTCAAATTTTCAAAGGCTAACATGCATGTTTCATCAAAGATAAATGGTGTATCAGATACAAGGAGATTGCTTAAGGGCTTGGCTATCTTTGAAAAATCTTTAATAAACCTTCTGTAAAAACCCGCATGCCCTAAAAAGCTCCTAATTGCCCTGACATCACTAGGTGTAGGCAGTTTTTCAATAAGTTCTACTTTGGCTCTGTCAACCTCAATGCCTTGGTTAGAAACTTTGTGACCAAGGACTATTCCTCCTGTCACCATAAAGTGACATTTCTCCCAGTTCAAGACCAGATTGGTCTCTTGGCATCTTTTCAATACCAAGGCGAGGTGATGTAGGCAACTAGGAAATGAATCTCTGAATACCGAGAAATCATCCATAAAAACTTCAATGAATTTTTCTATCATATCTAAAAAAATAGAAAGCATGCAGCGTTGGAAAGTCGCAGGTGCATTACATAGCCCAAATGGCATGCGCCTGTAGGCAAACACTCCATATGGGCAAGTGAATGAGGTTTTCTCTTGATCTCTGGGATCAACCACTATTTGGTTATATCCTGAATAACCATCGAGAAAACAATAATAAGCGTGCCCTGCGAGTCTTTCCAACATCCGATCCATGAATGGAAGGGGGAAATGATCTTTTCATGTAGCCTCATTGAGCTTCCTGTAGTCTATGCACATCCGCCATTCTGTGACTGTACTTGTAGGAATTAGTTCGTTCTTCTCATTGGGAACCATGGTAATTCCTCCCTTTTTTGGGACAACATGCACGGGGCTAACCCAGGGGCTGTCTGAGATCGGGTAAATTACCCCTCCCTGCCATAACTTCATAACTTCTTTCTGTACCACTTCCTTCATGATTGGGTTCAACCTCCTTTGGGATTGAATGGATGGTTTGGCATCATCTTCCAGCAGTATCTTGTGCATACATATGGCCGAACTTATCCCCTTCAAGTCAGCAAGAGTCCAACCAATGGCATCTTTGTGGTTTCGCAGTACTTTGAGCAGTTCAACCTCTTGATCTTGGCTGAGGCATAAGGTTATAATTACTGGGTAATTTTCATCTTCTCCTAAGTATGCATATTTGAGAGAGGGTGGCAATGCTTTGAGTTCAAGTTTGGGTGCTTCTGACTTTTCGTTCTCTTCCTTTGGTGCACCTTGTATTTGACTCTCTGCTGTTGCAACCTCTTCACTAAATATAGACTCCTCCTCTATTATACCTTCAGGTTCTTCTTCTTCAAAACTTTCCTGCACTGCGTCTTCAAGTGAGTCCAACCTCATACACTCTCCCATTTGCTCTGGTGGGTAACTCATAGCCTTGAACACATTGATCGTCATCTTTTCATTGTGTAATCTCAAGGTGAGATCTCCTTTTTGTACATCAATGACAGCTCCAGCAGTGGCCAAGAATGGCTTTCCCAGGATGATGGAAGCCTTGGCTTCCTCCTGCATGTCCAGCACTACAAAGTCTGCTGGGAAGATAAAATCTCCCACTTTCACCAGCAAATCTTTTACGACGCCATGCGGGAACTTGAACGATCGGTCTGCCAATTGTAAGGCCATCTTTGTTGGTTTAGCTTCCTCAATCTTCATCTTTCTCATCATAGCTACTGACATCAAATTGATGCTGGCTCCTAAGTCACAAAGAGCCTTTTCCACTGTGATTTCCCCTATAATACAAGGGATCAGAAAACTCCCGGGATCCTTCAATTTCTGGGGTAGTTTGTGCTGAATGATAGCACTACATTCTTTGGTTAGTATCACAGTCTTGTTTTTCTTCCAGCTTCACTTCTTAGTCATCAGCTCCTTCAAGAACTTGGCGTAGAGTGGCATTTGTTCTATTGCTTCAGCAAAGGGTATGTTGATTTGTAGTTTCTTGAAGATTTCCAAAAATCTCAAAAACTGATTGTCATCCCCTTTCTTCTTTAATTGCTGAGGGTATGGGACTCTTGGGGCATCTGGCTTCAGCACTCCTTCCCCTTTTTGTGAACTCAAAGTGGGAACTCGAGCTTCGTCCTGCTCTTCTTCCTCTTTATTTGAGTCCTCTTCTTGTGGTTTCTGGGGGGTTTCCTTCAGTTCCTTCCCACTCCTAAGGGTGATAGCCTGACACTCCTCCCTTTGTGTTGAGCTAGTATTGCTGCGAAGGTTGTGGCTGGAAATTTGCTTGAATAAGTAGCCAATTTGTGTCTCAAGTTTCTTGATGGCAGCATCCTGATTCTGCATATTGGACATCACCTCTTCTCGGAATGTTTTACTATCTTGAATCTCTTTGCCTATGCCTTCAAGTAGATTCTCAATCTTTGAGATTCTGTCATCCAATGATTGTAGATCGTGATTAGAGGTGGAAGGATGAGGTAAGTTATTTTGGTTTTGATGTGGATGTAGAGAGGTGTTGTTATTGGGGTGTTGATATGGTCTAGATGTGAAATGTTGGTGGCTTGCATTGTTGGGATTTGGGCGTCTTTGATCAAGGCTTTGGTCTTGTTGATTTTCCCACCCAAAGTTTGGGTGATTCCTCCATCCAGGGTTGTAGGTCTTGGAGTATGGATCATGGTTTTGCCTAGGTGAATTACCAATGTAGTTGACTTGCTCCTAACTTCCCTCTGTTTCTTCATTCACTCCTTCTTGGGTTGTTGATGAAGTGGTGATTGCTGCAACTTGGTTCCTCTCCATCTTCTTGGTGAGGTCAGCCAGCTGCTGGGTAATGAGCTTGTTCTGAGCCAGCAGCGCATCTACATTATTTAGATCCATCACTCCTCTTGTGTTCCCTCTTTCGGAAGCATAGAAGTAGTCGTTCTCTGCTATTGTTTCAATGACATCTATGGCCTCCTCAATGGTCTTCTTCTTGTTCAAAGATCCTCCGGATGAATGGTCTACTGCCTTCTTTGACTCATAGGAGAGCCCTTCATAGAAAATGTGCAGCTGCACCCATTCATTGAACATATCTGGTGGGCACCTCCTTGTTAGGTCTTTAAACCTCTCCCATGCTTCATACAGAGTCTCACCATCTTGTTGCCTGAAAGTTTGGACCTCAGCTCTCATCCTATTGATTCGTTGAGGGGGGTAAGATCTTGCTAAGAATTTGTTCACCACATCTTCCCAAGTTGTCAAGCTCTCCTTTGGGAAAGACTCCAGCCACTTGGCTGCCTTATCCTTGAGCGAGAATGGAAATAAGAGCAGTCTATAGGCGTCAGGATGAACACCATTAGACTTCACTGTGTCACATATTCTCAGGAAGGTGGTTAGATGTTGATTGGGGTCTTCTTGGACACTTCCTCCGAACGAACAGTTGTTCTGAACAAGGGTGATGAGCTGTGGTTTTAGTTCAAAATTGTTGGCATGGATGGTTGGCTTTTGAATGCTACTTCTACAGTTTCCTGTGTTTGGATTGATGTAAGAGCCTAAAACTCTTCTATCCTCCCCAGCATGATTTGCTCGTCCTCTTCCGCCATGGTTGTGAGCTTCTTCTTCACGATGATTTTCCATGTTTTCTTCCATGTTTGGTTCAAAGTATTCCTCAAAGTGTTCCTCTTCTTCTTCAGCACCAACTACACGTTTTTCTCTTGCCTCCCTCCTTAGTCTAAGGAAGGTTTGCAATATATCAAACAGTTAGTGGGTTAGTGAAATGAATGGTAAATAACAAAGAAAAAGTAGGGGGAAGGGAAGAAATTAACTAAAACAGAAAGTAAATGACTAAAACAGAAAATTAAATCAAACAAAAAATAAAATGCTCAATCTAGTTATCCTCTAATTTAATCATTGTTGATGCACAATCAATCCCCGGCAATGGCGCCATAAACTTGATGCACGGAAAACTTGTCTCGCAACAAATTTCCTTCGGCAAGTGTACCGAATTTGTCGTCAAGTAAAAACTCACAATAGAGTGAGGTCGAATCCCACAGGGATTGATTGATCAAGCAACTTTAATCAGAGGAATGTTCTAGTTGAGCGAATCTATAATTTGAGTTGAGAATTGCAGAAAATAAAATGGCAGGAAGGTAAATGGCAGAAAAAGTAAATGCTAGAATTAAATGACTGAAAGTAAATTGCAGAATTGTAAATGGGAATGGGAGAATTGCTCATAAAAGTAAGTAACAGAAATTAAAGAGAATGGGTAAGATCAGAAATGGGGAGTTCATTGGGCTTAGGAGATGTTGCATTCTCCGGATCAATTTCATTTTCATCTCTTCCTCAATCAATTGCACTCATTGATCTCCTTGGCAATCTTAAGTGATTGAATTACAATTTCTTGTAATTCAATCTCTCAAATCTTGATCAATAGCCAATTCCTTGGTCAATTGCTCATGAGAAGAGATGAAGTATGGTCACTGATTATACCACATGCATTTCCCAAATCAAGTGTTGAGAGGATTATAGTCACATATCCATCCAAACCCAATTTGGTCCATCATGAGAAAGCATTTTTAGCATGATCTCTTCATTCCTCTTTCAAAGTTCAGAAGAGATCCAAGTATGAATAGCTTCTTTTCCAAGATAACTACCCAATTGGATGAAGATCGAAAGCTTTCAAGTAAAATCAAGAGAAAAGATAGAAGAAGAATAATGAAAACTAGTATTGATCCATCAAATTACAACAGAGCTCCCTAACCCAATGAAAGGGGTTTAGTTGTTCATAGCTCTGGAAAATGAAAACAAAGATGGAGAATACATGATGAAACTAGAAGTGCAGAGAAAGTAAATACAGAGAGTAATTCTATGCCCAGAGGCTCCTTATATTTTCCAACTCCCACTTTAATTCAAAGCTACTCCTATATATACTACTCTTCTGTTCTTCTAGTTGGCTCTTCAAGTTTTGGGTATGGGCCTTTGGATCTTGAGTTTGAAGCAGTTCTCTTCTTCACTGGGCTTAGCTTTACTTGAAGAGAGAAAATGTGAAGTGGGCAGAGACTTTAGCTCAGGACGTTAGTGGCGTTAACGTTCAGTGAAAGTATGGGTTCGAGAACGTTAGTGACATTCAACTTTTTCACTAACGTTTCTCACCCAGGTAAGAGCCACGTTAACCTCAACGTTAGTGGCACAAACGTTGCCACTAACGTTGCATCTTTGTCCTTTGCGCACGTTATTGGGACTCACCTTTCCTAATAACGTTGAGAAGCCTCCCCCTTCCCTACGTTAGAGTCCACGTTAACTTAGTTAACGTGGCTCTTTTAACGTTTATTGGCAATTACTTTTCTCATTAACTTTACAAGTTACTCCCATTCCACGTTAGTGTTAACATTAGTGTAACTAACGTAGCCACTAAAGTGGTTCTTCTTTGCTTTCTTTGTCCTGAAATCAAGCAATAAATTGCATCAAAGTTCTAGTCCAAGTCATGGGAAATGCAACATCCAATTTGTCCTTAAATTCATGCAAAATCCTCATAAAATCATGTAAAGTGCACAATGTATGCTTGAATCAAGATGTAAGTGAATATCTACCCAAAACTAGCTTATTTCCTAAGGAAGTGCATGAAACTACCCTAAAAACAGTAAAGAAAAGGTTAGTGAAACTGGCCAAAATGCCCTGGCATCACTCATGGCCTTGAACACATTGAATATCATCTTCTCATTGTGCAATCTCAGGGTAAGTTCACCTTTTTGAACATCAATGATAGCTCCAGCAGTGGCTAAGAATGGTCTTCCCAAGATGATAGAAGCCTTGGCTCCCTCCTTCATATCCAACACTACAAAGTCTGCTGGGAAGATAAAATCTCCTACCTTCACCAGCAAGTCTTCCACTATGCCGTGAGGAAACTTGAATGATCGGTCTGCCTGTTGTAGGGCCATTTTTGTTGGCTTGGCCTCTTCAATCCTCATTTTTCTCATCATAGCTACGGACATCAGATTGATGCTGGCTCCTAAATCACATAGGGCCTTTTCCACTGTGATTTCCCCTATAATACAAGAAATCTGGAAGCTCCCAGGATCCTTCAATTTCTGGGGTAGTTTGTGCTGAATGATGGCACTACATTCTTCGGTTAGTATCACAGTCTCGTTGCTCTTCCAGCTTCTCTTCTTGGTCATCAATTCCTTCAAGAACTTGGCATAGAGCGGCATTTGCTCTATTGCTTCAGCAAAGGGTATGTTAATCTGCAGTTTCTTAAAGATTTCTAAAAATCTTGAGAACTGGCTATCATCTCCCTTCTTTTTCAATTGTTGAGGGTATGGGACTTTTGGAACGTATGGCTTCAGCACTTCTCCTTTTTTATGTGAATTGGAAGTGGGCACTTGGACTTTATCTTATTTCTCTTCCTTTTCAATTGAGTCCTTCTCTTGTGGTTTCTTGGAAGTCTTCTTCAATTCCTTCCCACTTCTGAGGGTGATAGCCTGACACTCCTCCCTTGGGTTTGAATCAGTGTTGCTACAAAGGTTATGGCTGGGAACTTGCTTAAATAGGTAGCTAATTTGTGTCTCAAGTTTCTTGATGGCAGCATCTTGATTCTGCATATTGGATCGCACTTTCTCTCGGAACATTTTACTGTCTTGAACCTCTTTGCATATATGTTCGAGTAGAGTCTCAATCCTTGAGAGTCTATCTTCGGATGATGGTGAGTTGAGATTGGAGGGATGAGAAGGGCCATTTTGGTTTTGATATGGATGTTGAGAGGTGTTGTTAGGTGGGTGCTGATATGATCTCTGTGTGGAATGTTGGTGAGCTGCATTGTTGTTGGAGTTGTGACATCTCTGATCTTGGCCTTGATCTTGTTGATTTCCCCACCCAAAGTTTGGGTGGTTCCTCCAACCAGGATTATAAATTTTGGAGTATGGATCATGGGTCTGCCTAGGTGAGTTCCCAATGTAGTTGGCTTGTTCCTGATCATCCTCTGCCTCTGAATTCACTCCTTCTTGAGCTGTTGATGAGGTAGTGATTGCTGCTACTTGGTTTCTTTCCATTTTCTTGGTAAGGTCAGCCAGCTGCTTGGTGATCATCTTGTTTTGAGCCAGCAGTGTATCCACGTTGTTTAGCTCCATCACTCCTCTAGTGTTGCCTCTTTCAGAAGCATATAGGGTCTTCTTGGACACTTCCTCCGAATGAACAGTTGTTCTGAACAAGGGTGATGAGCTGTGGCTTTAGTTCAAAGTTATTGGCATGTATGGTTGGATTTTGGATGCTACTTCCACAGTTTCCTGGGTTTGGATTTATATAAGAGCCTAAAACTCTTCTCTCTTGTCCAGCATGATGTACTGGACCTTCTCTGCCATGGTTGTGAGCCTCTTCTTCATAATGGTTCTCCATATTCTCATCCATGTCTGGTTCAAAATACTCCTCCTCTTCCACAGCACTAACAACTCTCTTTCCTCTTGCTTCCCTCCTTAATCTAAGGAAGGTCCTCTCAGGTTCAGAATCAAAGGAATTTGAAGCCCCGCATCTTCTACCTGTCATACAACCAACACGGCAAAAGCAAGAAGAAAGTAAATGCAGAAAGTACTCTTGTTAGAAATGCTGTTAGTGTGAGTGATGTAATATATCAAACAGTTAGTGGGTTAGTGAACTAAATTATAAACAAATAAGAGAACACCACAAACAGGTAAGGGATAAAGGAAAGAGAATAACTAAAACTAAAAGTAAATCACTCAAATAGAATTTATACAAAACAAAAGAAAAATGCTCAATCTAGTTATCCACCAATTTAATCCTTGTTGATACAAAATCAATCCCCGGCAACGGCGCCATAAACTTGATGCACGGAAACTTGTCTCTCAAAAATTTTCCCTCGGCAAGTATACCGAATTGTCGTCAAGTAAAAATTCACAATAGAGTAAGGACGAATCCCACAGGGATTGATTGGTCAAGCAACTTTAATCAGAGGAACGTTCTAGTTGAGCTAAGCAGAAATTGAGTTGATATTTGCAGAAACATAAATGGCGGGAAAGTAAATAACAGAAAGTGTAAATGCTGGAAATAAAAAGCAAAATGTAAATGGCGGAAAGTAAATTGCATAATCTTAAATGGGGATTTGGGAAAATGAACATAAAAGTAAATGGCAGAAAGTAAAGAGAATGGGTAAGATCAGAAATGAGGGATTCATTGGGCTCAGGAGATGTTGTATTCTCTGGATCAAGTTCATTCTCATCTCTTCCTCAATCAATGCATTCATTGATCTCCTTGGCAATCTTAAGAGATTGGATTCCAATTCCTTGTCAACCCAATCTCTCAAATCTTGATCAATAGCCAATTCCTTGGTCTAATTGCTCATGAGAAGAGATGAAGTATGGTCACTGAATATACCACATGTATTCCCAAATCAAAGTGTTGGTAGGATTATATGTCACTATATCCATCCAAACCCCAAATTGGTCTAACATGAGAAAGTATTTCTAGCATGATCTCTTCATTCCTCTTCCAAGGTTCCGAAGAGATCCATGAATAGCTTCTTTTCCAGGAAAACTACCCAATAGGATGAAGATTGAAAGTTTTCTAGTAAAATCAAGAGAAAAGAAAGAAGAAGAATAATGAAAACTATTATTGATCCATAAAATTACAACAGAGCTCCCTAACCCAATGAAAGGGGTTTAGTTGTTTATAGCTCTGGAAATGGAAAGCATAAATGAAAAGTACATTTTCAAAAATAAAACTAGAAGTTACAGAGAAAGCAAAATATACAGAGTGTAGTTCTCCAAAATGCCAAAAGCTCCCTACTAGTTCAAAACTACTCCTATATATACTACTCTTCTGATCTTCTAGTTGGCTCTTCAAGTCTTGGATATGGGCCTTTGGATCTTTAGTTGAAGCAGTTACAGTCTTCAGTGGGCTCAGCTTTGCTTGCAAAAAAAGTGTGAGTTAGGCATGGACGTTAGTTAGGACGTTAGTGTTGTTAACGTTAAGTGAAAATGTGGGTTCGAGAACGTTAGTGACAAGAATGAGAGCCGATTCGAGATTGCCCTGAAAGGCAACTAGTCTTTAGGTTAGGGAATAGCAAATTGCTCTTTTTTCGAATGAAATCAAATAGTCAATCCCTCAACCACGGACAGAGACTAGGCTTTCTTCCTTCCGCTTATAGATTGACAGTCTCAGTCTTAGTCACCAAGTCGTGCAGGAAAGACGAACATCCGGTCACGGATCGGTAACAAAGCTAGTCTTTTCATCGCATTGGATTCCTATAGTAAACGTCACCAATCCTACTCTACTACTCAAGGAAAGCTGGAGGAACAAGGGCAGATGAACAGCTTTCACAAACTTGTGCTGTGCCAAAACAAAGGACTGAAGCCGGATCGAGCTGCATTTAGGCAAATCGGTTAGCAAATCAATCAGGTGGGAAGCTAAAGCACGAAAGCATATAGGTGGGATTCACTTCTGATTAGTGTCATTCATTCTCGAAAAGAGGCAAGATAGCCTTCGAAAAGACGAAAAGAAAGTGTTGAAGCCCGATTAACGTTCTTGATCTTGGAGTGTCACTCTGGGTTGACATTTCTAATCAACTAGTGGTTGGTGCCAGTCACTCACATTTCAACTCTATCTATCCAGGCCAGGGGAAAGTACTAAAGAAAGTAAAGAATGCCAGAAATCGTCTTCAATCTATCTGGAATCACTCACTCACGAGGGGTTCTTTTGAAAGCACCATTTCTTTCTTAAAGCTTCAACTACTCTTTTCGCCGCCTTAAAGGTAAAGGAAAGCCAAAGCTGACATTATAGCTTGTCGCTCTTCGAGCGGAGGGCAGGATCTAACTTCCTAGTCTCGATTGTAGTAAGGGTTAAGCTAAAAGCGGCTTTCAAGGCTCTCGTCCCCTCGGTACTCCAATTGGGTCCTCAAATGCTAGGTTCTGGAGTCCATCCTTCTCGTATGAACTGCCCAAACAACGCTCGGGATGACAGACACACTTCGGACGGAGATACTTTTTGTACAGGATCTATTGGTTCAGAAAGAGAGCTACTAAAAGGTAAATGTTTTCCCCAATCCCAGATCAAGAACAAAGTCCTAAACAAAGTCTTTCTCCTCACCGACAAAGCAGAGTGCTAATTCCGATCAAAACAACCCCGAAGATAAGATGCTATATATAAGATTAAGTGTGGATCTATTTCAATAGTTTCTGGTAAGCCTGATAGAGCACAGTTGGTAACAAGGCGAAGCCGTGCCTGAAAGTGAGTTCCTTGTTTTTCTGTTCTTTCTTTTCTTCCCTATGTGCCCCTTGCGTATAAAGAGAACCTTCTCCATGCTTAAGTAGCTAAGACGCCATCAGGAGAAGTGGGAGATGGTCTGCTTAACTTTAGCTTCATCCTGTAAGGGAGTCTTCGACTTTGAGCACACTTACACCTGGGTGGTTCATATCCTATTTCTTGAAAGAGAGAGTGGTACTTTCATCCATGACCGGGTGGGTATGGTCTCTCTTTCCGAGCATCTTCTTCCTTCATGGAAGACAGGGCAAACCAATCTATCATACAGATCTGGCAGGTATCCATTGAAAGAAAATCCTTGCTGTATTGCCTTTTCTTTTTGCAAGGTCAAGACCACAAAAACCAAGGGCATGGGGAGGATGATACTGAGTCTTCCGTCGCCTCTACCAATATGGTCAAAATTGATGAAAAAGATTCTGCAAGAATGAATGTAGAGCCAATAGAAACTTGATGAAAAGTCTTCTAGATTATCATGTTTGCTTTTGCGAAGACCGATTCTTGAGCTTCCGATGTGCCTAAAGAGCTAAAGGTGATGTGGTACTTTAGATAAGGATACCCTAGAAAATTGGAGTAAAAAGAATCCTGGTGAAGACAAGGTCTAAGTGTTTTGGGGTGATAGAGTTGAGGTTGAAAATGAAGCTACTGATGTAAACCAGAGCTCTGGTGATTCAGATTTGGCATTTAGAAAGCAGATAGAGGAATTCAAGGCTTTGATTAAAGCATCAAAAGATGGGATCACTATCATCCTACGTGACTGACTTTAAGAGCTTCAGTATGTAGAAATGAATTCTTTATCCAATTCAATATTCAATAGAAATTATTTCACTTTCCCCAAGCATCCTCTTCCACCCAATAACAAGACAAAAGGGGTCCCAGCGTAAGGAGCCACTCCTCTCCCTCCTTAATGGCTCGATCAGGACGAGCAATCTCCGGTTTCGTAGTACTACTATCGAGGCGGGCTAGCCGGACTCTCAGACCCAGACTCCTCATAGAGAGTCAAGTCGAGACCAAAGGTGAGTTCCCCCATGAAGTCTAGACAGCCCCTCCCCGTCAGAGGAGTCTTATTTACCTCAAAGATATGGATTGGTCAACCGCTGCAGGGGAAAGTAAAACAGATGGGAAATGAGCATATCACGATCATTCCTCTATTCCCTCTGGTCCACCCGATATCCATTCCTTATATCTCGGCTGGCCAGTACCCATATTTGCCTTATTTCCCATGCATCCCTCCTTCCTCGGATCCACCCCTCCACATTGCATTCCTTGCCCCACTGATGAATTACCCCTAGTGAAAACACTCTGGTTTCAAAGGGGCCACTCTCTAGCTCTAACTATGATCTAATTTGCTATGTCTTCATTCCATTGGTGGAGAATCCGCTTTCTATTCCACTCATCGATTTATCTATTTATGATTGAGCTAACTGACTGAAACCTTTCCACTGCGGTAGGATCTAGATGGCTGGTGGATCAATGGCGAGCCATTCAACCAGGGATCTATACATAGTTTTGTGTTAGCTCCCGTTCTAATGAAGTAAGAGATCCCCTTAAAGACTATCTATTTGACCGCTCTGACCTCCAGTCGAAGGAGGCGGATAACTGTAGTCCACTAACGGTGATTCCTGTGGCAAGCACTTATCCTTATCTTTCATTACCTGAGCAGGCACTCTACTCTGGCTTAGTGACCAGTCTCCAGAGTTTCCATAAAAGCTCCAGTTTTCCAGATGGAGCTACAAATAGAAGGATGGGAAGGTACGACTAATTTCACTGTGGCACCTCTTCACTCACTTGTGGTTTCTCTACTCTCCTAAACGGGAAAAAGCAAGGGCTTACCTTAGAAGCTCTTTTTAAGTTTCCTTTTCACTAAAAAAAAAAGGCCTTCTAGCGATAGAGACTAACAAGGGAACTTACCAATACTAAAGGCGGATCGATCAGGCTGAAGTGTAGCATCTCAAGCTTATCTTTCTTTTGCACCCGCCTACCTTGTACTGCCAAACGTTTGCTACAGTTAGATTATTCTAATATATATAATAAACCGATTCGATTCAAGTGATTGAAATACAGGACCCTTTTCCACAGTTACAGGACCATTGCGATAGTTGTTGATACCGAAAAAGTTTCCCTCAGACATCTCGACCGGGAAGTAGCAAACCTTTCAAGAAAAAAATTCGAAAAAAACCAACCCTAAAAGCTATCTTGAATAAAAGAAGGGAACCTTATTCGTGGACAGATGAGCGTTTGTGACCATTTACAAGAGTTAATACCGAAATAGACAATTCCAGATGCCCTTAGACAGATACCACTAAACAAGTAAAGGACAATGGACAGTATTCGTGGATATAGCGGGAAGACCTACTATCATTCAAGGAAGCTGATGAGCGGATATTTTATATGCTTTTTGGGGTTAATTTCATATAGCTTTTAGTATGTTTTAGTTAGTTTTTAGTTTATTTTCATTAGTTTTTAGGAAAAATTCATATTTCTGGACTTTACTATGAGTTGTGTGTTTTTCTATAATTTCAGGTATTTTTCTGGCTGAAATTGAGGGAGCTGAGCAAAAATCTGATTCAGGCTGAAAAAGGACTGCTGATGCTGTTGGATTCTGACCTCCCTGCACTCAAAGTGGATTTTCTGGAGCTACAGAACTCGAAATGGCGTACTTTCAATTGCGTTGGAAATTAGACATCCAGGGCTTTCCAGCAATATATAATAGTCCATACTTTGCTCAAGGATAAATGACATAAACTGGCGTTCAACGCCAGTTCTCTGCCCAATTCTGGCGTCTAGCGCCAAAAAAGGATTAAAAGTTGGAGTTCAACTCCAGAAATGGATCCAAACCTGGCGTTGAACGCCCAAAATGGCCTTATGCACGTGAATTGCTTAAATCTCAGCCCCAGCACACACCAAGTGGGCCCCAGAAGTGGATCTCTATACCATCTGCTATAGTTTACTCATTTTCTGTAAACCTAGGCTACTAGTTTAGTATTTAAATAACTTTTAGAGACTTATTTTGTATCTCATGACATTTTTAGATCTGAACTTTGTATTCTCTAACGGCATGAGTCTCTAAACTCCATTGTTGGGGGTGAGGAGCTCTGCTGTGTCTCGATGAATTAATGCAAGTATTTCTGTTTTCTATTCAACATGCGTGTTCCTATCTAAGATATTCATTCGCACTTCAACCTGAATGTGATGAACGTGACAATCATCATCATTCCCTATGAACGCGTGCCTGACAACCACTTCTGTTCTACTTTAGATTGAATGAGTATCTCTTAGATCTCTTAATCAGAATCTTCGTGGTATAAGCTAGATTGATGGCGGCATTCATGAGAGTCCGGAAAGTCTAAACCTTGTCTGTGGTATTCCGAGTAGGACTCTGGGATTGAATGACTGTGACGTGCTTCAAACTCGTGAGTGCTGGGCATAGTGACAGATGCAAAAGGATAGTAAATCCTATTCCGGTGCGATTGAGAACCTGCAGATGATTAGCCGTGCGGTGACAGCGCACCTGGACCATTTTCACTGGAAGGGTGGATGGTAGCCATTGACAACGGTGATCCACCAACACACAGCTTGCCATAGGAGGACGTGCATGCGTGAATCAGAGGACAGAGGAAAGCAGAGATTCAGAAGACAAAGCATCTCCAAAACTCCAACATATTCTCGCAACAAAATTGTCAGTATTTCGGCCTTCCACAGGAAGAATCTATTGAGTTTCTGGCACAGTTCTTACAAATTGCTGACACAGTACGTGATAAAGAAGTGTATCAGGATGTCTATAGACTATTACTGTTTCCATTTGCTGTGAAAGATCAAGCTAAGAGGTGGTTAAATAACCAACCTAAGGCCAGCATAAGGAAACCATTCAAAATTCACCTGAGGACAGTAAGAGCCCAGGGAAAAGTAATTCTGGAACTAAAACGCCAAAAAATTGGTGGAAGGCTGGCGCTGAACGCTCAGACCATGCTCAGGACTGGCGTTCAACGCCAGAAACAAGGCAGGATTGGCGTTCAACGCCAGAAATGGGCAAGGATCTGGCGGTGCTGAAGTTCCTCCAGAAACATATCTTTAGCAGGTTCGGTGTCCCTAGAATACTAATCAGTGATGGGGGCACTCACTTCTGCAATAAACAGCTTTACTCTGCCATGGTTCTGTATGGAATTCGCCACAAGGAGGCTACTCCATATCATCCACAAACTAATGGGCAAGCTGAAGTCTCTAACAGAGAATTAAAGAGAATCCTGGAACGAACAATAAATACCCGTAGAAAGGATTGGGCACGGAGCTTGGATGATGCTCTGTGGGCTTACAGAACAGCATTCAAGACCCCTATAGGGACCTCTCAAGATTTCATATAGCTTTTAGTATGTTTTAGTTAGTTTTTAGTTTATTTTCATTAGTTTTTAGGAAAAATTCATATTTCTGGACTTTACTATGAGTTGTGTATTTTTCTGTAATTTCAGGTATTTTTTTGGCTGAAATTGAGGGAGCTGAGCAAAAATCTGATTCAGGCTGAAAAAGGACTGCTGATGCTGTTGGATTCTGACCTCCCTGCACTCAAAGTGGATTTTCTGGAGCTACAGAACTCGAAATGGCGTGCTTCTAATTGCGTTGGAAAGTAGACATCCAGGGCTTTCCAGCAATATATAATAGTTCATACTTTGCTCAAGGATAGACGACGTAAACTGGCGTTCAACGCCAGTTCTCTGCCCAATTCTGGTGTCCAGCGCCAGAAAAGGATTAAAAGTTGGAGTTCAACGCCAGAAATGGATCCAAACCTGGCGTGAACGCCCAAAATGGCCTTATGCACGTGAATTCCTTAAATCTCAGCCCCAGCACACACCAAGTGGGCCCCAGAAGTGGATCTCTATACCATCTGCTATAGTTTACTCATTTTCTGTAAACCTAGGCTACTAGTTTAGTATTTAAACAACTTTTAGAGACTTATTTTGTATCTCATGACATTTTTAGATCTGAACTTTGTA
>NC_029790.2:71837566-71849347 GCF_000816755.2 Arachis ipaensis
CAACCTGAATGTGATGAACGTGACAATCATCATCATTCCCTATGAACGCGTGCCTGACAACCACTTCCGTTCTACTTTAGATTGAATGAGTATCTCTTAGATTTCTTAATCAGAATCTTCGTGGTATAAGCTAGATTGATGGCGGCATTCATGAGAGTCCGGAAAGTCTAAACCTTGTCTGTGGTATTCCGAGTAGGACTCTGGGATTGAATGACTGTGACGTGCTTCAAACTCGTGAGTGCTGGGCATAGTGACAGACGCAAAAGGATAGTAAATCCTATTCCGGTACGATTGAGAACCTGCAGATGATTAGCCGTGCGGTGACAGTGCACCTGGACCATTTTCACTGGAAGGATGGATGGTAGCCATTGACAACGGTGATCCACCAACACACAGCTTGCCATAGGAGGACGTGCATGCGTGAATCAGAGGACAGAGGAAAGCAGAGATTCAGAAGACAAAGCATCTCCAAAACTCCAACATATTCTCCATTACTGCATAACAAGTAACCTTTAACCCATGCTCTCTTGTTCATTCGCTATTCAACTGATAAATATAATTGACTTCCTGACTAAGAATTACAAGATAACCATAGATTGCTTCAAACCAACAATCTCCGTGGGATTCGACCCTTACTCACGTAAGGTATTACTTGGATGACCCAGTGCACTTGCTGGTTAGCGGTACGCGTTGTGAAAAGTGTGATTCACAATTCGTGCACCAGAAGCGGACCGTTGACGACAGCGGGATGGACAGATGCTACTCAAAAAGCCGATTATCGCATGTTTTTAGAGGCCATACTTGACCCATCCGACCCCTGTAGTCACGATTTCACAAATAAAATAGACCTTTTCGGACCTTTTCCTCATGGAACAATAAGACCGATGCCACTATCGCCTCTTGGCTTTGCTTTAATAGATTATATTCGACTGGCTGGAAGGAACGTTATACGACTTTTTAACTTTGCAAGAGTAGTTTCATCGGTGGAAGGGAGGGAGAAGGTTGTTCGACTGAAGCCCGAACTCTATGATCTGAAATAAGTGCGGAAATGTCCCTTTAAGAAAAGGATCTTTACAGAAAAAGAGCTCATAGGTTTAGTCAGCTATTGTCCTATTTTCTTTTTTCTTTTCGATGAGAGGCTTCCCCAACAGCACTGGTTTGTCAACCTCCATGGTCTTTCCCAATCCAATCTTTTTCTATTACTGACACCTGGAGCCAGCAACAATTGCTAAAGCAACTCCCGAACCTAATTCCTAAGGTCACATACCTGTCGCATAAAAAGAAAATGCATATATAGTTGGAATCTCCAATAGGGCAGGCATTAATATGAAAAGGTTTACTTTCCAGCTGGGACATCATCCACAGCTAGATCTTAGAAAGAAATTGCCCATCATTTGCACATCGATACGTGCCTGCTACGCTTCCCCCTTGTCGGACTAGGAGCTCTACTAGGCTTGACCGTGGGAAATTGCTTTAGTAGATCGAAAGGGCAAAGAGAGCCACCCGGTCATCATGGATAAAACTACCACTCTTTCAATTGGCGTCTAACCATCTTCTTCTCACTAGGGCCGGGGTTGGTCTTTCTAATCAATCAGAAAATTCACCGGTGGATTGATTGATCTAAACCAAAGACTTGATTATAGGAGAAAGGCGTTCTCATACCCTGATACCCCTTTGTGGAAACCTAGAACAGAAGAAAGTCTCTTTAGGATTAGGATGGCTCTGTCCTAGCTAGACCGAGTCACAACTACTTATTATATTCTAGAAGACTCGGGCACACTTCCCTATACTTCTCCTAAGTGACATCAAAATCCTCTTTCAGCCGATTCGAAAGCAGCAATAGATGAGATTTGGAATCAGACAGAGGGTTCACGCCTCACCCTTCAAAGGGGGGACTGGGGAGTTAAGACTTCCTTGCTCTTAGGCCCCTTTAAGGCTTAGGGAAGGGGCCAATAAGATCAGGAAGAAGGAGATTGGATCCCTCCCCTTCCATATGGTTGTTAGCTCTTCTGTGTCGTGTCAAGCCAGTTCATGAATGAATGGCAATCATGAGTGTAAATCGGCTTGTTAGGGTCCGGTCGTGGCCAAGCCTCGAATCGAATCCTGGATCAACGCCCTTTTTCGCTTAACCCATTCGTTCAGAGTCGACAACTGCAGATAGGCCTCTCCCCAATGCAAGGCAAGGTGAGTTTGTCGGGCATGACGTGCTTGTGCCTATCCCTTTTCAGAAATAATAGATTGCAGCTAATCCAGTTGATCCTGTATAGGCGGAGGTGAGGACGGGGGGCGAAGCAAATTGAAGTTTATCCTAAACTAAAGAAGTCCAAGTTTTCGTTTTTTCCGGGTATGAGGCAAAGCCAGAAGTGGTTTATCCAGGCTGGTTGAACCCCCGAAAGAAGCACCAATAGCATAAATAGCTATCATGGTTGGAGCGGAGCATAGATAGCAAAGGTATGGGTAGAGGTCAAATGCACACATCTACCAGGTAGGTGGTGAAAAGAATTCCATACCCGCCTAAAATAACTTAAGCCTAAAACGAAGTAAGAGGCCGGGTCAACAATCTAATAGGTTGCGTTCCCCCCATTCGAGAAGAGGAATCCTAGCTAGCTACTGGATGGAGGGCGGAGTAGAAAAGTCATTGCACAGGGGTAGCATCAAGAGAAGAGCGACTTCCACTTCATAGTTGCTTTCTCCAACTGAGAGGTAGACTGCTTAGTTGGGGCGGGAACTCATACTGCAATAAGAGGGTCTGCTAGACGAAAGATTAGCCTCGGACCCTATTCGCTCACATGCATGGATGAGAAGAAAGAGGATCTCGGGAGGGTCAAACTTTGGACCTCGGAAAGGGCCTCTGAAAGTGGGTATAGTCCCTCTTAGGAAAGGACATCGTGTGGTACTCTTTCATTGGCTAATGTGAATAGTAGGGGCTAAAGGCAAAATTGCTTTAGTAGATCGAAAGGGCAAAGAGAGCCACCCGGTCATCATGGATAAAACTACCACTCTTTCAATTGGCGTCTAACCATCTTCTTCTCACTAGGGCCGGGGTTGGTCTTTCTAATCAATCAGAAAATTCACCGGTGGATTGATTGATCTAAACCAAAGACTTGATTATAGGAGAAAGGCGTTCTCATACTCTAATACCCCTTTGTGGAAACCTAGAACAGAAGAAAGTCTCTTTAGGATTAGGATGGCTCTGTCCTAGCTAGACCGAGTTACAAGTACTTATTATATTCTAGAAGACTCGAGCACACTTCCCTATACTTCTCCTAAGTGACATCAAAATCCTCTTTCAGCTGATTCGAAAGCAGCAATAGATGAGATTTGGAATCAGACAGAGGGTTCACGCCTCATACTTCAAAGGGGGGACTGGGGAGTTAAGACTTCCTTGTTCTTAGGCCCCTTTAAGGCTTAGGGAAGAGGCCAATAAGATCAGGAAGAAGGAGATTGGATCCCTCCCCTTCCATATGGTTGTTAGCTCTTCTGTGTCGTGTCAAGCCAGTTCATGAATGAATGGCAATCATGAGTGTAAATCGGCTTGTTAGGGTCTGGTCGTGGCCAAGCCTCGAACCGAATCCTGGATCAATGCCCTTTTCGCTTAACCCATTCGTTCAGAGTTGACAACTGCAGATAGGCCTCTCCCTAACGCAAGGCAAGGTGAGTTTGTCGGGCATGACGTGCTTGTGCCTATCCCTTTTCAGAAATAATAGATTGCAGCTAATCCAGTTGATCCTGTATAGGCGGAGGTGAGGACGGGGGGCGAAGCAAATTGAAGTTTATCCTAAACTAAAGAAGTCCAAGTTTTCATTTTTTTCGGGTATGAGGCAAAGCCAGAAGTGGTTTATCTAGGCTGGTTGAACCCCGAAAGAAGCACCAATAGCATAAATAGCTATCATGGTTGGAGTGGAGCATAGATAGCAAAGGTATGGGTAGAGGTCAAAATACACACATTTACCAGGTAGGTGGTGAAAAGAATTCCATACCCGCCTAAAATAACTTAAGCCTAAAACGAAGTAAGAGGCCGGGTCAACAGTCTAATAGGTTGTGTTCCTCCATTCGAGAAGAGGAATCCTAGCTAGCTACTGGATGGAGGGCGGAGTAGAAAAGTCATTTCACAGGGGTAGCATCAAGAGAAGAGCGACTTCCACTTCATAGTTGCTTTCTCCAACTGAGAGGTAGACTGCTTAGTTGGGGCGGGAACTCATACTGAAATAAGAGGGTCTGCTAGACAAAAGATTAGCCTCAGACCCTATTCGCTCACATGCATGGATGAGAAGAAAGAAGATCTCGGGAGGGTCAAAATTTGGACCTCAGAAAGGGCCTCTAAAAATGGGTATAGTCCCTCTTAGGAAAGGACATCATGTGGTACTCTTTCATTGGCTAATGTGACTAGTAGGGGCTAAAGGCGAGTGAAGTGAGATCCGAGCTAGGTTAACTTCTTCTCTTATGAAATGGATAGTTAGAGGCGTGATCTATTCTATAAATAGATATCAGAACAGATATTGAAAGCAGAAACCAGAGATCAAACTCCATAGTGTGAAATCCCGTGATTTGAGCCTATCAGTATGGGATATCATAGGCTTCCCTTGGTTCGCTTGGTGTAGGTATCACCTTGATGCACGTAGCTATTGCCTTGATCCTTTGGTCTGCTTGGGTCATTCCATAGATACGCTCATCGGGCTCGTCGTTGGGGTCACCTTCTTATTAGATGTAATTTTATCCACCCTGGACTTTACTTTGGCCAGGGTGGCTCAAAGCCTTTTGCGGATCTCCGCCGCTGCAGGTCCTTTATTTAGGAATGCTAAATCTGAACCGATTTACAAGTCCTCTTAGTTTGCATCTATTCCTTCATCCCTTGAGTACAAAGGGATAGCTATTCAAAGCAAAGAAAAAGTGGTGAGAAGATCGGGATCTTCTGAGATGGAACTCAGCTGTTCACGTCTTTTTTGGGAGAAAAGTGACCCGAGGCTGTGACTTTCCTTGGAAGCGTACTCAATTCACTTCAGTTTGACCATCTTACTTTCCTGTGCATGCTATCTATAAGAAGGAATAGCCGCCTTTTTCTACTCTACTTTTCTCCAAGTATTCACTCAATAATCTTTTGCCCTGGGTGTGAGATCGATCGCCCTACTTATTTCTTCTTTATCGCCTGGGTACGTCAGTAATGCCCCGCTTAAGCTTAAAGAGCCAAGTCATAGCTTCCTTTCTGTGCCCCTAGAAGGTGCGAAGCGATTCTTTAACCAAAGCAAAGTTACTAACTAGAGGAAAGGCTACTAGAGGGGGCTGCTCAAGGCAACGAAAGACCAGGCTATCCCCAGAAAAAGGCTATGGGGAACAAAGGGTCTAAGGATGGAGCTACTGATAGTTACTAACTTTCACGTGGACAAACCATCTCTTGCCAGAATAGGGAGTTACAGAAGTAGGCAAAGAATAATAGCAGTCCGTCTTTCCTTCGATTGGAGATTGGCTTGGTAGTTCAGAGTAACCGAGGAGAGGTTGAGAAGTAGACAATGAATGGAAAGGTCCGACATTCTCTGCCTCAAGTCCCATAGCCTCTTCTAAGGAAGCTTATTCTGGGCATTCATCTGCAGGTACTTTTTTTTCTACGATACCACAAAGCAAATTCAACTTCCTTCCTGGGCCCCTGTAACGGAACACCAACCCAATCTCGAAAGGAATCAGTATACTTCACTCGATCTATCCACGAATGTTTAGCACTCCTCCACCCTCTGCTAGCAGCTTTCTTCTCTTATGTATGAGATTTTTGCAAACAAAGGTTCAATATACATAGACGACTAAGTAAGTTGTTGTGAAGTGCCCCATGGCTTTGGAATAGAATAGGCGGGAGTAAGCAATAGAATGAGTTATCTTGGGCTGATCTGAAGAAGGCTGTAACTTCCTATTAGACTCTTTTACTCAGTAACTTCACGGGGAATTAAAGACCTTGTCTTGTAAGGAATCCTAATAGAATCTAAGGCTATGCGGCCAAGGCATCTTCTCAATCATCACTGGAAGGGGAAAAGACAATAGGATTGAATTCTAGGAGTCACTTCTTTCTAAGGCATTTCATCATCCTGAATCTATTCAACTTACTCTTAATCTTCAGTTTGATCAATAGACGGCCAAAGGGCATTGGAATACAGGAGCTTTCCTAACTCTAACTAGAAAGCCTGTAACTGGCCTTCCATTCTTCTTATTTTCTTCCTTGTCTACTATATCTGCGGAAGTCTGGGCTAAGAGATATAGAAAGATAAATGTCATCCTGTCGGGCTTGGATTCTTTGCCTACCTAACTTCCCGGGGAATGGATTCACCAGGTTTAGTAATTGAAGCCTAGAACAGAGGCGGGATGAGCCTTAGGATCAGTTGATAAAGGATCTGATTCTCATTCACCCAAAGCTGTAACTCCTCATTTTTTGCTAGACACTAGTTCCGTGGGGAAGAGAGGATCTGATTCTAAATTCAATGGCATATCCTCTAAAGGTCGTGGGAATAGCAGAGGTTGGAATAGAATCCCTGGTGAGACATAACTCTGGCTTCTGCCTTGAGAGTGCTCTAGCCTTCTCTTTTTCCCGAGGCTTATTGGTTGTTCTTTGTTCCATTTTCTACGGGCTTTATGGCCGTAAGGAATCATAATCTCATCTAAGGATGACTTGCGTCTCCAACTCTTAGTTTCGAACTGGCTTTCCCACCTTCTCTGATTAAGGAGGGGAGGATGACTAGGAATAGAAGAGACTGGAATAAGACGTTCTTCACCTGGTTTAGGAAGAGCTAACCTCCGGAAGCTCTAAGTCCTGACTTTCGTCTAGAAGCTCTAAATCTGCTCCTAATGCTACTGCCTTATAACTCTGTGCTCGTTCGACTTCGAAATGCTTTCCTAACTCAGAATCGGCCTTTCCTAAGTCAAGAGATCGAAGAGGCTTTCATGCAGCTCTTTATTCTTTATGAGTTCCTGGCCAACCAACTAGCCAGTTTACCTGCCAGGCGTGTATTTAATATACAAATTAAACAACTGACTTTGACTTCAATACCCAGGTTGGAAGATCATAGGCGGGCATTTGAGCTCTGCACCCGATGGTTCTCTTGGATTAGGGCCTCTAACTTCACCCTAGACGACTGAACTCATGGACTTCATTCTACTGCTGTAGGCTCTCATAAGTCAATATCAAGATCTCTTCCTAACGGTCTAATAAAAAGTCTTAATCTCAGGCCGTAATGTTCATACCATATCATACAAAGCTGGAAAAGCTCCACAGGAAGTAAGATTACCGCCTTCCCATGCCTACAAGAATAGACGAAGCTAGCTGGTCACCTGCTTTCGGTAACTCATGCGAACTCCCTCCCCGGGTATACACAGACCATGACTAGAGCAAGAATCCTTGCACGCTACTTAAGAAATCTCTCTCGGGAATCCTGACTTGAGCTTTAAAAGAGCTATAAGACGAATCCTTTGATTCTTCTTTCCTTAACAGATGCTTTAATTCAAAGTGACTAGAGGTGCTTAACAAAACTGTTATAGCGAACTTTTCTTTAGCAAAGAACTTTCTCTTTGTTTTGCTTAAGGCTTACTTTACTGTTACACTGTACCTAGGTCAGATTGTAACTGTAACCCTTGCTTGAGTCAACCCTAATGCTGCTTTCTTATATGGAGAATTCGATCGAGAAAGTGACATGGAGCAGCCATAAGGACAAGGCAAAGCTCACCCTGATTACGATTATGTGTCAGAATTGAGAAAAGCTATATACGGGTTAAAGCAAGTCATCAAAAAGATGGAATGCTCAACTGCAAGCCTATCTCGACTCCAAGGGAGGTTAAACCTAAGCTATGCTCAGCAGAGGATCAAACTATACCTAATTTCCGATCTTGCTTTTTCGAAAACCAAAAGCAAAGGGACTTGGTTACTAAGATAAATCATCCTTGTCTGCCTTATTGATGTCCTTAAATCGGGTTCTTTCGCTCAATCGATAGTTATTGCTTAATTGAAGCTTTTCCCTTCATTGTATTGTAGAGCCGCCCCCATATGTTCACTAAAGATGAAGAGGACATATTTGAATGCGATACCGAATCATCAAGCTTTGTCTCCCACGGTTGGAAACAATCTCTATCGTAGGATGTCCTTCCCAGGGTAGTCAAGGGAAGAGTCAAAAAGTAAAGTTCTTTTATCTTCATGCTATTGGCTTCTGTCGTGTCTTTCGGCGAGGATACAACTGGTTCAACTACAAAACAAAAGAAGCCCTTTCCTTTAGAATTTTTGGACATTATCTCACTGTTAGCAAATGGAAAGCAGAGCTACCTAGGTCTTTCGTCATAGAAAGGGGGGATGGAGCCCTCTGACCCGCTCTCCTCCTCCACTTAATGATATTCACCCAAAGCCTGTAAACTTTTCACCTTTCACCCGTGAGCTTAACGATCCTGCTGAGATTTGCTCATTCTAGAGCTGTAAGAGCTACTCTTCTATACCTTTCCCTGACTTTGAGGTACAGAAGTTTGAAAATTTGACTTGGTAAACCAGTATGCGCATGTCTGTCTATTGGTAGGTAAACGGTCTAGCTAGTAATAGTAAGAGGTCTTATCGGGCTTAGTAAGTAAACTATGCCTGGCCTAACATGTAAACTTTCTTTCAGTAGGGCTAGTAGGACTAATTACTACCACGTAACCCCTGCCTACGATTGGTCTTTACTGAAAGAGAGAATAAAGACCTTTTCCTCCTCTAGCATTCCCCCTAAGCTATTCCTCAGAACTTCCTTCCCGCGAATGAAGAGTAAAGAATGGCTATTTCTCACGAACGATATCAGACTATTTCCTTCTTTGCTGTATCGGTAAGTCAATGGAACTCTCTCCTGGGGAAACTACTATTTCGAAGGAGTTAACTCCTGACTTCGGATTTATCATATTTAGAGGAGCTCAATCTCCGGTTTTAGTGCTTTCCTGAATTCTGGAACTCAGTCCTCGTTCGTTCCTAGGGAAAACGATAAAAGATTCTTAGGGATTACTGGCTTTTTTTCCTTAGTTATTGCCTCGCCTACAGGATCTTCTTCAGGTAGGGATCCCTACCAGGTCTTGAATGAGAATACAAGGTCATATACGGATCATCCTAGGTCAGATTAAACTGAATTTCCTAGCTTTTCAGATGCAGGACTGGGCTTTTATGGCCTTTCATCATAAGCAGCGATCATCTTTTCTTATATGTCATTTCATTCATTCCGAGGGGGAGGTCGGAATCCCCCAGAAAGATCTATTCTGACAGGACGTCTAAGTCTATCTTAGGAATTCTCGCCTGCTCCGGTAAGAAAGGATGACTTTCTTTCGCCCCGGATTTCTTTTTTGTTAAAATTATGGTTGTTCTTTCTTCCTTTCTGCCTGACTGAACTTCTCAGATGCATGCAGACCTGTAAATAGAAAAGATTCCAGTAGGGCTGGTATTCTAATCAAAATAGAAAGACGAATTTCATATCAGTAAAGTGAAAGTCCGGCTTTCCTCCTTAGGGATCCCACTTCTAGTAATTCAACGGCTCCATTTAGGAAGTTCTGTGAAGGAAGAATAAGAGAATCCATGGCTTTTTTCCCTAGGCTTCTTGGAGGTTTGAAGTTAGACTTCTCTCCTGCTGCTATGGCAACGACAATCTAACTACACTAAACTCCGGGGACTCTTAACTCCATAGAACTCTTAATCCATGGCATAGAAGGGTAGGGCGATGTCAAATTCAATATTAGGATATAGCTGTTAGCATCTGCTGAATAGAATCTGGCTTTCAGAGCTTACTTACTTGCCTACCTTTTAGCAGTAAGGTCTTTCAAAGACTTCGGCCTTTAGAATTGCTTACCTGAGTTGTCTTATATGGCATTGTCTCCGGATTCAAACCTCTTAACTCTCTTCTATTCTTTGGCGAGTAATCTTAGCCATCCAAACGCATTAATCTGACTTCCATGCCCCTCAATGATAAGCTTTCTGAATCAAGGAAGGTTAGAAAGTCAATCTGAGCTAAGGAGATAGCAACAATTGGTCTTCTTCACCCCTCATAGGAAGAAAGGGCTTATCATCTCTCTTCTAAGACATTCTCAATCTATCCGTCTCAGCTCAAACATTCTTTCTTTGCCTGTTGCTTAATAGAATTAATGCTTTCAAGATTGGAATCCCTGGCTTTTGCCAACTCTTTCTAGTGTGTATACGGAAACTTTGCTAAAGAAGTAGCATAAGCCTTATTATATGCCGGGGTAAGATATCATAAAAATAGGATAACCACCTTCTCTGTCTGTCTTCGCCTCGGTCTGATCAGAGTAAGATCATCTTATGTATGATATTTAAGATACAGCTATCTCAGCTTTTCCTACCATCAATGAGTCCAACCCTTCTCTTTGATGTTAGTAGACCTATTGCATTTCCTAACTCAATAGAAACGAAATCGGATGCTTGATAGTCATAAGGTTTTCCTTACTACTGAAGGAGAAGCATCTTTTATATATAATTTAGTGATTTTATACCATCTCTTGAAGCTGGAAACGGGCTGATACGATTCGAAGACCAAGTCAGAGACTACTGGACGTCTCGCAGAGCAACTCTCAACGAGGACTTTGAGACTTTTTCAAAAAAATGTGTGTGTGTTTTTTTTAATCCAAGTTTGACTCTGATTAGATCCTTAGCACTTGCGCTAAGTAAGCCCTCCAAGGCCTTATGTAATGTAAAAAACCGAGGAAAATAATGTAAAGTAGAAATGAACAATACGGTACGATCGCTATATCTTTTCTTTTTCTTTCTCTCTCCTCTATAGAAAGAGGGGATTATACGTGGCATGGTATACCTGATCGTTTGGTCAACGAGACGTACGTAAGTCGGCATAGCTCCATTTAGAATATAAAATTTTTTTCTTTTACTTAGCCCGCCTCTCCCATGACTTTCCGGACCAACCTGGATCTGCCCCCAATCCGCATTTTGGGAGCAGAGCATGCAAAATCGAGCAATGAATCTTATAAAAATTTCCTCGGGTATATTGATGAGTGGATATTTTATACGCTTTTTGGGGTTAATTTCATATAGTTTTTAGTATGTTTTAGTTAGTTTTTAGTTTATTTTCATTAGTTTCTAGGCAAAATTCATATTTCTGGACTTTACTATGAGTTTGTGTGTTTTTCTGTAATTTCAGGTATTTTTTGGCTGAAATTGAGGGAGCTGAGCAAAAATCTGATTCAGGCTGATAAAGGACTGCTGATGCTGTTGGATCCTGACCTCTCTGCACTCAGAATGGAATTTCTGGAGCTACAGGAGTCCAATTGACGCGCTTCTAATTGCATTGGAAAGTAGACATCCAGGGCTTTCTAGAAATATATAATAGTCCATACTTTGCTCAAGGATAGACGATGTAAACTGGCGTTCAATGCCAGTTCCATGTTGCAGTTTGGCGTCCAGCGCCAGAAACACGTTACAAGTTGGAGTTCAACGCCAGAAACAGGTTACAGTCTGGCGTTGAACGCCCAAAACAGCCCAGGCACGTGAGAAGCTTTGGTTTCAGCCCCAGCACACACCAAGTGGGCCCCAGAAGTGGATTTCTGCACTATCTATCATAGTTTACTCATTTTCTGTAAACCTAGGTTACTAGTTTAGTATTTAAACAACTTTTAGAGACTTATTTTGTATCTGATGACATTTTAGATCTGAACTGTGTAATCTCTGACGGCATGAGTCTCTAAACTCTATTGTTGGGGGTGAGGAGCTCTGCTGTGTCCTGATGAATTAATGCAAGTATTTCTGTTTTCTATTCAAACATGTGTGTTCCTATCTAAGATATC
>NC_029790.2:71852389-71857117 GCF_000816755.2 Arachis ipaensis
ATAACCATAGCTTGCTTCAAGCCAACAATCTCCGTGGGATCGACCCTTACTCATGTAAGGTATTACTTGGACGACCCAGTGCACTTGCTGGTTAGTTGTGCGAATTTGTGAAGAATTATGATTTCCAATTTCGTGCACCAAGTTTTTGGCGCCGTTGCCGGGGATTGTTTGAGTTTGAACAACTGACGGTGAATCCTGTTGCTTAGATTAGGAAAATTTTGTCTTTTGGGTCAGAGTCTTTTATATTCTTTTCAAAAAATAAATAAATAAAATAAAAATAAAAATAATATTTTTTCTTAGTTATTAAAAATATTTTTCAAAACAAGTGTTATATTTACTGCCCATTTAGCTAGAGCGTTGGTCTGTGTTCTTGGTAAATTGGGTACCTTCTTTTTAAAATTCTTTTTCAAAAATAATTTTTACATTAAATCTCGTGCCAAACTTTAAGTTTAGTGTTTTCTTGTTGATTTTTCTTTGGTTTTCGAAAAATCTTATTAGATCTAAAAATTTTAAATCTTGTGCTATCTTATTGTTTTTCTCTCTACTCTTTAAATTCAAAAATATCTTTTCTCTCTATTTTAAAGCAAATTTTCGAAATTTACCTTTAAAATTCAGATTTTTATTTCAAAATTTAAAACCTTTTTCAAAAATCATCATATCCTTTTCAAAACTTCCTAACCACTTTCTCTCTCCTCATTTTTTTCGAAAATCTTCACCCATTTTTATTTATTTTATTTTAATTTATTTTATTTTCGAAATAAATAAATAAAAATAATTTTTTTATTACATCATCTCCCTTTCTCCCTCATGGATCTAAGTGGAAATAAACAGTCCAGAAGGACTCTGGGGTCATATGCTAACCCCTCTACTGCTTCATATGGGAGTAGTATCTGCATACCCTCCATTGGAGTCAGTAGCTTTGAGTTGAATCCTCAGCTCATTATCATGGTGTAGCAAGGCTGCCAGTATTCTGGTCTTCCACAGGAAGAACCTACAGAGTTTCTGGCACAGTTTTTACAAATTGCTGACACAGTACATGATAAAGAAGTAGATCAAGATGTCTACAGATTATTACTGTTTCCATTTGCTGTAAAAGACCAAGCCAAGAGGTGGTTAAATAACCAACCTAAGGCTAGCATAAGGACATGGAAACAGCTGACAGAAAAATTCCTGAATCAATGCTTTCCTCCAAAACGGATGACACAGCTAAGACTGGACATCCAAGGCTTTAAACAATGAGATAATGAATCTCTTTATGATGCCTGGAAGAGATACAGAGAGATGCTACGAAAATGCCCCTCTGAAATGTTTTCAGAGTGGGTTCAGTTAGACATCTTCTATTATGGGCTTACAGAAAGAGCTCAGATCTCTCTAGATTACTCAGCTGGTGGATCTATCCACACGAGAAAGATAATTGAAGAAGCTTAAGAGCTCATTGATACAGTTGCCAGAAATCAGCATCTGTACCTAAGCAGTGACCCTTCCATGAAAGAAGAGGTTAAAACAGTAACTGCTGAACTCAGTCCTGCAGAACAAGCTGCTGAATTCAATCAGCAATTGGACTTTCTAACACAACAGTTAGCCGAATTCAAAAATAGACTACAAGAGACAAGGATGGCTAATATAAATATGGAAGAATAATTGAAGTAAACAAAACAGCCGCTGTCAAAACAAATAACAGAAGAATGCCAAGTAGTTCAATTAAGAAGTGGAAAAATATTAAATACCCCACCTCAAGGCAGCAGGAAGCCAAGGAATGAGCAAACCACCCAAAATCCATCTGAGGACAGTAAGAACCCAGGAAAAAATAAGTCTGGCATTAAAAGGCCAGAAATTGGGTGGAAGGCTGGCGCTGAACGCCCAGACCATGCTCAGAACTGGTGTTCAACGCCAGAAACAAGCAAGGAACTGGTGTTGAACGCCCAAAGAAAGCACAGTTCTGGCGTTCAGACGCCAGGAACAGATGAGGAATTGGCGTCTAACGTCACTCCAGCTTCTAACTCTGGCACTCAAATGCCAGAGAGGGATCAGACACACACAAGTGCTGATGACAACCCCTCTAAAAAGGCTTCTTCAACTATTTCTGTAGGAAATAAACCTACAACAACCAAGGTTGAGGAATATAAAGCCAAGATACCTTATCTTCAAAAACTCCGCCAAGAGGAGCAGGATAAGCAATTTGCTCGCTTTGCAGATTATCTCAGGACTCTTGAAATTAAGATTCTGTTTGCAGAAGCACTTGAGCAAATACCTTCTTATGCCAAGTTCATGAAAGAGATCTTGAGTCATAAGAAGGATTGGAGAGAAACTGAAAGAGTTCTCCTCACTGAAGAATGCAGTGCAGTCATTCTGAAAAGCTTTCCTGAAAAGCTTAAAGATCCCGGAAGCTTTCTAATACCATGCACATTAGAGGTAAATTGCACCAGGACAGCTTTATGCGATCTTGGGGCAAGCATCAACCTAATACCTGCATCCACTATCAGAAAGCTTGGTTTAACTGAAGAGGTTAAACCAACCCAGATATGTCTCCAACTTGCTGATGGCTCCATTAAATACCCATCAGGCGTGATTGAGGACATGATTGTCAGAGTTGGGCCATTCACCTTTCCCACTGACTTCGTAGTGCTGGAGATGGAGGAGCACAAGAGTGCTACTCTCATTCTAGGAAGACCTTTCCTAGCAACTGGACGAACTCTCATTGATGTCCAAAAGGGGGAAGTCACCCTGAGAGTCAATGAAGATGAGTTTAAGTTGAATGCTGTCAATGCCATGCAGCATCCAGACACACCAAAAGACTGCATGAAAGTTGATCTTATTGACTCTTTGGTAGAAGAGATCAACATGGCTGAGAGTCTCGAATCAGAGCTGCAAAACATCTTTAAAGATGTTTCACCTGATCTAGAGGATTCAGAGGAATTGAAAGAGTCTCTGAAATTTCCTCAGGAAGAGGAAAAACCTCCTAAACCCGAGCTCAAACCATTACCACCATCCCTGAAATATGCATTTCTGGGAGAAGGTGATACTTTTCCAGTGATCATAAGCTCTGCTTTAAATCCACAGGAAGAGGAAGCACTAATTCAAGTGCTAAGGACACACAAGACAGCTCTTGGCTGGTCCATAAGTGACCTTAAGGGCATAAGCCCAGCTAGATGCATGCACAAGATCTTATTGGAGGACAATGCTAAGCCAGTGGTTCAACCACAGAGGTGGCTAAATCCAACCATGAAGGAAGTGGTGCAGAAAGAGGTCACTAAATTACTGGAGGCTGTGATTATTTATCCTATTTCAGATAGCCCCTGGGTGAGTCCTGTTCAAGTTGTCCCTAAAAAGGGAGGCATGACAGTGGTTCATAATGAAAAAAATAAACTGGTTCCTACAAGAACAGTTACAGGGTGGCGCATGTGTATTGATTACAGAAGGCTCAATACAGCCACCAGAAAGGATCATTTTCCTTTACCATTAATAGACCAGATGCTAGAAAGACTAGCAGGTCATAATTATTACTGCTTTCTGGATGGCTATTCAGGCTACAACCAAATTGTAGTAGATTTACAGGATCAAGAGAAAACAGCATTCACATGTCCATCTGGAGTATTTGCTTACAGAAGGATGCCTTTTGGGCTGTGTAATGCACCTGCAACCTTTCAGATATGCATGCTCTCTATTTTCTCTGATATGGTGGAAAAATTTCTGGAAGTCTTCATGGATGACTTCTCAGTATATGGAGACTCATTCAGCTCCTGTCCTAATCACCTGACATTGGTTTTGAAAAGATGCCAAGAGACCAACCTGGTTTTAAACTGGGAAAAATGTCACTTTATGGTGACTGAAGGGATTGTCCTTGGGCATAAAATTTCAAACAAGGGAATAGAGGTGGATCAAGCTAAAATAGAGGTAATTGAAAAATTACCACCACCTGCCAATGTTAAGGCAATCAGAAGCTTTCTGGGGCATGAAGGATTCTATAGGAGGTTTATAAAGGATTTTTCAAAAATTGCAAAACCTCTAAACAACCTGCTATCTGCTGACACGCCATTTGTGTTTGACACAGAGTGTCTGCAGGCGTTTGAAACTCTGAAAGCTAAGCTGGTCACAGTACCAGTTATCTCTGCACCAGACTGGACATTACCGTTCGAATTAATGTGTGATGCCAGTGATCACGCCATTGGTGCAGTACTGGGGCAGAGGCATGACAAGCTTCTGCATGTCATTTATTATGCTAGTCGTATTTTGAATGATGCCCAGAAAAATTACACAACCACAGAAAAAGAATTACTTGCAGTGGTTTATGCCATTGACAAGTTTAGATCATACTTAGTAGGATCAAAAGTGATTGTGTACACAGATCATGCTGCTCTTAAATATCTACTCACAAAGCAGGATTCAAAACCCAGACTCATAAGATGGGTGTTGCTTCTGCAAGAGTTTGATATAGAAATAAGAGACAGAAAAGGGACAGAAAACCAAGTGGCTGACCATCTGTCCCGGATAGAACCAATGGAAGGGGCGTCCTCCCCCTCTATTGAGATCTCTGAAACTTTTCCGGATGAGCTTTTGTTCGCCATTCAGGAATTACCATGGTTTGCAGATATTGCAAACTACAAAGCTGCAAGGTTCATTTCCAAGGAGTACAGCAGGCAACAAAAGAAAAAATTAATTACTGATGCAAAGTACTAGTTGTGGGATGAACCCTATCTCTTTAAGAGATGTGCAGACGGCATAATCCGT
>NC_029790.2:71857753-71878447 GCF_000816755.2 Arachis ipaensis
GCATTGCCATGGATCACAATATGGAGGCCATTTCGGAGGTGAGCGAACAGCCACCAAGGTCCTCCAATGTGGTTTCTACTGGCCTACACTTTACAGAGATTCCCGAGAGTTTGTACGTAACTGTGACAGTTGCCAGAGAGCTGGTAATTTGCCTCATAGTTACGCCATGCCTCAACAAGGAATCTTGGAGATTGAGTTGTTTGATGTATGGGGAATTGATTTCATGGGGCCTTTCCCACCATCATACTCAAACACTTATATTCTGGTGGCAGTTGACTATGTATCAAAATGGGTAGAGGCCATTGCCACACCCACCAATGACACTAATACAGTACTAAAGTTCCTCCAGAAACACATATTCAGCAGATTTGGTGTCCCTAGGGTACTAATCAGTGATTGGGGCACTCACTTCTGCAACAAACAGCTTTACTCTGCCATGGTCCGGTATGGGATTCGCCATAAGATGGCAACTCCATATCATCCACAGACAAATGGGCAAGCTGAAGTCTATAACAGAGAACTAAAAAGAATCCTAGAGCGGACTGTAAGTACCCGTAGAAAGGATTAGGCACGAAGCTTGGATGATGCTCTGTAGGCTTACAGAACAGCATTCAAGACTCCCATAGGGACCTATCCTTACCAACTTGTGTATGGTAAGGATTGTCAACTGCCCGTGGAAATGGAACATAAGGCCTACTGGGCAACCAGATTCCTTAACTTTGATGCCAAATTAGCTGGAGAGAAAAGATTGCTCCAGCTGAATGAGCTAGAGGAATTCAGATTCACTACTTTCGAAAATGCCAAGCTTTACAAAGAGAAATCAAAAAGGTGGCATGACAGAAAGCTATCATCTAGAATCTTTGAACCAGGACAAAAGCTTCTGTTGTTTAACTCTAGGCTCAGGCTATTTCCCAGGAAACTAAAGTCCCGGTGGAGAGGACCATATGTGATTACAAGTGTATCACCATATGGTTATGTGGAGCTTCAAGATATTGATTCTAATAAGAAGTTCATTGTTAATGGACAGAGAATCAAGCACTATCTTGAAGGCAATGTTGAGCAAGAGTGCTCAAGGCTGAGGCTAGATTAAAAACTCAGCAAGGTCCAGCTAAAGACAATAAAGAAGCGCTTGCTGGGAGGCAACCCATCCATGGGGAATCACTTTCTCTAAGCATTTTGCCCTATTCTTGATTTTATTTGTTTATATAAAGTTCATTGATACTAAGGTAAAGAGTCAATTGTATAAGTTTACAGGGTTACAGAAGGATTTTGCACACAAAACAGAGAAAAAGAGCTCACTAGCAAGAAAACGCCAGTAAAAGTCTGTTTTGGGCGTTCAACGCCCAAAAAAAGCATCCACTAGGCGTTGAACGCCAGTAAAGATAGCCATCTGGGCGTTAAACGCCAGAAAGAAGCATCTTCTAGGCGTTTAACGCCATATTTACAGCGTCCTGGGCATTCAGAAAAATGCCCAATGACAAAGGAGTTCCTGGCGTTCAATGCCAGAAAGAAGCAATAGCTGGGCGTTGAACGCCCAGGAGAAGCAGCAGTTGGGCGTTGAACGCCCAAACATGTTTTGGGCGTTCAAACGCCAGGATGGTGGGGAGGAGTTAAATTCGTTTTTACTTCAAATTTTTCATTTCAATTTTAATTTTCGTGTTTCAATTCATGATTTCTTGCATAAACATGTTACAAACCCTGATTTCTAAAATCCCTAATTTCTAAAAACCCTTCTTTAAAAATATCAAATGTATCTTAATCCATAAGCACAAATCCTTTTTTCAATCCAATTCAACTCTTATTCAAAATTTTCAAAACAAATCTATCTCTTTTCATTCAAAAATCTTTTCAACTAATCAATATCTTTTTCAAATCTCCATATTATCTTTTTCAAAAATCCAAATTTATCTTTTTCAAATATCTTTCATATCTTTTCAATTTTAAATTATATCTTTTCTTATCATACTAATCTTTTTTTTAAATCATATCTTCTATCTTATCATTCTCCCTATTTTCGAAAACCCCCCTCCCTTTTTAAAAAACCCATTCGGCCTCCTTCCTCTCATCCACTATTCAACACTAGCTCTCCTTCTATCCCTCTCCTTTCTTTTCTTTTGCTTGAAGACAAGCAATCCTCTAAGTTTGGTGTGTTTATCCGTGATCACTAAACCATACCCACTAAGATCATGGCCCCTAAAGGAAAATAACCCACTCCAAGAGGCAAGAAAGAGAGTATTCCAAAACCACTTTGGAATCAAGGGAGGTTCTTAACCAAAGAACATTCAGACCATTACTACAAAATAATGGGTCTAAGATCTGTGATCCCGGAAGTTAAGTTCGATCTGAAAGAAGATGAATATCCGGAGATCCAAGAGCAGATTCGAAACAGGAACTGGAAAGTCCTAGCTAATCCTGAAACGAAAGTGGGAAGGAGTATGGTTCAAGAATTCTATGCTAATCTGTGGCAAACAGATAGGCAGAGAATATCTGGAGCTGCCCTCTATGACTACAGGACTGTGGTCAGAGGAAAGATTGTTCACATCCACCCTGACAAAATCAGGGAGATCTTTAAGCTACCTCAGCTGAAAGATGACCCAGACTCCTTCAATAGGAGAATGATGAGAACAAACAAGGGCCTGGATAAGATTCTAGAGGATATATGCATCCCTGGAGCCAGGTGGACCACCAGCACAAAGGGTGCCCCAAGTCAACTCAAGAGAGAAGATCTCAAACCAGTCGCCAGAGGATGGCTGGACTTCATTGGGCATTCTATATTGCCCACCAGCAACTGTTCTGAAGTCAATTTTAGAAGAGCAGTGATGATCCATTGCATTATGTTGGGAAAAGAAGTAGAAGTTCATCAACTGATCCCATCTGAATTCTTCATACTTGCCAACAAGAACTCCAAGGATGCCAAGTTGGCTTATCCAAGCCTAATTTCTATGCTCTGCAAAGATGCTGGAGTAAAGATGGGAATAACAGAGTATATCTCAGTGGAGCAACCAATCACTAAAATCACAATGGAAAAACAACAAATGCAGGATGACCCCATCAAGAGGAGGGCGCAAGAATTCCTACCAGAACTCCCTCAATTTGAATACTGGGAGCATCTTGAGGCATCTGTCACTAAGTTGCAAGAAACCATGGACCAATTGAAGGAAGAACAGTAAAATCAAAACAGCATGCTTTGAAAACTGCTCAGAGAACAAGAGGTGCAAGGGCGTGAGTTAAGAGAACTAAAGCGTCAGAAACTATCTCTTGAAGGGCCAAGCACCCCACAGACTAAAGAGACATCCGCTTCCCAAAGTCAAGGTTGTTGAGTTCTGATCTTAACCTTAACCCTGTGATAACTTTTTTTTCTATTATTTGAGTTTCACCTTAGGAGTCATATAATGGCAATTAGTATTTATATTTTGATTTTATCCCCAATTAAGCTATAATTTATTTTTCTCATCATCATTAAACATGAATAAAATAGAAGGTTTTCTTTAGAACAAGGAGGCAATAATTTTCGAGTTTTTAATAAAACAAATTCTAATTGTTTACATGTGGTGGCAATGCTTTCTGCCTTCTGAATGAATGCTTGAACAGTGCATATGTCTTTGGAATTTGATGTTCTTGAATGTTAAATATGTTGGCTCTTGAAAGAATGATAAACATGAGACATGTTGTTGGTAATCTGAAAAATCATAAAAATGATTCTTGAAGCAAGAAAAAGCAGTGAATACAAAGCTTGCAAAAAAAAAAGCAAGAGCAGAAAAAGCCAATAACCCTTAAAACCAAAAGGCAAGGGTAATAAAAAGGATCCAAGGCTTTGAGCATCAGGTTCAAGAATCAACATACTGAACTAGGAGAATCAATAACACTATCTGAATTTTAAGTTCCTATAGATGCCAATCATTCTGAGCTTCAATGGATGAAGTGAGATGCCAAAACTGTTCGGAAGCAAAAAGCTACTAGCCTCGCTCATTTAATTAGAATCTGAGATTCACTCAAAATCTCTGAGATATTGTTGTTTCTTGACTCATTTGTATTCAATTTTATTTATCTAGTTGCTTGAGGACAAGAAACAGTTTAAGTTTGGTGTTGTGATGAGCGGATATTTTATACACTTTTTGGGGTTAATTTCATATAGTTTTTAGTATGTTTTAGTTAGTTTTTAGTTTATTTTCATTATTTTCTAGGCAAAATTCATATTTCTGGACTTTACTATGAGTTTGTGTGTTTTTCTATATTTTCAGGTATTTTCTGGCTGAAATTGAGGGAGCTAAGCAAAAATATGGTTCAGGCTGAAAAAGGACTGCTGATGCTGTTGGATCCTGACCTCTTTGCACTCGGAATAGAATTTCTGGAGCTACAGGAGTCCAATTGACGCGCTTCCAATTGCGTTGTAAAGTAGACATCCAGGGCTTTCCAGCAATATATAATAGTTTATACTTTGCTCAAGGATAGATGACGTAAACTGGCGTTTAACGCCAGTTCCATGTTGCAGTCTGGTGTCCAGCGCCAGAAACACGTTACAAGTTGGAGTTCAACGCCAGAAACAGGTTACAGCCTGGCGTTGAACGCCCAAAACAGCCTAGGCACGTGAGAAGCTTTGGTCTCAGCCCCAGCACACACCAAGTGGGCCCCAGAAGTGGATTTCTGTACTATCTATCATAGTTTACTCATTTTCTGTAAACTTAGGTTACTAGTTTAGTATTTAAACAACTTTTAGAGACTTATTTTGTATCTGATGAAATTTTAGATCTGAACTGTGTAATCTCTGACGGCATGAGTCTCTAAACTCCATTGTTGGGGGTGAGGAGCTCTGCTGTGTCCTGATGAATTAGTGCAAGCATTTCTATTTTCTATTCAAACATGTGTGTTCCTATCTAAGATATCCATTCGCACTTCAACATGAATGTGATGAACGTGACAATCATCATCATTCCCCCATGAACGCATGCCTGACAACCACTTCCATTCACCGTAGAATGAATGAATATCTCTTGGATCTCTTTATCAGAATCTTTGTGGTATAAGCTAGATTGATGGCAGCATTCAAGAGAATCCAGAAAGTCTAAACCTTGTCTGTGGTATTCTGAGTAGGATTCAGGGATTGAATGACTGTGACAAGCTTCAAACTCACGAGTGCTGGGCGTAGTAACAGACACAAAAGGATAGTAAATCCTATTCCGGTACGATCGAGAACCTGCAGATGATTAGCCGTGCGGTGACAGCGCACCTGGACCCTTTTCACTGGAAGGATGGATGGTAGCCAGTGACAACAGTGATCCACCTACACACAGCTTGCCATAGGAGGACGTGCGTGCGTGAATCAGAAACAAAGGAAAGCAGAATTTCAGAAGACAAAGCATCTCCAAAACTCCAACATATTCTCCATCATTGCATACAAGTATAATTTGTGTTCTGCCCTTTTATTCCTTGCAATCAAATTTGATAAGTGAATTATTTTATTTTTTTCCTGACTAAGAGTTACAAGATAACCATAGATTGCTTCAAACTAACAATCTCCGTGGGATCGACCCTTACTCACGTAAGGTATTACTTGGACGACCCAGTGCACTTGCTGGTTAGTTGTGCGGAAAAGTAGAAAAAGGAAGGGGTGAGGAGACTCGCCTCAATACTTCCCACTGGACGAGAGGCGCACCTAACCCACCTACCCACTCATCAATCACGGTGTTCAGCTGACTTGTACTGATAGACCCCTATAGTATTGGAATTAGGCACCCATCTTTTTACTGTTGTTAACTAATCTCTTCAATGTTCGATTCTACTCTATGTTAGAACATTTCTGTGAATGCTATTCTGATCTAAGTGGTCCTATTCTACGTCCCGTGCTAGGAAGCATTATTCCTATTTTCATTCCAAATTCAAGAAAATGACCGATACGATTGATTGGTCTGTGTGCCTTTCTTATTACTTTTTTGTATTCCCCTGTTCCTCGGATACAATTCGATCCTTCTACGGCCAAATCTCAATTTGTGGAAAGCCTTCGATGGATTCCTTATGAAAACATCAATTTTTATTTGGGTATAGACGGTCTCTTTTTTTTCTTCGTGATATTGACCACATTTCTGATCTTTATTTGTATTTTAGTGGGTTGGTCTAGTATGAGAAGTTATGGTAAAGAGTATATTACAGCATCTCTAATTCGTGAATTTCTAATTATCGCCGTGTTCCATATGCTGGATCCTCTACTATTCTATGTTCTTCCCAAAAGCGTGCTAATCCCTATGTTGTGTGGAGCTGAGCATCTTCTTTTCGCTGGGATAAAGCTTTTCCTCTGCAGGGGCCTTGTGCAGTAAACCCCCTACGGGCAGTCGTCCGTCGTAAAGTAGTCCCCGCAAAGCTTTCGGGAAGAGGGGTAGTCTTGTGCATAAGCATAGCATTTCTGGTCGAACCCGCCCAACCCAACTAAGACGAACCGAACCTGACAAACACATCTTTTTCCTTTTGGGAGGGTACTCCGAGTAGTGGTTACCTCGTAGGACCTCGACCCGCCTACTCGGGTCTTGTATGGATATGCAGGAAGGGGAGCTCCTAGGTGTGTGTAGGGGTTGTGTTTGTTCGCAAGAATGGATTCCTCATCAAGTCAGTTTGGGGGGTGTGGACACACTTGCGCGAATTCGGGTAACGGCTACAAGGGAGAAATCGAAAGGAAACTGTACCCAACCAGGGATGGACGTAAACTCGTAAGCTACCGAGGGTAGGGATAATCGTCTAGGTCTTATTGTGAAAAAAAGCCGCCCCGCCACAGCGGGCAGGTTGGTTCCTCTATCGTTTCCAGGGAGCTCTTGGTGAGGAGATCTTAGGAGAAGTTGCTAAAACAAACGGGAGGATCAACCCATTCAGTAGAATTATGAAGAAAGACTGTTAGCAGCAGGCGAAGACATTTCTTTGGCCCCCTTCAAAAAAAAGGAAATGCGGGTAGGGTTAAGCTCGGTAGAGGGTTCGAGACGAGAATAGGTCTTGTCTTTAAGATTCAGATAAGAAAAGAGTTCCAAACCTTTATCCATGCACCTTCGTATAAGTGCTGCATACAAGTTCCGGCCATGATAAATTGGAAAAAACCCATTTGAACCTCTCACATCATAGTAGTAGCGTAAAGTAGTAAGTCGGGGGGCGGCCATAAATAAAGGCTATTTCACGTCTCTCTAGATATCTAGAGAGAGAGATCCACTGCGTGAGCAACCCACATAATAATAACAGGACGTTACATGTGCTCTATAGGCCGCACTCCATCTTTCTTCCCAACGAGCCCTTTTTGTGATTTGGAAGATGGGCGTTGCGTTCGGTTCGAAGGGAATCATTTTTAGTATGTCTCCAGATAGGGCCCCCACTAGTCTGGCTAGCTAGTGAGCGGTTCTTTCAGGCGAGAAGTGGGCCGGGCCCCTCTTCAATATAAAATGCAGGCCCGCAACGCAAGCTGCATTGTTCGCCGCCACCCGAGAAGCAAAAGATTCGAGAGTCCAAGCTTAATATACATGCATAGATAGTGGTCTAATGAAAAGGGCCGATGACGGAAGCTCGGGGCGGAGCCGTATGATGCGGAAGTCTCACGTACGGTTCCCTAAGAAGGAAGTGGCTACCTACTGGAGCTTCGACCAAGCACAACCGCTAAATTCTGCTTTGGGGCCACCCCTTACTCTACCATTATTATAGGGGTATGGGGCTCGAGATAAAGAAAGATCAAGGCAGCATATCAGTTTTTCCTTTATACTTTACTTGGATCTATTTTTATGCTATTAGCTATTCTGTTGATTCTTTTCCAAACAGGGACCGCCGATTTACAAATATCATTAACCACAAAATTTAGTGAGCGGCGCCAAATCTTTCTATGGATTGCTTCTTTCGCCACTTTCGCCGTCAAAGTGCCTATGGTACCAGTTCATATTTGGTTACCCGAAGCTCATGTAGAGGCGCCTACGGCATGATCCATCATCTTGGCAGGAATTCCTTCAAAATTGGGAACCCACGGGTTTCTAAGATTTTCAATACCCATGTTTCCTGAAGCAACACTTTGTTCCACTCCTTTCATTTATACTCCAAGCGCGATTGCTATAATATATACTTCCTTGACCACTTCAAGACAAATCGATCATAAGAAGATCATTGCTTACTCCTCAGTAGCCCATATGAATCTGGTGACTATTTGTATGTTTAGTCGGGCAGCGGCCGTTAGGTCACCTATTTTTAGTTATGGACACACAAGACAAGGCCAAAACATGTGTGCCGGGCGTGCGACCCATCAACCTACTAGCAATGGGGGAGAAAACATAGCATGTCGCAACAAAAGCTTGATTTAAGGTGTCAGCAAAACATTGCCGTCTGTTTCAAAAACTTCAGCCCCTTAGCGCCCCGGGACGGGAGTGGGGGACACCCTATGCGTAGGCAACAGCAGCACTGGCTCTACGAAGTCAAAATCAAATCTTTGTGTTGGCTTTCCCAATTCATTCGTGAATAAGAATTCAAGGGCTAGAAACGAGCACTTCTAGCTACTTCGCCTGCTTCTTATTATTTGAAGCTATGTTGGCGTGGCAGAAATGAACGAAAAGCAAGATGAACGTGCTATTTTCAAATCAATTAATAGATAGATAGCCTGATCCATTCTGATAGATCGAAAGAAATAAAGGGAATCCATCAATAAAATAAAAATAATAAGGATCTATCTATTGATAAGAAAACTTTTCTTGATTGATCTGAAAGATATCGATATCTATCTGATGGAGTCTACATCGCATCGTACATAGAGCGCCAAAGCTTTAAGCCAGCTCAGTTCTCCTATCCATCGGTCCAATGCACTGGGCTCATCTTATGGATGGAGGGCAAAGAAAAAATGTAGTTGTGCTGTTGCTGTTTGCCGCCTCGACGCATTCCCTTCTCTCCCCGGCATCGTCCTACACAGAAAGAAAGAGCGCAGAGCCCCGGCCCGACCTGTAGTGTAGGTCCCATAATGTAAAGCAAGGAGTTGAGCCTGAACTAGCGAACCGAAGTCACTTTCGGAACCATACTTCCTACAGCTAACACGTGTCCAGCAGGAACGCGCAGCGCAACATAACGTAAGCTGCTATACCGAATCCCCCGCAGGCCATCGGGGACCGAGTGGTAAGGCCATGATCCGCAGGGGAACGGATCACTCATTCTTCCATTGGGGACAGGTGCACGAACGACAACTCCAAACGTCACACATCCGTCGCCTACTTACCGTTTAGGGGGCACCAGCGAGATCCAGCTAAGGTAAGGAACTTCGTGTCGCAACTGCCCCACTCCGCCGCGGTCTCATGAACTGAACTTCGTTGCCTTTCCCCGCGCGAAACGAATGGGCGCTGTGCTGTGGATCAGTTTTAGGGCGGGGGCACAAGAATGATTCATTTGGATCGACGACCTTTTTCAACCCCAAAACTAAGAATCAATGAAATGTATGTCTATCCATGAACATCCATTTTATCTGTATATCTAGGGGATCTCTCTAGACATATCAAATTGTTTTATGGCACGATATGATCGCCTAGCTATAGCCGCATATTGAGCGCTACAGATATGCGGGATTTCAATTGGATCAGATCAAAAGCTTTGCCAGAAGCAAGACGAGGAAGCAAACGTATAAGCGGTAGCTTCCCTCGACCTACTAAACATAAATACAACAGTCGCGACCTACTTTGATTCAAAACTAAAGAAAGAAAGGCGAAGGGTTTAGCAATAAGCAAATGGCTTTCTATCATAGTAGCAAGGGTTCCAAACCTTAACCACTTAAGTTAAGTACCAAAGGCTACTTTCGGTTGGTAAATAAGGGGGTTGTTCACTACAAGCCATCAGCACTGTCTTAGATTGAACGTCGACTTATCTTATCTTATTGCCATTCAATCTCTAAGGCGGGTTTACACTGAGAACAGAAGAGTGTTCGTGTCAAAAGGTGAACAACGCCAACGCTTCTAGAGTTCGTAGCTTTTCCCAGGCCAGAGAAGGGCTTATACTACTCGCCTTTGTTTTATATGTTCATTCAGTACCAATACAAACTAAAACTACACCAAAGTGGAAAGGCCCCTATAGAAGCTAGAAGTAACCTCTAGTAGTCTAGTAGTCGGCATAACCAAAGCAAAGCGTCACAACAACAGAAAATTACCCTTCTAAATGGAATCTAAAGTATGGGGCTTAGCCGCCCGCCTACCAATCAAAGAGGCTGAGAGTAAGCGTAAGCTCTTCGAGATCCTTCATTCGCTTCGCGGGAGCCGCACAACACATAGCTGGCTTTCAGAGGGCCCATACTACCTGCCTAACCCCTCGCTCCGAGGGACCGTAGATCGGAACGTTATAAACCACCCCATTCATCTAAAAGAGAGGGGAAGGGGCCTATGTATTTGCATGACTCCTGTGGATTTTTCCCTATCTACACCCAGAGCCAATCTCCTATCGGTCCTGCCACCACGCCGCAGAACGGGAGCTCGTGTGGAACTTTTTATTTCTGGCGTAACAGCGGTGGGACGTAAGAAAGATTACGGTCGCATAACATAAGGGTCAGAGGTACGGTAAACTCGGCCAAAATATGACACCCGAAGGGAGGGCCTGGCACGCACAATCCTATCCTCGTCCGAGTTTACCCCTTGCACTTCGGACAGCCATCCATAGCATCATAAGGAGGACCTCCCTCTCAGGGTAAAAAAATGGTATGGTACATAGGAGGCTGGTCCTTTCTCAACGTGGTGTATAGCACGAAAAACCTTTTGATGCAAGACAAGATAGGGCCATTCACATTTAAGAAGATAATCAACCCTTTCTTCTTTTCTTTCTCTTTCTCGAGGGGGAAAGAGAAATAGATTCTTATGGAGGGGGAGGGGGAACTTTCCGGCGCTTTTTTCAAATCCTCCACAGCATCCAGGATCACAAGTGGAACGCTAAGCAGGGGGGAGGGGAAAGGCTTGGGCTGGGCCTACCTATCCCGATAGGACCTCATAAAGGAACGGGAGCAGTTGAGAGGTTCCATATTGCCGAGCTGAAGGGCAGCACTCCTGTACGTGATCGTAGTATGTCACATCGTCTCGTCCCCACTGCATTGAAAAGTACCTATGCACTATCTCCGGTTCACTGATAAGGAAGATAGAGTTAGTTGGGGCGGGGGTCTACGATGTGATACTCAAGTCTGAGGGTGAACAAATGGGATTTCTATTTCATTCAGAGCCCGGCCAGTGACAGAAAGAAATACATTGACAGACGGAGTCATCGACCGGAATGACATGTATCCGAAGTCCTCTCCACCGGATACTGCCCTAAAACAATCCTAAGCTTCAAGCTCATCCAGAAAGCCCCCAAGCCCACTAGCGGACTACTGATCCTATTAGAAAAAAGAAGACGAGACTCGTGCATGTGGGGTGGATTCCCTTTCGTAACTCAATAGGTGATTTGCAGCAGCTACACCAGGGGAAGAGTGGGCATCTATTTATCTATTACTTTCTCTTTGACTTTGGATTAAGACTTGAAGCTTTAGCCTGAAGGAAGACAAGATCAGGAACCCCAACCCACTGTTTTGTGCCACGCGGTTGAGCTTTCCACTGTGACATCCATTCTTGTCTAGTTTTCTAATAGAGGGAAAGCAGCTCTCCTTTATATGAGGGTATGCCTTTACTTGTCGTTAGGAGAAGTCGCCTCTAAGGTATCATTTTGTAGTTCTAGAATTGGTTGATGTTCTTGCCTAGTAAGGCTGGTAAGTTAAGTTTTGTCGTTCGGTTCGTTAGTCCAAAATCTTTAAAATTAGTGTTAAAATTTGTATTTTAAATATTTCTACCTCTCTAGATTATTAAACTTAATTTCTTAATTTCTTTGAATATTATTTAATTTATTAGCTAATTATTTATTAATTTTCTAGAATTTACACTGAATTGACACACAAACTCACACACGTAGTAGTTAAGTAGATAACACTAAAAATAGTCAGTCTTTATTTAAAATGAAAATACTATTTGTAGTGTATGAGACTTAATAACCTGCAAAAGAGTTGCTCTAAATTTATATCTTAATAAAATAAAATATCTATTTTTACTTTTACTATATGTCAACCTTTATTATTATTTTTAGCATATTAATGACACTAGCATATTGATACACTCTTTTCATTGAAAAGAAACAAGCTAAATAATGATGCTTTGAAATCCAAATTAAAATATTTTTTTTATTACAAACATGTTTTTTAAAATAGGACATTATCGGATTTTGGTTGACAATTTGACATTATACATATGAAATTAAGTTACAAATTTGACACACTTTTTTTTTGTTAACATGATTTTTGTACACATTATAAATCAAAGAAAAATAATGTGTATGTGCCACTTGGGTGTGTATGTTAAGTTAGTCAAATTATGAAGTAGAAATTCAATTAGCTTTTTTATTTAATTGATAATTAGGTAGTCAAGTTGAGATTCAAGTGAAAATAGAAGAATAACTTTGATTATACTCAATTCCTAGCTATCACACCAAGCTAAGTTATATTAAATACAAAAATATCAAATGAAATTTAAGAGAATATGAGATTTAGTATATCTTTTTTGTTGGATTTGAAATTGTGTATGCAGTGAGGATAGGTCAATAATTTTTTTTTCAAAATGCCATATTAAAAATAAAATAAGTTTAATTTAACCTTAAAAGTTAATTTGATTATAATATCTACTAATATTCTTTTTCTAATAAATACTTGAAAAATTTAGTGAGTCATGCCGGAAAATAGACGGGGGACTATTATGTCTGATGGAAAAAAATGTTAGGAATTGATTTGTATATTAATTTTTCTTGGAGACTAAAATATTTGCTTTTAAAATACTTGGGAACTAATTTGGATAATTACTCCGTCGAAAAATGAATTGGGGACTGATTTGTATGCTGAAGTAATTTTTCTTGAGAACTAAAATGTCTACTTTTAAAATCCTTAGGGATAGATTTGAGTAATAACTCTTTTCAATATAATTTAAATTCTAATTTTTATCATTTAATAAAATTATCAAAATTATCTTTTTAATTAAAAAAAAGTATTGGTTTGAAGGGCCAATGACGTTAAGATTTTTGCCAGTAAAGAAGTTCATAAAAACAGTCGCGTTGTAGATATAGTCTCTAAACCAACAAAAATCCCTTCGTGCAAACGTTTTGGTTGTCACAAGTAACAAACCCCTTTAAAATTGATAACCGAGTATTTTAAATATCGGGTCGTCTTCTCAAGGAATTGCAAGGAAGTATGTTCTTATTATTGATTATGGAGGTTGTAAAATCGGGGTTGAGAGTGAAGAGTAGATATGACAAATAATTTAAATGGCAATTAAAATAAATAAATACTGTAAAGCAAACTTTTGGCAAGGTAAGAGAAATTGGAAGTCTACCTTAGTTATTCCTCTCAACAATAGTGAAAGTTGAATCTTAATTCCACTTAGTTAACCTTTACTAGAGTAAAGGAAAGTCAAGGGACTAATTAGTTCGACCTTCGAATCCTATTTATTTCCTAAGAAAAAGTTGGGATTATTGAAGTTTAGTTCAATTAGCAAGATAACGATTATCAATTATGCTGAGTTTAATAATGTTGAGTTACTGATTTCTTAACCAAGACCAAAAAGGGAAAAAGTAAAATTGTTGGAATAAAAATGTCCTTAGATGGGAAGCAACAATAACTTAAATTAAAGAGAACAATAGTAAACTGAAATACCTCAAATAATCATTAATTCAAATAATAATCTGTAACATGGAATAATTCATAAGCCAATTGGGCAACATTTATAGATACGAATAAAAGCATTAAAGTAAAAGTAGCATAGAAACATAAATTAAAGTAAATACTAAACCTAGATCGAGAGTTACTCTTAAAAACTAAGAGAAGTCCTAAATCCTAATCCTAAGAGAGAGAGGAGAGAATCTCCCTCTCAAAACTAAATCTAAATCATGGAAAGTAATAAAAATGCGAGCTCTCTTTTGAATGGATGCATTCCCCCACTTTATAGCCTCTAGCATGTGTGTTCTCTGCCTGGATCTGGGCCAAAAGGGCTTCAGAAATCGCTGGAGGCGTATTCTGTAAATTCTGATACGTGGCTTCTGTCACGCGTCCACGTGGGTCACGCTGTCGCGTCATCTGGAGTTTTCTTTGTGGCGCGGTCGCGTCCGTCATGCGTCCGCATCGAATGCGCTATGCTCAAGTCACGCGGCCGCGTCAGTTATGCGGCCGCATTGCTGCTTCTTCGCTCCTGGCACGCGATCGCGTCGTCCATGCGATCGCGTGGATGCCAGTTTCTTCAAAACTCCGTTTCGTACTTTCCTTCCATTTTTGTACGTTTCCTTTTCCATCCTTTAAGTCATTCTGTCTTAGAAAATCTGAAACTACTCAACACACTAATCACGGTATCGAATGGAAATAAAGGTAATTAAAATAATTAATTTTAAAGCTTAGGATTTAGTCACTCAGTGTTTATTGGGTTTATTCACTCTACTTTTCTTTTTATTCTTACTTTCTATAACTTTGTTCTTCATCTAACCAATCAACAATTATAGAGTACAGTCATACCAAAAGTCATGAGGTCTTTAATTAAGGTTGTAATGGGGCCAAGGTAAAGGTAAGGATATATGTGAATCCTTAATTAGACTAAGATCTCACCTAACATACATATTTAGTAGAACAAGCTTCTTTACCAATTTTCCCATATTATCCCACTTGTTGTTACATGCTCATGTTTCAATTTTATTTTTATCCCATGTGCATTGCTTTTATTTTGCATTGGGGAATTCTTTTGTATCCCCTTTTATTAAATGCTGAAAAATAACCTTTTTTTTTTGCACATGGTAATTGAATCACTTTGATTTCTCATGAGCATGCTTCCCAAATTTTATTTTATTTCTTTTAACTTTTCTACCTTTTGTTTCTATCATCCATGTTCCCAATAGGTTCCCTACATTTTAATCTATTCATAATTTTCTATCTTAAGCTAACCAAGGATTCAACTTGGGATTTTATTTTGTTTTTCTGCTTAAGGCTAGTAGTGTGGATAAATAGTATAAAAGGGGTTTTAAAGGCTCAAGGGGACTAACAAGGGTGATGTGAAAGGTAGGTTATTTTGGGGTAAGTGAGCTAAAATCAAATGATGGCCTCAATCATTCTTTTGGTATGTATCTATATTCTATATTCTATATTCTATAATTGGACATATAGATTAAAGCAAAGTAAAGAACATCAGAATAAAAAGAAGCAAAACACACAGGAATGAATAAACTAAACTAAATAACTAAAAATATGAACTAAAAATGCAAAATGCAGAAATAGAGTAAAAATACATAAAAGCAGCAATGTATAAGTACTCAGAAAATAACAGTAAAAATAAAAATACAGAAAAATATCCAAAATAAAAGAAAAAAGAGATGTAGTGGTTCACCAAAATAAAATGCCAAAGATGGCGACCTCTCCACACTTAAAATGAAACATCGTCCCTGATGCTCAATCAAGCCGGGTGTGAAGGGGTGTCATCACAGGTAGGGATGGTAGCTGGAAGCTCTGTGGTGGTGGTGGGCTGAGGGTCTGGCTACTGTAGAGGCGGTGTTGACTGGATCGAGATCTCCGGATCTGCAGCCTCGATCTGATGCGTAACCTCCTGATGTGGTGCAGCCTGCTCTGTGCCTGCCTGCGGATGGGTCTCCTCCTGGGGCTCATCCTCCTCCTCCTCTGATGGTTCTGATGGTGTGTCGGGCTCGGAGGGGATGTCACCACCCTGTCGGATCATCAGCTTCAGATGCGAATAGCGTCGCTGGCTACGACGCTCCAATCTCTCTTACCGGCGTCAGTTACAACGCTCCATCTGATCAAGCTGTCGGAATAGGCGGTGCACGAGGCGGTATACGGGGTCAGAGGCAGGTGGAGGTGCAGTGGTGGTAGCAGGGGCAGCAGGGGCAGCCATGGATGAAGAGGGTCCAGCAGACGGTGAGGCTGTCTCATCAGTAGCAGTGAAGGGTGGTGGTCTGTAGCCCAAAGCTAGGAACTTCCTGCTGTGAGGAATGATCTTCCTGCAGTCCGCTGCTGGTGGTCTCTCATCGGCATCCTCCCATGGCACGTCAGCTCGACGGCCTAGCTGTGTAACCAGATACGGAAAAGGGAGGATGCCTCGGACGTGGACCCTGGCCATATAATACCGGATAAAGCGTGGTAGTTAAAGGTCCTTACCCTCCATCACACACCATAGGAGGGTGATCATAGCAGCTGGGATCTCCGTCTCATGAGTACTCGGCATCACATATTTGCTCAAGATCTGGTGCCATAACTGAGCCTCATCATTTAAGTACGCCCTCTTGATCCCTCTAGGCATGGTGGTGTCCTAACCCATCTCCCAAGGAAAAGTTGGGTCGAGAGCTATCCATGTCTTCACAGCATCCCAATCAAACCTCATCAGGAGCATGTCCTCCTCAGCCTTTTTATAACTATCAAGCTGATCGGACTTGGCTGGGAGCCAGAGAATGTCCTCTATGGCCTCCTCAGTGACCAGAATCTGCTTTCCTCTCAGGTTCACTGCATCTAGGGTAGTGATGTAGTAATTGCAGTAGAATTCCCGGACCCAAGATGCATTGACCTCTGTCAGTGCTCTCTCCAGAAAGAAGCAGCCTCTTTGCTTGATTTGCTCAGTGGTGTACTGCTGGAGTGCTTCTGGAATCCTCAGAGTTCTCTTCCAGGTATAGATTCCTGGAGTTTGCAAATGCCGGATACTTCAGCTCACAGTATCGGTTTGCAAATTTTATTGAATCATGTGCAGGGAGCAGCTGGTCAGCTTTTTCCTGCTGTGTAAAGTTCTCTCCCGCCATGAGGTATCATGCATTAGGTCAATGATGGACTGGGATGAATCTCCTCTTTTGCGCTTGCCAGTAGCTTTGCCCTTTCCTTTCCGCTGTGAGGCAGACATCCTGAAAAATGGAAAACCAGGATATATAAAAATAAGAAAGCAAGTAGGCATATAGGCAAAGAAAACACAAAGTGGCATGGGAGAATTTGAATGAGGTAAATGAGTTAAGTAAATGTGCATTAAGGATTGTATAGTAGTTTAAAAGTTTGAAAGGAAGAAGTTACAATCCAAAATGTATCATAATTCAAGTTAAATGGAAAAATTGTCATTATGCCATGGTTAGAAAGTTAGAGAAAAGTGAAAAATCAGAAAAGATATTTTAAAAGGTTAGTATCGTGAGAATTTGAAAAAGAAGTCAGTAAATTAAAATTAGTGAGTCAGTAAAAAGTGGGTTAAGGTAAGTGGCATAAAGAAAATATTCCATGTAACAAGGATTCACAGGTAGGAACTATAGTGACTCATAACCAAACAAGAAAAACAAGTAGATGCTGATTCAAATAGATATAAAGAAAGCAAAAATTGGAATCAAAACATCACAAATGCAGTTTATGAACTAGGAAATCAAAAAGGATAAGAAAGCATGCCCTGGCAATTATGAAATGGTTTGGTTAAAGCAGTGGAAAACAGAGTTCAAATTGCCAAACCGAAATATGAATGAAAACATTTTTATAGAAATTTGGGCAACATTCCGGCTAAAATTGGATTATCCCGGAAAATAAACAGCAATCAAAGCAGTTCATACGAATTAAAAAGTCAAGCTGCAGGTACATATATATAATATAAACATGAAAATTCAATGTAAAGAGCAGCAATATACAAGAAATACAGCATATGATAAAACAGAAGCAAGAACAGTGCAAATAAACAGACCTAGAGCCACTAACCACAGCCTAGGCTACCTAACAACCTAAAATCCACTACAACATGCAAGACTATCTATCCTAATTATGAGCAGAAACGGAAAAAAATAAGAAGAACTACGAACGGATAAAAGGGATTGCCAGGGGGGCGGCGCGATAATAGGGTTCGCGTGATCTGGGGGGGTTATATTTTGAAATCCACGTGGCCGCGTGGGGCACGCGGTCGCGTGGTGGGGTGAAAATGGGGGTGACGCGATCGCGTAGGTCGCGCGATCGCGTGAAAGGGGTAGGAGAGGGGATGACGCGATCGCGTGGGTCGCGCGATCGCGTCGCTGGAATTTGTGCTAGACGCACGACTCCAGCGTCGTTTCGGCGCAACTCTCTGTCTCCTTCTAGTGTGTTGTGCAATTCATGCGACGCGATCGCGTCGCTCACGCGGTCGCGTGGGATTGTTTTTGTGCAAGGGACGCGATCGCATGGGGCATGCGATCGCGTGGGCCAATTTGTGCAAAACGCACAAGGGCCGTGGTGCGCAGAAATTGTGATTACACTTTAATTATGTAAAATTCATTGCTCTTTCTTTCCCTGGTAATGGCGCCAAAAACATGATGCCAATACCATGGTTCACAACTTCGCACAACTAACTAGCAAGTGCACTGGGTCGTCCAAGTAATACCTTACGTGAGTAAGGGTCGAATCCCACGAAGATTGTTGGTATGAAGCAAGCTATGGTCACCTTGTAAATCTTAGTCAGGCGGATATAAAATAGTAATGGAGTTTTCGAAAATAATTAATAAAATAGGGATAGAAATACTTATGTAAATCATTGGTGAGAATTTCAGATAAGCGAATAGAGATGCTTTCGTTCTTCTGAACCTCTGCTTTCCTGCTATCTTCACCCAATCAGTTTTACTCCTTTCCATGGCTGGCTTTATGTAATGCATCACCATTGTCAATGGCTACTTTCGGTCTTCTCTCGGGAAAATGATCCAAATGCTCTGTCACGGCACGGCTAATCGTCTGGAGGCATCACCCTTGTCAATGGTTACATCCTATCCTCTCAGTGAAAATGGTCAACGCACCCTGTCATGACACGGCTATTCATCTGTCGGTTCTCGATCATGCTGGAATAGGATTTACTATCCTTTTGCGTCTGTCACTACGCCCAGCAATCACGAGTTTGAAGCTCGTCACAGTCATTCAGTCATTGAATCCTACTCGGAATACCACAGACAAGGTTTAGACTTTCCGGATTCTCTTGAATGCCGCCATCATTCTAGCTTACACCACGAAGATTCCGATTAAGAGATCTAAGAGATACTCATTCAATCTAATGTAGAACGGAAGTGGTTGTCAGGCACGCATTCATAGGGAATGATGATGATTGTCACATTCATCACATTCAGGTTGAAGTGCGAATGAATATCTTAGAAGCGAAATAAGATGAATTGAATAGAAAACAGTAGTACTTTGCATTAATCTTTGAGGAACAGCAGAGCTCCACACCTTAATCTATGGAATGTAGAAACTCTACCATTGAAAATACATAAGTGATAATGGAGTTCATTGGTCTTGGCCCCAGAGGGGAACTGGAGTAACCAAGACTGTAAATACAATGATAACAAGTTCTATTTATAATAAACTGGTCAATAGGGTTTACAGAAGTAAGTAATTGATGCATAAATCCACTTCCGGGGCCCACTTGGTGTGTGCTTGGGCTGAGCTTGAGTGTTGCACGTGTAGGGGTCATTCTTGGAGTTGAACGCCAGCTTTTGTGCCAGTTTGGGCGTTGAACTCAACTTTGCAGCTTGTTTCTGACGCTGGACGCCAGAATTGGGCAGAGAGCTGGCGTTGAACGCCCGTTTGCGTCGTTTAAACTTGGGACAAGTATGGACTATTATACATTTCTGAAAAGCCCTAGATGTCTACTTTCCAACGCAATTGGAAGCGCGCCATTTTGAGTTCTGTAGCTCCATAAAATCCAATTTGAGTGCAGGGAGGTCAAAATCCAACAGCATTAGCAGTCCTTCTTCAACCTCTGAATCTGATTTTTGCTCAAGTCCCTCAATTTCAGTCAGAAAATACCTGAAATCACAGAAAAACACACAAACTCATAGTAAAGTCCAGTCTTGGCCGTGGCCCTAAGCATTTTGTTTTCCAGTATTACCACCGGATACATAAATGCCATAGACACATTATTGGGTGAACCTTTTCAGATTGTGACTCAGCTTTGCTAAGGTCCCCAATTAGAGGTGTCCAGGGTTCTTAAGCACACTCTTTTTGTCTTCCCTTCCCCTTTTCTAGAGCTTTCTCCGGTCTTAGGTGCCATTAATGGTAATGAAAAACAAAAAGCTTATGCTTTTACCACACCAAACTTAGAATGTTGCTCGCCCTCGAGCAAAAGAAGAAAGAATAGAAGAAGAAAAAGAAGATATGGAGGAGATGGAGGGATATGTGTATGGATGTGAGTGGTGAATGGAAAACAGAAGGGATGACCATGAATGGAGAGAGAGAGGGTGAGGTGGATGGGGATCCTGTGAGATTCACAGATCCTGAGATGATCCTGTGGTGTCCACAGATCCTGAGGTGTCAAGGATTTACATCCCTGCACCCATTAGGCATGCAAAATGCCTTTGCACACAACGCTGGGCGTTCAGCGCCAGGTTGGTGCCCATTTTGAGCGTTCAACGCCTATTTGTTGCCCATTTCTGGCATTGAATGCCAGAACCATGCTTGTTCTGGGCGTTCAATGCCAGCTCCTCTCCAGGGTGCAATTCTGGCGTTCAGCGCCCAGATGATGCCCATTTTGGGCGTTCAGCGCCCAGATACTGCCCATTTTGGGCGTTCAGTGCCAGAACCATGCTCTGTTTTGGCGTTGAACGCCAGGCAGATGCTTCCTCCAGGGTGTGATTTTTCTTCTGCTGTTTTTGATTCCGTTTTCAATTTTTATATTTATTTTGTGACTCCACATGATCATGAACCTA
>NC_029790.2:71878535-71879326 GCF_000816755.2 Arachis ipaensis
TTTTCTTTAGGTGAATGGATCCACCTGCAGAGGTATCCAATGACATCTTTGATAACTCAGATAAACCATCGTAGAATATATCCAGGATGGTCCATTCTGAAAGCATGTCAGAAGGACTTTTTGGTCAACTGTTTGTATCTTTCCCAAGCTTCATAGAGGGATTCACCATCTTTTTGTTTGAAGGTTTGGACATCCACTCTAAGCTTGCTCAGCTTTTGAGGAGGAAAGAACTTGGCTAAGAAAGCCGTGACCAGCTTATCCCAAGAGTTCAGGCTGTCTTTGGGTTGAGAGTCCAACCAGATTCTAGCTCTGTCTCTTACAGCAAATGGGAAAAGCATGAGCCTGTAGACTTCAGGATCTACTCCATTAGTCTTAACAGTATCACAGATCTGCAAGAATTCAGTTAAGAACTGAAAAGGATCTTCAGATGGAAGTCCATGAAACTTGCAGTTCTGCTGCATCAGAGAAACTAGCTGAGGTTTCAGCTCAAAATTGTTTGCTCCAATGGCAGGAATGGAGATGCTTCTTCCATGTAAATTAGAGTTAGGTGCAGTAAAGTCACCAAGCATTCTCCTTGCATTATTATTATTTTCGGCTGCCATCTCCTCTTCTTGTTCGAAAATCTCTGAAAGGTTATCTCTGGATTGTTGTATTTTAGCTTCTCTTAGTTTCCTTTTCAGAGTCCTTTCAGGTTCTGAATCTGCTTCAACAAGAATATTCTTGTCTTTGCTCCTGCTCATATGAAAAAGAGAGAACAGAAAAATAATAATAATAGGGGTCCTTTTTACCCA
>NC_029790.2:71879506-71887741 GCF_000816755.2 Arachis ipaensis
CAATTAATGACTTGATTCACAAGAAATCACAAGATATGATTCTAGAACTTAAAGTTTGAATCTTTCTTAACAAGTAAATAACAAACTTGAAAATATGATGTAAAATTAAGATGTAAAATTAATTGTTATTGTTATTTTCGAAAATATGATGTAAAATTAAGAAAAAAAATTTTGAAAAAAATTTTTGAAATTTTCGAAAATAACTAAAAAAAATTGAAAAAAGATTTGATTTTTTGAAAAAGATTTTGAAAAAGATAAGATTTTTTTAAATTGAAAATTTGACTTGACTCATAAAAATAACTAGATTATAAAAATTTTTGAAAAAGTCAAATCTAATTTTTGAAATTTTAAGAGAGAAAAAGGGAAAGATATTTTTTTTGGATTTTTGAATTTTTATGATGAGAGAGAAAAACAAGAAAAATGATGCAATGCATGAAATTTTTAGATCAAAACAATGAATGCATGCAAGAGTGCTATGAATGTCAAGATGAACACCAAGAACACTATGAAGATCATGATGAACATCAAGAACATATTTTTGAAAAATTTTTAATGCAAAGAAAACATGCAAGACACCAAACTTAGAATTCTTTAATGCTTAGACACTAAGAATCCAAGAATGCATATGAAAAACAAGAAAAGACACAAAACATGCAAATGCAAAGATCAAACAAGAAGACTTACCAAGAACAACTTGAAGATCATGAAGAACACTATGAATGCATGAATTTTTCGAAAAACTGCAAGATGAAGATGCAACTGACACCAAACTTTCAACTTGACTCAAGACTCAAACAAGAAACATGAAATATTTTTTATTTTTTTTATTTTATGAATTTTTTTGTATTTTCTTTTAATTTTTTCGAAAATCATTTTGAAAAAGAAAAATAAGGATTCTAAAATTTTTAATATGAATTCCAGGAATCTTATACTCTAAAGCTCCAATCAAAGGGTCAGGCATGGCTTAATAGCCAGCCAAGCTTTAGTATATAACTCAGACATGACACGTCTAACATGCCCTACAGTCGTAGCTTTACAGCCAGCCAGGCTTCAACATGCTTTATGAAACACTAGAATTCATTCTTAAAAATCCTGAAGAAAAATATATATATTTTTTAAACATTTTTATTTTTTTTTTGAAATTTTTTTTTTCGAAAACAAAGGAGAAATTTTTTTTGAAAGATTTTTGAAAAATTTTTGAAAACAAAACAAAAAGAAAATTACCTAATCTGAGCAACAGGATGAACCGTCAGTTGTCCAAACTCAAACAATCCCCGGCAACGGCGCCAAAAACTTGGTGCGCAGAAATTGTGGTTACACTTTAATTATGTAAAATTCATCGCTCTTTCTTTCCCTGGTAATGGCGCCAAAAACATGATGCCAATACCATGGTTCACAACTTCGCACAACTAACCAGCAAGTGCACTGGGTCGTCCAAGTAATACCTTACGTGAGTAAGGGTCGAATCCCACGAAGATTGTTGGTATGGAGCAAGCTATGGTCACCTTGTAAATCTCAGTCAGGCGGATATAAAATAGTAATGGAGTTTTCGAAAATAATTAATAAAATAGGGATAGAAATACTTATGTAATTCATTGGTAGGAATTTCAGATAAGGAAGCGAAATAAGATGAATTGAATAGAAAACAGTAGTACTTTGTATTAATCTTTGAAGAACAGCAGAGCTCCACACCTTAATCTATGGAATGTAGAAACTCTACCGTTGAAAATACATAAGTGATAATGGAGTTCATTGGTCTCGGCCCCAGAGGGGAACCGGAGTAACCAAGACTGTGAATACCATTATAAAAAGTTCTATTTATAATAAACTAGTCACTAAGGTTTACAAAAGTAAGTAATTGATGCATAAATCCACTTCTGGAGCCCACTTGGTGTGTGCTTGGGCTGAGCTTGAGTTTTGCACGTGTAGGGGTCATTCTTGGAGTTGAACGCCAGCTTTTGTGCCAGTTTGGGCGTTGAACTCCACTTTGCAGCTTGTTTCTGGCGCTGGACGCCAGAATTGGACAGAGAGCTGGCGTTGAACGCCCGTTTGCGTCGTCTAAACTTGGGCAAAGTATGGAGGATTATACATTTCTGGAAAGCCCTGGATGTCTACTTTCCAACGCAATTGGAAGCGCGCCATTTTGAGTTCTGTAGTTCTAGAAAATCCAATTTGAGTGCAGGGAGGTCAGAATCCAACAGCATCAGCAGTCCTTCTTCAACCTCTGAATCTGATTTTTGCTCAAGTCCCTCAATTTCAGTCAGAAAATACCTGAAATCACAAAAAAACACACAAACTCATAGTAAAGTCCAGAAATGTGAATTTAACATAAAAACTAATGAAAACATCCCTAAAAGTAACTAGATTCTACTAAAAACAATGCCAAAAAGCGTATAAATTATCCGCTCATCAGGCCGCACGATTCCAGCCTAACTTTCTAGACGTTGGATCTTGACGCCGATCTCCAGAGCACGCGGCCGCATGGGTGACGCGGTCGCGTGGATAGTGTTTTCGCAATATGACGCGATCGCATGGGGCATGCGGTCGCGTCGTGCATCCCCTTTTTTTTATATGTAAGATAAATGCAGAATGCAACGATTAATATGAATGCTATGCATGATTCCAGGTTCAATAAAGTAAAATGAAAAGAAAATAAAAATGAAAGTAATTAACAAGAATTAAATTGAAAAATAAGCGACCATACCATGTTGGGTTGTCTCCCACCTAACACTTTTAGTTAAAGTCCTTAAGTTGGACATTGGAGGAGCTTCCTGCTATAGCGGCTTATGTTTAAATTCGTCCAAAAATCTCCACCAGTGCTTGGAATGCCAATAGCCTCCGGGATCCCAAACTAGGCATGCAAAGCTTCTGAACAGCTTCAAACAGATTGTTAGGCTCCCGGGGTGGCAAACGTCAGAATAAACTCCAGGATCCCAAGCCTTGCTTTTAAATCCGCCTCCGTCTTGATCTACATGTCTCCATCCGGGCGGTTTAAAGAGTAGAATCTCACCATGGTGACCAAACGTTCTCTGTGATCCATGCAATTGAGCATGACACCAATCTGTGTACTTCGAGGTAAAGCGTGGAACCTTATTGAACCTTGTGCACCAACTCTGAGTACGAGCCATTTTTCTCTTACTCTTAAAGCCGCAAAGAGCTCTAAGCTGGCCATCTGTTTCAAGCAAACCATATTCAAGTGAATAAGTAAAGTTATAGGTTAAGGATTGTACCCACTTGAAGCTTGTATTAGGTGGTAATGGCCTTGGGATAGGTGTTTCCGGTGGTTCTGTAAGTTCTACTCCCTTGTGCTCTTCTGTGAATTCCTCAACTTCCTTGCAAGGTTCTACAATTGTATCTGTGTCCTGGTCAAAGTCTTCTATGTCTCCTCATCACTTGAGTCATAGATTGGAGGTTGAGAGAAATCTTCCTCCGCATCATCTTCATATTCACTTGGGGAAGATTCTTCGACCTCAGAGAATTCACTTGCGAATGCCAGTTCATTACTAAGAGAATTTGACTTGTGACTATCATCATCAAGGGAATTTGTGTCCTGGGTTATTCCGTCTGATTCTTCATAAACAACTTGCCTTGGAGATTGTACAATATCCTCCTTAGCATCAACTGTAGCGTCCTTGACGGAGTTCTCCTCAGTTCTGGATTCCCATGGAGGTTCAGCATCTCCTAGATCTTCAACCAACTCTTCTTTTTGAACAATGATAGCTTCTTCTACTTGTTCTAGTACGAATTTATTCTCTGTCTTGTCCACTGGAGTTTCTGGTATCTCCTTCATGCTACGCTATTCGTTAGATTGTTCACATGGGGCTGTGGCTGATCCTTGTGTATTTGAGCGCCTAGAAACCCATTGAATTATTGCTTGCTCCAGTTGTCGAATGGTTGTTTGAAGTTTATTTACTGTTTCCTTTAGGCGAACCTCTGCTTCTCGGGTTGCCGGATTTGGACATGATACATAGGAAAGTGGCAGTGATTGGGAGTGATTGGATTGGTACTGGCGTAAGGAAGGATTATATGGTGGCGAATGGTGAAGAGAAGCTTGTGAGTGTGATGGTTCGAGGTTATGTTGAAAGGATGGTTTATATACACGGGGTGGGGCTTGTTGGTAGTTACAAGGTTGTCCACCATATCTTTCAGCTGGGTATGCACGGTAGAATGGTCTTTGTCCAGGATATCTCGGAGGGTGTTGCTGCCTAAAGGGTTGATTAGATCCTCTTGGCTCCATCCATCCTTGATTGGTCTGACCTTGATGCATATTCCTGCTGTAACTTCTATTTCCTTCAACAAAGTTAGAACCAAACTCAAAGCGAGAGGGGTGAGAATTCATGGTAGCAAATGAAAAATAAAAAGGAAAAACAGAAATAAATAAACAAGTAAAAGAAAAATATTACAATAACCAATAATAAGGCACACGTAAGCAATTCCCCGGCAATGGCGCCATTTTGACGTTAAGATTTTTGCCAGAAAAGAAGTTCATAAAAACAGTCGCATTGTAGATATAGTCTCTAAACCAACAAAAATCCCTTCGTGCAAACGTTTTGGTTGTCACAAGTAACAAACCCCTTTAAAATTGATAACCGAGTATTTTAAACCTCGGGTCGTCTTCTCAAGGAATTCCAGGGAAGTATGTTCTTATTATTGGTTATGGAGGTTGTAAAGTAAACTGAAATACCTCAAATACTCATTAATTCAAATAATAATCTGTAACATGGAATAATTCATAAGCCAATTGGGCAACATTTATAGATACGAATAAAAGCATTAAAGTAAAAGTAGCATAGAAACATAAATTAAAGTAAATACTAAACCTGGATCGAGAGTTACTCTTAAAAACTAAGAGAAGTCCTAAATCCTAATCCTAAGAGAGAGAGGAGAGAATCTCCCTCTCAAAACTAAATCTAAATCATGGAAAGTAATAAAAATGCGAGCTCTCTTTTGAATGGATGCATTTCCCCACTTTATAGCCTCTAGTCTGTGTGTTCTATGCCTGGAGTTTTCCTTGTGGCGCGGTCGCGTCCGTCACGCGTCCGCATCGAATGCGCTATGCTCAAGTCGCCCGGCCGCGTCAGTCATGCGGCCGCATCGCTGCTTCTTCGCTCTTGGCACGCGATCGCGTCGTCCATGCGATCGCGTGGATGCCAGTTTCTTCAAAACTCCGTTTCGCACTTTCCTTCCATTTTTGTACGTTTCCTTTTCCATCCTTTAAGTCATTCTGTCTTAGAAAATCTGAAACTACTCAACACACTAATCACGGCATTGAATGGAAATAAAGGTAATTAAAATAATTAATTTTAAAGCTTAGGAAACATATTTTTCACGTACATCACATAATAAGGAAGGGAAAGTAAAACCATGCAATTAATATGAATAAGTGGGTGAAGGATTGAATAAATCACTCAAACTAAGCACAAAATAACTCATGAAATATGGGTTTATCAGCCAACCTATCTCACCTCGTCAAAGTCTATGAATTCAAATGTGCGAATTTAGTAAAGTTTAGGGTCAAGTACGATTTTGGTCCCTAAGGTAGGGGTCCCTAACTTTTTTTTCTTACAAAATCGTTTCTAACGTTTAACTTAATTTTAAAATCATTATTTTCACCAAAATTTTAATTTTTATTACCAAATTATCCCTAATTAAAAAATATAAAATAAAAAAATTCAAAAAATCAAAAAAAGAAGAAAACGGGATAAAGGAATCACATTGGGGGAGGGGGATTCAGGGAAGAAGAAGGGGAAGGGAAGGTGGGGAAAGGAAGGGGAAGGGGAAGGAAATCTGCCGCCACCGCTCGCCGCTGCTGCTCGCCATTGCTCCTCGTTGTTCGCGTCTTCGCCACTGGATCTCGCCGCTACTCCTTGCATGTCGCCGTTCTGCTCCTCCTCCTCTCTAGGTCGCCGTGCTCCTCCTCCTCCTCGCTAGTTCCTCGCGTCACCGTGCTCCTCCTCCTCCTCCTCATATGTTGCCGCTGATTTGAGAGCCATTGACCGTTGTTCTTCGCCAGTCATCACTTATCATTGCCCGTCGCTGCTCCTCGCCTGTCGCTGCTCCTCGCCCGCCGCTGCTCCTTGCCAGTCACCGCCGCTGTTCCTAGGGTTCCAATTCTGCTTCTGAATTGTTAATTTGTTAATTTTATTATTGATTCCGCTTCTGTTTCTTTGGTTAATTACATTGTTGATTTGTTGATTTTATTAATTACATTGATTCTAATTTTTATTTTGATTTTATTGCTGTTCTGCTTCTGTTTTTTCTGTTTCTTCATTGTTGTTCTGATTCTATTTCTTATAGTTTTGAATAGTTAATTCTAATTTATTTTGATTTCATTGTTTTGCTTCTGTTTCTTCTATTTCTTCATTGTTCTTCTGATTCTATTTTTTCTGATTCTAAATAGTTGAAATAAATTGTTATTTTTTTCTTTCTTTGTTTCTGCTTCATTATTGTTCATGATTCTGTAATGATGAAGAAGAAAAAGAAAAAGAGATCCTGCTACGATAGAGAAGAGAAAGAAGAATAAAAATTGAGTATGTTGGGGAAGAGGGAGAAGGTATTTTAGTCCGAAGGACGGTTTTAAAACTTAGCTGAACCTTAGGCACTATTTTGTAAGCAAAAAAAAGTTAGGGACGACAAAAATTTTGGACCCCTACCTTAGGGACCAAAATCGTACTTAACCCTAAATTTTATTATATTGGCGGGTTCAAAATCTGAGTTTGCTAGATTCGACGCTCGAACATGTAAAGCCAATATATTAAATAATTTCTTTCCATAAGTTGTACCGATAGTTATAAAAACTGGATCGGACCGTCTCGTTCGACTAAAAAATCGGTCATCTGGCCAGTCCGGTTGAGCAATCCGATTGGATAAGGTAAAGAACCAGAGAAAACTAGTTTGAACCGTCTGATTTTTATGAAAATTGTCGAACCAATGGTTTTGTGTAACCCATCCGATTCGAAACTCTAATTTTTTTTCTTACCAAAATAATGTCGTATTGTCGTTTGTAAAAAAAAAAAAAGAACACCTCCTAACCCTAATGTCCTAAACGGCTATCCCAGTCCCAATACCCCCCTCCTCGAAAGCTTTCTTCCACACCTCATTACACCATAATCTCTCTTAACCTCACCTCACCTCATCGTCGGCCATCTCCTCTACTTCATCTCGTTGGCAACGGTGTGTCTCTGACGACGTCGCGTGGCTCCCCTGTGCCATCGCGTTTTTGGCTCGCAAGCAACCTACCTTGTTGCGGCTCCTTGCTCTGCGTCTCTCATCGTCGTCGTCGCGTCTTTTCCGTCACTGATACCTCTCCATTGCCAGAGTCTGCTTCTTCGTGCTCAAACAGGTTGGTGGTCTCCTCCCTTCTGTGTTTGTGAAGTTCTCCATTATCTTTGTTTTTTTCTAGTTATTCAGTTAGATTTAAATTTGATTAAGTGGGTAAGTAACGGATTAATGATATTGAATTGTTAATTGTGAATCTGTTTATGTTATATTGTTAATTATAACTGGATGAATTTGTTGATTCTTAACTGTGTAATATATATAGGGGAACAAAACAAGAAGAGTGATGAGAAAAATAAATAAGAAACTAGAATAAGTTTTAGGAAAAGGATGATCTAAAAAACTTACTATATTGTTTTTGTATTTGATATTATATGACTCTCTCCCATTTTAACAATAAATAATGCACAGAGTCAAAATGATTGACTTACCAGCCTATTCTAACCCCATCCCTTTCCCAAACCTCCCCTTTCCCAAAAATTTTTATGGATCAAATGGATCTACAGAATTTATTTATCTAATGCCAAATATTTAATTAGCTCAATTTTAATCTCATGTTTTAGGATTTTTTTTTTGTCTTCTGTTGTATGAGAGTATAATATATGAGGCTTTAGTTGATCATTTTGAATTTTGATTTTTTATGTATTTTTAGATTTACAGAGGATGTATTTGTTATTATATGTTTATTTATGATGTAATAATTTATTTTACTATAATCTATTGATTCTAATTAAAACTCCGGTTAAACTAGTTGGTCCTCTGAAATTTGTTGTTTGGCAATCTAAATAGTTTGATGTCCCATCTAATTTTAGGAATTTTGGTTTACATATTTTTTTATTTTATTGCTATTTTATACGATGGATCCAAGATATTTAAATTGCATGACTTGTGATATAATATTACTCCTTAGATATAGTTTATAGATTATTATTTTTATTGTGTTAAATTAAAATACTA
>NC_029790.2:71887774-71888524 GCF_000816755.2 Arachis ipaensis
GATAGGCCATTTAGGTCAACACAACAAATAAAGGACAGAGAAAAACAAAGGTAAAAGGAAGGGGAAGAAAGAAGCAAACCCTAACGAAACCGAAACAGAGATACAAAGATAGAGAGTGTGATCTCTTCAGATTTGTTCTTCTGATTCCGGTTGGGAGTTAGGGAGCTATGGCGGAGCACTTGGCATCGATATTCGGTACGGAGAAGGACAGAGTGAACTGCCCCTTCTACTTCAAGATCGGGGCCTGCAGGCATGGCGACCGCTGCTCCAGGCTTCACACAAAGCCCACCATAAGCCCGACGCTACTCCTCTCCAACATGTACCAGAGGCCCGACATGATTACCCCTCTCCTCCCTCCAAATCCTAACCAGCCCCAGTCTCAGTCCCTTGATCCCGACAAGGTTCAAGACCATTTTGAGGACTTCTACGAGGACCTCTTCGAGGAGCTCAGCAAGTACGGCCAGATTCAGAGCCTCAATATTTGCGACAATCTCGCTGATCACATGGTTCGTTCTCCAACTCCTCCTCCTTCTTCTCTATCTGTGCAATTTTTTAGGTTTCGTATTTATTTATTCTTTTGTTTAGGTTGGGAACGTGTATGTTCAGTTCAAAGAGGAGGACCATGCTGCCAATGCCTTAATGAATCTCACTGGGAGGTTTTATTCAGGTATGTGTTCTCTGCATGTCATCAATTTATTGGCTATTTATTATTATTTCTTCGTCATTTCTTGATTTATGTGTTAGGTTTAG
>NC_029790.2:71888540-71925545 GCF_000816755.2 Arachis ipaensis
GAGTTCGATTTCAAGTGATGATATTCTTCTTGTCGGTACATGTTGTACTTTTGTGTGCTAATATAATTGTGAGCAAACAATGATGGTCATGAACTCATGATAAGTAGAAATTTGGAATTTTTTTATAAATTTGTGCAAGCGAAGTTAATGTTCATATTGGTTTCAGGTAAATAGGTTTGGAGATACCCAACTGGTTTCGCTTGACCTCTCCTTGTGTTTACCTTACTCTGTATTGTAGCCTTCTTTTACTCATGTTGGGAGTCTTGAGCTTTATCTGATGAAATGCATTTTGACCAGGTACCTTGTGATCTGTCACATGGTAGCTCCGTTTCTCCATTCATTCCTTCTTTGTAAGATGATTTTTGAGTGTGGTTAGCAAACCATTTTTGTTGACGACCATTTTTGCCAATGCTGAAATACAAGCCATGCTGTTGTAAAACTCTTCTATACTAACAATACTTGCAAACTAAATTTCATGTTTTAACTACCAGTCCTGTTAAGCTGGTTTTTTATTTTTGTTTTTATTTTTTTCACCACAAGTCTGTGTTTTGCTTCATACGTACAATTACAGAAGCCAGTAATGCTGGTTGCAGACTGAAAATTAGCATATGGCCATATGTAAAATGCAACACTTTGTGAAGTACTATTTATAATGCGTTCAAGTCTTCAATCCTACCCCCAAACAGCAATCACTGTAATTCTGATGAAATTTCTAACTTCAATGATGCTTTCAGGTCGACCCATCATTGTTGACTTCTCTCCTGTTACTGATTTTCGGGAAGCTACTTGTAGGCAGTATGAGGAAAACGTTTGCAATAGAGGTGGCTACTGCAACTTCATGCACCTAAAAAAGATTAGCAGGTTGATTTCTCTGCATAGTGCTATTCATGGTTCTCAAAGATTTTGCATGTATTTATACTTTGTGGCTTTTTATGTCCTATACCCTGCTCTTCTATTTTCTGTTTAGGTGATAAAATCTGTTTTTCTTAATTTTAGGGATTTGAGGAAGAAGTTATTTGGAAGAAACAGGAGATGGAATCGTAGTAGAAGTAGAAGCAGAAGCCGAAGTCCTCCTAGGAGTAGAAACTATGATGAGCGTTCACATGGTCGTGGTTCTAGTAGAAGGGATTCTGATAGGTCCCATGGTCACCATGGTAGGAGGCCTAGAAGCCGTAGTCCTCGACGTCGAGGAAGGCGAAGTAGAAGTCCAGCGGGGAGGGATAGGAGTCCAGTCAGAGAAAGTAGTGCAGAAAGAAGGGCTAAAATAGAGCAATGGAACAGGGAGAAGGAGCAGGGAGATTCTGGTAACCAGAACAATGCGAATGGTAATGATTACAAGGAACCTAACGTCCCAAAAAATGGTAATGAATCCGATAATCATCAAACATATCAGCATAATAGTGATTAGGTTCAATATTAAGAGAAACCCTGTAATGTGGAAGTTATCTTAGTCATCTTAATTATCTTTGTTTGCACCTATTGAGTTGTTTTTCGTTGCTAGTGATTTTACCGTTTTATTTGGGTTTTATTCATGTATACAACTTTGTAATATTCATGGAAAAACGGTTGACTTTTATGCTTCAAACGCAATTATCAAGGTAGCTTGGATTGTTTTCTAGGTGGTAAAAGAAAGGAAATGTTTGAATTTATTCTATATGAATATCTACAATATGAGTTAATAGCCAAATAGCCAAAATCTTTCTGAAAGATATCCCGATCTCCATTTTGGTTCTCGAAAGATAAAATTAATCGAAATCGTTCCCGAAAGGTACACGATTTGGTCACGTTAGTCCTTCCGTCAGTTGGATGATGACATGGTGGGTTGATGCCACGTGTTACAAGATGATTGGTTGACGTGTTAGATCAGTGACACGTGTCACTTGACATGTAAAAAAGTTATTTATAATCAAAATAGTCTTTGAAAGTTTAGACGTAAGTCATTTTCAGACGTAAGTTCAGACGTAAGTTATTTTTTGATATTACTAATTTTAATAGAAATGTAATTAACAAACAAAAAATTAGTAATTGCATCTTTTCTTCTTAAAAATTTTTTCACTAAAATTATCTCTTTCCTTTAATTCTTTTCAAAATATTTTTTATTCTTTTCTATTCTAAAAATTTTTTCTTACATTATTACATTTTGTTGGAATATATATATATACTCAAAATTGAAATGTATGTATTTATTAACCTAAACAAAGTTATATGCTCAAGATTAAAATTTATGTATTAAAAGAAAAATTATATAATCTATCTCAAACATATGAAATATTAAACTACTCTTTCATCTTAACCCATAATAACAATAAAGAAGTCTTGTGACCCACAAATTCAGCCCAACAGAATACATAAATTCAATTTCAAATTGTCTTTATTATCTTATCTTATCTTTATCTTGTCTTTAGTTGTTCTTATTTTATCTTTATTTGCTCTTATCTTTCATAGGACAATGCTCTATATATATTTAGTTTTACCCTTGTAGTTTACAACTCAATACAATTCAATCAATCAACAATGAATAAAATTTTTTCATTTTTTCTTTTCCTATTCTTTCACAATTTTATCATGAAACACACAAAAATTTATGTATTAAAAAAAATTATATAATCTATCTCAAACATATGAAACACACAAAAATTTATTATGATCACATAAATTTTGATTTTGAGCATATAACTTTGTTTAGGTTAATAAATACATACATTTCAATTTTGAGTATATATATATATATATATTCCAGCAAAATGTGATAATGTAAGAAAAATGTTTTAGAATAGAAAAGAATAAGAGATTTTGAGAAGAATTAAAAGAAAGAAATAAATTTATTGAAAAACTTTTTAAGAAGAAAAGATACAATTACTAATTTTTTGTTTGTCAATTACATTTCTATTAAAATTAGTAGTATCAAAAAATATTTCAAATTCAATATTATCAAGAAAAAATAAAAAAATATATATAAGGACTAATTTGATTAATTTTTAAAATTTTAGAGATGAAAATGACTTACGTCTAAATTTTCAAGGACTATTTTGCCACGTGTCACTGATCTGACATTTTAACCAATCATCTTGTGACACGTAGCATCAATCCACTACGTCATCATGTGCCACGTAGCACTTAACGTGACACATTATTATCCAACTGATCTTTCAAGAACGATTTCAATTAATTTTATCTTTTAAGAACTAAAATAAAGATTGAAGTATTTTTTAGGAACGATTTTAGTTATTAACTCATTCAAATTCAATGCCTCAGTGAATATCCGAACCTTGTGTTGACGACTGTTCTGAAATCCACTATTGCAAAAAATAGGAAGTATACTGCACAGTAACGTGGCAATAATAATAATAGTTGAGTAGTTGACACTTGGTCCCTTGGAGTCTTGACGTTCTTTCAAGTTGGGGTAAAATCCGTGTCCAAAAAAAAAAAATATATTTGGGGTAAAATAAAACTGGTTGGGATCGAAGGCATGTTAGATGTTTGATGATGCTTGAGAAGTTTCTCCCTATCCTAAGGCACATCCATCTTATACTTGTAACTTTGTAAGGTCTACTTGCTCAAATTGTTTTCTGAGATGCGTTGAACGGTCATGCTGTAAAATGATTAGTAAATATTATTTTTTTTAATCAATATTTAGTTAATAATAATATATATTTATATTTATTTTCTTATATTATTATTTGGAGAAACTTGTTTTACCTTTATTGAAAAGTTAAGAGTGAAACATCTTGGTGCTTTATTATTACTGAGTTCCATCTGTATCTCAATAGTCTCTCTTCACGTAACTTTTAGATAGCGTTTGGTAAGGGATACTAGGACTAAGATTGGAATTTAATATTGTGTTTGACGGTGAAAGACTGGAATTAAAATTTCAATATTCATCTTGAAAATTTTAGTTTCTTTAGTATTTTCAAAAAATTGGGACACAAACTGAAATTTTTAGGGACAGGATTGAAACTTTAATAACATTTTATTCCTAAAATAATCTCGTTCAAAAAATCATATTCCAAATTTATCCTTCATTCCCAATTCGACCCTCACCTCTCATCCTGCCACCCCTTATCACCGAAGTATAACCACCACACCTTTGCCATCATCAAATTCAACCACAAACAATAATGATATTGTTCCGAGGATTATCTAAAACGTTGATTTGAGTCTTAACGTGAGGTCCAGGTCCCTTAGTATAGCAGCGTCTGACCTCTTCGGCGTCGAGGTGCCGACCTGTAAGAGACTCTGATGCTTAAGTTAGCAAGGGCTTTAAGCAGGTTTTTTTGTAGATTAGAATGTGAATCATACCAGGGGTTGTCAGTGTATTTATAGTAGAATTGCTAACAACCTTTGTAGGAGTAATCTTATCTTTTTTGATAGATAAGTGTTCGCTTTATCTTGGGAGTTTGTTGAGATCCACCTTCTAGATGAGGTAGATATTTTAGGAAGCAGTTTATCTACTTCGAACAAGTAGGGCTTTTGCCCCTTGGAGTCGGTGTCCGACCTCTTCAAAGAGGTCGAACATATCATGAGGTCCACTTTTATTGGTGTGCCTTTTAGTGTTATTGGGTCTGGCTATTATCTATTGAGACAGGGTATGAACAGTGCCCCTGCTTGAGTCCGTTCTTTTTAAAGGTTGGGCTCAAGCACTTCGTGCCTTCTGCTATGGACGTCGGGCTTAAGCTTGTCGGGCTATCCGACGTGTTTGAAATTTTAAACATTGATTGGTGCTTTAATGGTGGGTGGGCGTTATACGGCAGCTTGTTCCTTGGACTCCGTGTGCTTTAAAGAGGTGCGAAGGAGCCGTTTTAACTTGTTTGTTTCTTATAAAGAGTCTTTTCAGCTCTTTCTTCTTTTTTCTCCTTGTTTTTGGAAAATCTACTTCTTTTCTTTCTTTCAAAAGAGCTCCTTTGTGTTCTTGTTGTTCTCAAGATTTCTTTATCTTGATTTCTGAAGTCTTTTTGTTTATTGCCATCGAGAAGGGGATCGTTTGTAGTACTTGCTGCTTTAGACGGGCCTTTCTTCTTTTTCACGATCTTCCTCAAGGTTAGCTTTCATTTTTTCCTTTCTTGTATTCTCCTTTTATTTGGCTGAACTCGCTTGTTATCTTTGCTTGAACCTTTTTGGCTTTGCTGTTGTCGTTCTTTTTCGTCTTGTTGGAAGGAATTTGCTTTTGGCTCTTTTAGATTTTGATACTTGGTGTGAAATATTTTTTTAAAAGTGTTTGAAGGAAGTAGATAAATACTTTTCTTTTATGCCTCTGTAGTGACGAACTTGTTGAATGTGTGTTGTATTGCCTCAAATGGCGTTGCTTTGATGCGATGTTTGCACTGGAGAGGTGCCATTGGGTTATTCTATGGAAAAGTTTTGAAAAAAATGTCTCTCTTTGGATTTTGTTTAATTTGTTCGACTTCTTGTAGTAACGGTCTTCTTTATTTTTTGCATTTGTAGGTATAGTCTTTATGTCTCGCCGTCTTATCACGAACATTTCGACAAAAGTGCCCCTAGTCTTCGGGTTTGGGTAGATAGCATCATTCTTAGCTGTGTTCCTGTGACCGATAAGGAGTATTGTGATGAGTTTCGTAGGCATCATAGTATCTGTGATTGTAGGGAGGATGAGAGGAGCTATGTGCTGGATCCACCCGACCCGGAGGAGAGAGTGTGCTTCCCTCCTTTAGAGAAATCCAAACGGCCTTTTTTCTACATCTATGATTGCTTCTTTACTAGGTTGGGTGTCAGGTTTTTTTTTACCGATTTTGAGATGGAGGTGCTGCGGTCTTCCAACCTTGCCCCTAGCCAGGTGCACCCAAATTCTTGGGCTTTCATGAAAATGTACCAGCTCCTATGTTGGGAGCTGGATGTCCAACCTACCTCGAACATCTTCTTCTATCTCTTTGTAGCGACAAAGCCATACACTCCACAAAGAAGTCGGGGTGGTTATCCTTCCGAGCTGTGCAAGCACTACAAGAAAATGGAACATTTGTAACAAAAATTTTGTAACAAATTTAAAATTGTTACAAAAAATTATTTTTTTTTTGTAACAAAAATTAGTAATTGTTACATAATAATAATATTTTGTAACAACAAAATAATTTGTTACAAAATGTTTTGTTATTTTGTAACGATTTAATTTTTTTGTTACAAATTATATTGATTTTTGTAACGAACCGGTGTTTTGTTGCAAAATTTTATAATATTTTGAGTAAATACCATTTTCGGTCCTTAACCATTTGCCCGATGGACTTCCCACCCCCTAAGAAATCTAAACACCTAAATCGGTCCCTATCTACTTTGATATATGTACATTCCAGTCCCTGGTTATGGACCAGAAAGGACATTTACTCAAAGTAGATAGGGACTGGAACGTACATATATCAAAGTAGATAAGGACCGATTTGGGTGTTTAGATTTCTTAGGGGTGGGAAGTCCATCGGGCAAATGGTTAGGGACCGAAAAGGGCATTTACTCTAATATTTTGTAACAAAAGATGAAGTTGTTGCAAAAGTTTAAAATATTTTGTAACAAAATATCCATTTGTTTCAAAAACTCTAATTATTTTGTAACAAAAAATTAATTTGTCACAAAATTCAATATTGTTTATAACAAATTATTTATTTGTCACAAAATACATGAATTTTTCTAACTAAAAAAATTATTTTAAAATATTAAATCTTTAAAATAATTTTATTTTGTTTTAAAATTTTAAGTTTTTAAAATATTATTTGTATTAATTAATTATTTTTTATAAAAAATTAAAGATTAAATGATTAATTTTTAAAAATGGTATATATTATTTTATATTTTTTATAAAACTAATATGTAATTTTTACTAATAATCAAGTCTTAAATGTTGACTAAAAATTAATTTTTTAAATTAAAAGAATTAATTGTTAAACATAAATAAGAATAATTAAAATTGAAAAATACAAACAAATGTAAAAAGTAAAAATCCTAATTCAAACACCTCACTTTCACTCTCGATTCTACTGTTCGCTGTCCTCGTCCACTCTCACTATCTTAACGGCTCCACTTCTCACACTCAAGGTCACACTATCTTATTGCAGAAGGTAAAACCGCTCACTAAATCACCCTCCTTCTCTTACTTAAAATAAATTTATAACAAATATTATTTTTTATTTCATTACCACTCTAAAATTTAACATATTTTATATTTAAATAAATTTTTAAAAAACTTCCTTAAGAACAAAATATAGAGTTCTGATTTTTTCTTTTTCTCTACTAAAATCTTAAACCCACCATAACCCAACACTCATTATTAAGCTTGTAAAATTTCTGATTGTTAAAAAATAAATAATAAATTATTTGTGATTTATTATAGTTATTCACAATTTTATTTTTAAAAATTATTTATCAAAAAGTAATCAAATCAAAGTGATGAAATTTTGAATTTAAAATTAATTAAAATTTATATAATTTTCATAAATATTTAATACTCTATATCCTAATTTAATTAAAATCAATTCTCAATTTATCTAAAAATATCTAATTTTATATTTTTCTCCAAAACAAATTCTAATTCTCAAATTAAAAATTTAACCCTAATTTTATCCTAACCCTACCCACACTCACTTACTCACCCTCACTCATCCTAACCCTAAACCCTCCCAGCCGCACACCCCCTTTCCCCAAATACGAAAACGCACACACGCACAACAAGAGAAATGGAAGAACGGAGAGGAAAAGAAAGGAAAAGAAAGAGGGAAGCTGAAATCAAAGAGCAAGAGAAGCAGAGGGGGAAGAGGGATGACGGCACCGGCGTGCATCACTGCCGTCGCGCCGTCGTGTCGCCGTCAGGAAGGGGGAGACATTGAGGGAGAGGAAGAGTTGAGCGAGGAAGGAGCATCGCTGTGCCTCCATCACCGCTGCCAGTTCGTGTTCTGTTGTCGCCGAGGGAAGCCGCTGACGTCGTCGTCTTCATCGCGAGCGGGCCATTGCCAGCTTCCACCGCGTCGCATCTCCCATCATGGACGACGCTGAGGACGCGCAGGAGAGACAGACGCATGGAGGGAGGAAGACCGAGGAAGAAGGAGGAGTCGCTGTTCGCGCTGCTGCGCCCAGTCTCCGTTCGTGGAGTCACCGTCGTCGCTATTAGGGTTTGTGTCATTGAGCCCCTGTCGCCGGATAGCGCTGCCTCGCCGGAATCCACTGCCGGTAAGGAAGTTTTCCCCTCTACTTTTAATTTTCTTTAATTTCTGAGAATATTGTTGTCATTGATTTCCTTTTAATTTGTTTTATAACTAGCTAATTATAAATTATTTGTTATCTTGTTTCCTTGAAGTTGAAACTTCTCTTTTTGTTTCTGTGTTTTTGTCTTTTTAATATCTGCGGCTACTGTGTGATACGGTAAAGTCATGGATGTCTTCATAAAAGCTACTGAATATATGGAAATTCCAGTTCGTAGGACCGATGATGAACCTCTTTAAAAGCTCTTTATGTTAGTGAGGAGTGAGTTGAACCTTGACCTCAAGAACATTAAGGTACCTTATACTAATAATGCGTTGTGTTCAGATTCTCAAGGCCCATTATGTTCAGAGTTTCTCTTTTTTTTCTGTCCTACTTCTGAAGATAGATGATCTTAAACTTCAAATTTATTATTAAGTTACTGGATAAGTAATCAGTATATATCATATATTGTTATAATTGTGAGATGATCGATTTTGTTGTCATCACAAGTCAAATCTGTCTTATGAAACTTTATAGTATGATTATGTTTCTTTATGAAGTAAAAATATGAGAAGAATCAAATTCTGTGATTTGTCTTATTCTTATTCCTATTCTCATTTATGTTTCTGACAACCATCCCCTTTGCTGCTTTGCACCAAGTGATAAAGAGCTTTTGTTTAAGGGAGGGGGATGATTTACATTATTTGTTTACCTGAAAGGACTTTGATATTGCAAACATGTTGACTTATGTGTTTCTTAGCTTTCTTTTCCTTTATTAAGTGTGCACTATGAAGCTTTGCATCTTGTCCCTATATTATGCTGCTTTAAATTTGGACTAAATTTGGTTTTTTTTGGTTGTTCTTGTTCTTGTGTTTTGACATGAATCTCACTTTTCTTGTATGGAAATTTATGAGCGTAAAAGCATGAAAAAGAGGTCAAGTATATTTGTGATTGAATAATTATTAATTAGCCCCCATTTTATATATTGAGTTGTCAATTCTTGATAATTTGTATCCTTGATTAGTTGGTTTTAAACTTTGAGAATAGATTCTCAAATAATTAGTTAATTTTAACTTCTATTTTAATTTTCACTTGGACGAAGATAGTATTATGTGTTGTTTTTAATTTTGGTTTTCGTTGTTTATATTTGCAGGGGTACAAAATTGATGGCAACATGCTAGACTTTATATTGATAGAAACATGCTAGAAGAGTCAAGGATTATAAATTCTACATGATACAAATTTTATGTTAGGAAAAAGTTGTATTTAGTTGAATTTATAGAACTTATTTTATTGTAAAAGAATGTTAATTATATATAAGATATTTTAATTATCTATATGATTATATATTATATAAATGTTGAGTTAGCGCGTTTAAAAAATTAATTGATATATCAATTATTTAAATAAATATTGCAAAATGAATCTATTTTTGTAAATAAGAATAAAAAATGTTACAAAAGTAAGTAGAATTTTATAACAAAATATTATAACACAAATCTAAAATGTTACAAAAAAGAGTTTATTTGTTAAATTTGTTATCACTTTTGTAACAAATTTTGATTTTTGTATCAAAAAAATTTGTTACAAAATATTACTTTGTATGGTAACAGTTTCATTTTTTGTTACAAAAACTTTTTGTAACGGAACATACTGCAACCGGCCTTTTTTTTTGTTACAAATTCCTTTTGTTTCAAAATTCTGGTCTTTTGTAACAATTTTTTTTGTTACAAATATTGTTTTTTCTTGTAGTGTAAGGTTGGAAGGTTTTTTCTATCTTTGACGAGTTTTTTCATGATTTCAAGAATCATTTCTTTAAGGTCCAAGCTGCCGATGATACCCGACCTTTCTTTCTTTCTAAAAACCAAGAATCCCAATTCCCTTTGTACTGGCAAGATACACTCATAACGGTAAAGGTAGACATAGCCGAGTTAGACGACCTGAAAAGGGGTGTGATAGATTTTTTGTTGGGTACTTGGGGTCAGACTCCCCATTTGGATACGGAAAGATCTCTGGGGGCCCTAGTCTTCTGAAGTCCGACCTCGGTAGTTTCCTTTCCTTTACTTGTTGAATTCTGCTATTTATACTTTTGTCGTTTCTGATTTGCGTTCTTCTTTGTCTTGCAGAAAGTATGGCTCCCAAATCTGGTATGAGGTTTCTTTGAAACACAAAAAAAAAAAATAGTGGTGGCCAGGAATCTTCAACAACAGAAAGAAGTCGGTGAAGGGTCCTCATAGAAAGAGGTCGGGATCCTGGTCTGATCTTCTCCTAGATAGAAGTCAGGGTCGGGTCCTTCTAGCCCACAAGTCGACATACCTACTCCTCTTTTCCGACTTATATCTTCCGAGTCCACTCCTTCTCCTCCCTCCCCTACTGAGCCTCCTTCCAAGACGTAGAGGGTGGAAGAAGCAGAGAGCATTTATACCAAAAATTTTGATGCCTTTGCTTGGGCCGAAGAGAACCTGCTTCCCCATCACCACGTGAGTATGGACGACATGGAAATTCAAACCACCTTCAAACCTTGGCACGTAGGGGGCTACGCATTGTAGGAGTTTATTTTCAGCTTGCTAAGGAATTGAGGGACTCTTCAAGCTACTACTAGTGCCTTAGCGGCTACTCGGGAGGATGTGGAGAGGCTCGGTGAGATAAAAAAGGAGCTGGAGCAGGAGTGAGAGACCTTGAAGACCGACCTTGAGAAAGCTTGAGAGAGGGCCACCAAGTTGGAGGCAGCTTCCGCCCTGGCCGAGGAGAAAGCCAAGAAATATCAAGAGAGCTACGCTCGGGTCTTTTGGGAGAGGTTGCAATAGGAGGAGGAGTTAGAAAGGCTGAAGGAGGAGCTTGCTGGGTTTCAGGAGTCAGCTGCTTTAGGCATGGATGAAATGTTTGAAAACCTAGAAGCCCAGGTTAAGGTCTTAGCTCCAAACCCTGACCTTTTCCTGTTCAGCACGGACAACATAACAGAGGGCAGGAAGATTGTCCCTGCCCCTGAGTCGGTTGATGATGAGGAGCCTCCATATGACCCGAAGACTTCAGGGCCTTAGGTCGGTCTGACCTCTACCTCGGGAGTCCAATGGTGCAGAATTTATAACCACAAACTAACCGGCAAGTGCACCGGGTCGTACCAAGTAATACCTCAGGTGAGTGAGGGTCGATCCCACGAGGATTGAGGGACTAAGCAACAATGGTTGATTAATTTACTTAGTTAGACAAGCAGAAAATAGTGTTGAGAGTTCAAAAGCATTAAACAGTAAATTCAGAATATCAGAAGATAGGTAAGTAAATAAGTTGGAAAAACAATATGGAGAAGGCAGTTAAGGCTTCAGAGTTATCTATTTTTTGGATTGACTTTTCTTATTAATTTATTTTAATCATGCAAGATTTAATTCATGGCAAACTATATGTGACTAGACCCTAATTCCTTAGACCTTTCTAGTCTCCTCTAACTTTCATCAACCGCCAATTCCTTGGTCAATTAATTCCAATTAGGGGGTGAAGTTTAATTCTAGTTATTATGCCACAAAAATCCTAATTATCCAAATATAAGAGGATTATATGTCATGTATCCCGTTAAGTCCAGATAATTAGAATTTAGGAGAAATTATTTTCAAGCTGTTGTTCAAGTAAAGAGCTTTTCCAAGTTATACAAGAACTCAATTAGAAAGAGAGTCATACTTCCGTTCCACCCAAATTTATAAGATAAAGAACGAAAACAATTCTTAAATTATAAATCAGTACATGAATTAAAATACAAAAACAATAGAATCAATCCATACAAATAGACAGAGCTCCTAACCTTAACAGTGGAGGTTTAGTTGCTCATTGAAAAGAGTGAAAACTAGGATTCTGGTAAACTGTAAATTGGGCTGAGGTGGAATAATCCCCAGAAGAGAAGTTTCTTTTTTCTTTTATGTCTAATCCTCCTTAATTTAAAATCTATTTTCTAAAACTAATATAATATCTTTTCCTCTTTATAAAAATTAAAGTTTAAATCAGAATTAATTATAGCAATCAGCGTTTTCTGTGTTTTCTGCACGTGGCGCATGTCACACGTACGCGTCAGTCACGCGTACGCGTCAGGTACGCGCACGCGTCGCTCCTTGCTGGTCATCTCCTTTAATTCTTGTGCTCCTTCCAATTGTGCAAGCTTCCTCTCCATCCTCTAAGCCATTCCTGCACTATATAGCCTTCTTCTCTTTTTCTGCGGAAACTCCATCAAATCCAACCAAATGCTACCTAAAATAAACAGAATTGCACACGACTCAAAGTAGCATTCATAGTGGTTAAAAGATAATTAATTCTTGATTAAACTCAATCAAATTAAATGAAAATTTACTAGAAAAAGATAGAAAAGATGCTCACGCATCATCCAACCCGAAGCTGCTATAGTGGAGACCTCTTCCTCTGCTCCTGGGGTTGTTTCGGCCATGCCAGTCTCCATGATTCCTCCAACTTCTTCGGCTGAGGGTGAAGATGTTGTGACTGGCGAGGCGCTTAATCCCCTTATGGGTGAGAAGTCATTATCCTTTTAGATCCTTTCTTTATATTTTACTTTTCTCTTTAGTTGTTTGTTCGCAACTTTTATTAGGTAATGTTCAAAATTTTATCAAAGTATCCTTTTGTTGAATACTTATAGTAAGGCACGATTTGTTTTGACCTTTGAATCCTTGACGACTTATTAATTTCCTTATGTATGTCCGACTTCATGTAATCGGCCTTGATCTAAGTTATTTTTACAACTGTTTTTTATCCGACCTGTTTGAGGTCGCTTTGTACGAATTGTTTATATAACTTCTGCATTAATTTGTACCTCGTCGCTTCATCTTGCCGAACATTTCAGATCGGGCAATAATTTTCGCAGTTTATCGAGCTTAAATTAATGCGTTTGAGATAGGAAACCTTTAAAGAAGTAAGGTAAAATAATAATTTTTATTGATATTTAAGAAATTCCTTTACAAATCTACTTACCAGAGGCCTCTAAATGCCCTTAGCCCTTGTTCCTGGTGCCTCATTAAAAAACTCTTATTTGGAGGGAAAAAGAGTGCACCTAATGCAATATTTTAACTGTAGTATCTTTTTAGGATGCATGCGTGCCACAACCTCTGAAGCTCTCGCCCTTGGAAGTCGAACACTTTATAGTAACCTTTACCTAAGACCTCAGTTATCTTATAAGGCCCTTTTAATTGGCTGCCAACTTTCCTTCGTTTGACTATGTCTCGATGTTGTTTCGGATCAGGATAAGGTCGTTGGTAGCAAAGCTTCTCTTAATCACCTTTTGGTTGTATCTTAGATCCATCCTTTGCTTCAGAGCTTCCTCTTTAATCTGAGCTCTTTCTCGTACTTTAGGGAGGAGGTCGAGCTCATCCTTTTGTGCTTGGAAATGGTTCGAGCAGATCAAGGCCCAATTTTGCGAATGGCCACGGTGAGGTAACACTAATAAGCTCCTCAAGAGGTGCCACATGGAAATTAAAATGTTTTTAGCAAGGGGGCACGTTTTGACAAACTCGGCCGCCTCTTTCTGTAAAGTCAGTGATGATGGCCTAAAGTGGGTTCAACATAATGTTTCACCATCCTCGAGACGATCTAGCAGGACAAGTAGTTCGAGTCTGCTTTTCTGTTCAAGAGGAAAGAAAGCCAAAGCTCTTTTTCCAGAATCACAGGGGATGCAATAATAAATGAGAATTCCTGATGTATTTGACCCCGAAGTGCCATTGGCGCTTTAGAATTGCAATGAAATGCTTAGTTATTGGTTAAGAGGGATTGGGGATTGTGATAGCAAGAGACAAGAAAATCAAAAGGCAAGAAAGTAAATAAGCATGCAAGGAATTAAAACTTAAAGCAAGTAAATCAACAATAGAATTCAAGTGGCAAAAAGGACTCTTGGCAAGGATTGGGAAATTGAGAATTCCTATCCTAGTCATGGACCACAAACATGGTAATTGCGTAGAATTAGTCCCAATTAGTCTATCATAACATCGAGGATAAGTCAAAAGGGCATAATTGATCTCAATCCATAAGTCCTAGTCAACTCACTAATTAACTTAGTGAAAGACTAGCGTCAATAGAAACCAAACCAACTAACAATCCTAACACAATGTATAATGGACATCCATAACTCAAGTTCACCTAATTACCCAATTCCTAACCAAGAGGGTGAAAAACTATACAAAAATTAGAAGAGACATTTTATCAAACACCTAGCATGCATAAAAGAAAAATATCATAAATTGTATTAAAAAAATAAAATCTACACTACCAATGCAAGACAATAATAATAGCAACTCAAATAAGCATTAAAGAAATATAAAACATCAAAATTGCATTAATGAGATCAAAATAACAAGTGTTCAAAAATTAAAAGTGACAAAATTGAGAAAATAACAAAAGAAATAAAGAAGATCAAAACAAGAGATCGTGAAAACATAAATGAAACTATACTAAAATAAGAATTAAAGACTGAAATTAAAAAAGAAATTGCGCTAGAAACCCTAAATTCTAGAGAGAAGGGGGAGCTTCTCTCTCTAGAAAACTAAGCTAAAACATGTAAAAACCTAAACCTAATTGCTTCCCCCTTTATCCTTCTTCATTTTGGCTTGAAATAGCTTCAAAAATGAGTTGGACTGGATTTTGGAGGCCCAGAATTCGCCCCCAGCGAATTGCAATTAATTAGCTCACGTGACAAGGGTCATGCGTACGCGTCACTTGGCGAAATTCACTCTCACGCGTACGCGTGGGTCACACGTACGCGTCGCCATTAGCTCCCACTTGTGTGTATGCAGCATCACTGTGCGTACGCACGGATGCTGAAACTTCCAAACTCCATTTCTCCATGGTTTTTCCTCTTTTGCATGCTCTTTTCTCATTTCTTCAACCCATACTTGCCTTGGAAACCTGAAATCACTTAGCAAACACATCAAGGCATCAAATGGGATTAAAGTGAATAAAATTTTGCAGTTAAAAGGCTTGAAAAACATGTTTTTACTTTCAAGCACAATTTAAGAAGAAATCATGAAACTATGCTATTTCAATGGATAAATGCAAGAAAAGTCAATGAAATCCACCAAATTAGAACAAATAAATATCATGAAATGTGGATTCATCACATCCCCACACTTAATAGCATGTCCTCATGCTATACCAAAGAAAGACAAAAAAGGGAATCAATAATTATTCAATGTAACTATCTATATGCAGTCTACCTATATGTATGTAACTATTATACCTTATACTATCTGGCTATCTATATGTATTTAATTAGTCCAAGTAAATCAATTTCCAAGAAAACATTTATACACAATCAAGGGCTAAAGCAATTATAACAAAATCATATTCACAATTAAATTGAGTCATATAAAAGAGTTTAACAAACTTGCACGATAATCATGATCATAGGGGGAAATATGGAGTTGAGTAATTGAACCCTCACCGGATATATATATGCACTCTAGTCGCTCAAGTGTTTAGGGTCAATCCACTCAATTCTCCTCTAATCATGCTTTCTAAAGTTTGTTCTTCATCTAACCAATCAACAAGTATTTGATGTACATATGCAAAAATCATGAGGTCTTTTCAAGGTGGTAATGGGGATAAGGGTAAGGATAAGGATATATATATGGCCAAGTGTGCTTGCATTTGAATCTTTGATTAACCTAAGTTATCACCTAACACATACACAACCTATAAACTTCTAATATCAAGCTTAGCTACCCATAATCTCACTTTTACATATACACACACTCATGCATCAAATTTACTTCAATCACATATGCATTGACTTTTATTAAATTTCACATTGGAGTAATTTTGTCGCCTTTTCATTATTTCTTTTTCTTTTCTTTTCTTTTTTTTTTCAAGAACATAATATATATACCAAAACATTAATGCATATGGTTTTTATAGTATTACATGAGCATGTACCCAAATTTCCTAATATTTCTCAATAAGCATAAAACATTTTCATCAACCCAAGGTTTCCAAATCTTCCCCACACTTAGTTGACACACACACTCACTATCCCAAGCTAACCAAAGATTCAAATAGGACAATTAATTGTTTTTCGCTTAAAAGTAGTGATGTGATAATATAAAGAACAAAAGGGAATTAAAATAGGCTCAAAGTTGGTTAACAAAGGAAGATAAAAGAGTAGATTATTTGGGTAAGTGAGCTATTTGAAATAAAGGCATCAATCACATAAATGCATAAATATACATTAAATAATGGATATATAGAATTAAACAAACCAAATGTTACAATCATAGAGAAGAAAACACAAGAATGAAATAAGTGGTCAAATAATGTTACCACACAATAAGGCTCAAAAACTCACAAGTTGTATGTTCTTTAACTCAAAAACCATATTTCACAATATATAAATCATGCAAGTTTCAAAAAATTTCAACTCAATTCAATTTGAATGTCAATGCCCTATATAAAAAGTAAGCTTCTTGGAAATTTTATTAAATTGATTAACATTTATTCTATACATGTATATATAATGTGATTGGATAGAAAAGGTCAAAAATCCTAAGTTTAATTCCAAATTTTAATCAAACCAAAATAGCAAGTGTATAGAACATCAAACCAGGTGCAATCATCACATCATCCAAATCACAATTATAACTAAAAGCTATAAAAGAAATCTAAAAACATGCATAACTACAATATAATACTAGGCTATGTACAAGCAAAATTAAAAGATGCAGTGAACTAAGTAAAAAGTACTAAAATAAGTAAAAAGGTTTTCAAAAAGATGAAATATATACAAAGAAACTAAAATGCACAATAATAAAACTAAACTAAGAGTGTTCGGAAATGAAAAATTTCACCCAAAATGCGCTGCTGAAGTTAGACAACCTCCCCACACTTAAGATGTAGCACCATCCTCGGTGCTCACGATCAGGCGGAGTGGAAAGAGTCGTCACTGTGGAAAGAGTCGTCACTGTGTCACCTCCACTTTCAGCTGGTGGGTTAGGCGATGGAGTGGCTGCAAAAAACGATGGTGGTGCTGAGAAGGAAAGAACTAAGCCACAAAACAGCATATATATGAAGTGAACAGATAATAAAAATTTGAATGGAAGCATGCATGAGATTCAACTTAAAAGTAAACAGAAGCAACTTCCAATCAATCCAAGATAACTAACTTGCTTGTTTATCAAAATAAAGAGAAGAAAAAAGCGTTGTTGCTATGCACAGAGAAAAAGAAAATAGTTAGAAAGTTAAAAGGAAAGTTAGTTGAAAAGGAAAAGAAAAGTCAAAAGTTAGGTGAAGAAAAGAAAACAGTTAAAAAGTTAGTGTTTGTTGAAAAGAAAAAGAAAGTTAAAAGTTATGTGAGTAAAAAGAAAATAGTTAGTTGAAAAAAGAAAAGAAAGAAAAGATAGTGAAGAGTTAAGTTAAGAAGAAGAAAAAGTTAGTTGAAAAAGAAAAGTCAAAAGTTATATGAAGGAAAAGAAAAAGTTAGTTGAAAAAGAAAACAAAGGTTAAAAGTCATGGAAAGAGAAAAAAAGAGTTAGTTGAAAACAAAAAAAGAAAAGCAAAAGTTATGTGTATAGCAAAAACGTCCCTTAGGTAGCGTTTGGTGGAGAGACAGAGACGGAAAGACTGAGACTGAGAGACAGAGACTAAGAGACAGGGATTGAAATAAATCTCAGTATTCTGTTTGGTGCAAAATGGGAGACAGGAATTGAAACAAGAATGAAACTCTAATTTAATTTGCACAAAGGGTAAAATTGGAATTAATTAATTGAAATGAAACTATTTTAGGTATAAAATGTTATTAAAGTTTCAGTCTCCATCTCTAAAAATTTCAGTCCCCTGTGTCCCTACTTTTTGGAGGTACTGAAATACTGAAATTTTAGAGACAGAGACAGAAATTTTAGTACCAGTCTCTGAACTAACAAACACAATACTGAATCTCAGTCTCTCAGTCTCTGTCTCAGTACCTCAAAACAAACGCTACCTTAATTCTGAAAATTTCAACAATTTCCAAAACAAACAAGTTCATGTTCAACTTCTCAACAATTCAAAATGACAAAACAAGTAATGCACATGTATGTGTAGAGCACATAATCAAATAGGTATCAATCACAAGTAATTGGCATAAATTGAAAGGATTTGGCGTTGACAAAGTTAAAAACATTGAGAAACAAGTTAACCAAGCAACATTCAAACACCAAATTCTAATGAGGCATGAAGGTCACAAGGTTGAGACAAGAGTTGAAAAGTTTATGCCCTATGTGACTTAAGGTAAGTCAGGTATGAATAAAAATGAATCAAATTAGCCACATGGGTAAAAAGAAATCTTCAGCCTTGTGAGAGCATGCAAAGGAGGCTCTAATTTTAAATGAAATCCAAGTTTATGGTCAATTTAAAACTCAATTAAGGCTTATTCAATGCTTAAGAAGAACACAATTTAAAACAAGCAAAGAAATTAAAGAGTTGACCAAAACTCGTAATGAAGTTCTTGAGAAATTTTCCAAAACCGTTTAGCAAACAAGATTCTTTTTGATGCAGAAATCCGTCAAATAGAGTGTTGTTGCACCAAATAAAACAATGTCATTTAATGAAACAAGGTTAGGAAAAATCCTGCAGCATTTCATCAGTAAATTGGCCTATTTTCCAATTTCAATCAATCAAACCAAGTTTCATATGAATGTATTAACACTAAACACACAAAAATCACATGTGAATTCATATGAAATAAACAAATAAGCCAACATACAGCAGCAAAGAGCAATGCACAATTAAGCCATAACCAATTAAGCAACAAGCAGCATGCTTTGTTTGAACAATGAATCAAAATAATGGCTTCAAATATAGCACCAAAACAGCACAATGAACAAAAGTAATGGATTCGGGCAGTATTCTATTTGTTGAATTCAATAACCAATTACAAGCAAGCAATATGAATTTAAAACAATTACACCCAACTGAATCCAACAATGAAGGTCACATTGAAACAAGAACTCAGCAGCAATAACAACTTAAATTCATACATTGAGCAAAAATTATCACTGCACAAGCAAGCATTAACAATATTTAGCAACTGGTTCACTCCAAACAACCATGAACAAAAGCACAGCAGCAAGAAACAGGGCTGCAGCAGAACCAGACAAGCAAATTTAGCACTGGGCAAATCAATGAAACAGCAACATTTCCAAACAGCAGCATTATTCAAAACAAACCTAAATCCACTATCCAACTCAGATTCTCTAACGACCTAGTTTAACTAAACTAAGCTAATCTAACTAAACTAACTAAACAAAATGAATTAACAAAACTAAATAGACTAAACAGAAGAGAAATAATTGAGACCTGGGAAGCAGAAAATTGGATCAAGGAAGGAAAGGGAGGATGGAGGTGGTGTGAAATGGGCGGCTGGAGCAGAAGCGGCAGCGAAGGTGGTGCGGCAGCAATGCTGGCTACTGTGGGTTGCAGTGATACGGAAATAGGGGCTCTGCCCTGTTCTGGGTGTCCCAGGCAGTGAAGAGAAACTGGGGGGAGAGGCTCGTGTGTGGAGAGGGGGGTTTGCGAAGGTTCAGCGGACCTGGGCGGCGCTAGGGTTCGGACAGGGGGAAGGGAGGCGCGGTGGAAGCAGGGCAGCGGCAGCTGCGATCAGGGTTGCTGGCGGCGCTGTGGTCCTGGGCTTCGGTTCGGTGGTTCTGCGAGTGAGATAGAGAGAGGGGAAGAGCTTCGACGGCGGCACTGGCCCGAGCGGTGGTTCGACGCTGAGAAGAGACGCGTGGGGGAGAAGAGGGTAGAGGGTCGCGGGGTAAGGACGCAGCGGCGAAGGTTGGGTGCCGCGGCGGTTGGGTGGCAGAGGAGAAGAGAACCGGGAATGGGGAAGGGAAGGGGCAAGAGAGAGGAAGAAGAGAGGAAAGGGACGAAGAGGGGGAAAGTGGGTGGACGGTGAGGCGCTGTGGTGGTAATGATGGTGGACGTTGGGTGAAGTTGAAACGGAAGAAGATGATGGCTGAGAGAAGAACAAAAGAGAAGCGAGAAGGTGATAGGGCTGCTTTCGGGGCACGGAAGCCGGGTGTTCGAATGTGGAATACATTTTGGATACGTTTGACACGCGTCTACTTTGTTTAAATTGTGTCTTAATAAAAAAATAAAAAAATTTTTATTGCTTACACACACTTAAATATCATCACGTGTCAGCGTGTCCAATCTTATTCTTAACATATATTTTTGAAATAAATTTAGATATAGTATATATTTATTATTTATTAAAACAAAAAATATTTTAAATACTTGATATAATTAAAATAAGATATTAAAAATAATTAAAAAATTAATTTATATTTTATTATTCAAACTATTATGATTTATATAAAAAATACTTTATATTTTATATATATATATGCGTGTTCCCGTGTCTTATAAAATTTTAAAATTCGTGTGTCAGCGTGTCCCGTGTCGTGTCGTGTCCTGTGTCGGTGTTCAGGAGAATGCGGACTTACGTAGCTGTGAAGGAGCTTCCAGCAGAAGGGGTTGAATTGTGGGGTGCGTACGTACAGAAAAGTGCGTAAGCGGAACTAGTGAAAAATTGAAAGCGACACGTATGCGTCTAGCTGGCGTACGCATGATATGCTGAAAATGGAACGTCACACGTACGCCTGACAGGCACTCTTGAGAAGAAGTATGCACACGCACTAAGGTGTGTGCGTGCTCTGGACAGAAGGGTGGTATGAAAGTGTGCGTACGCACAAAGGGCGATTTAAAAAAAAAAAAAATAGAATTTCACCCAAAAATGCAAAATGCATATAAACAAAAAAATAACCAAAATACGCAACTATTTACGTTAAACTTTAAAATTATCCAAAATTTTATTTTTCACATTAAAATCATTGGACTATTCAAAGCATTTGTAATATGCACAAACAAAAATTCAACAAAACTATTTCAACCATCCAAAAACTAATTGAAAATTTTAAACATGCAATTCAAGTAAAGAAAAAGCCATTGAAAACAAAATTACTAACTATTCAAATATACATTTTAAAACAAAAATCTATTAAGGCAAGTTAACAACGAAGAAACATATTTACATGCAAAAAAAAAGGAACGAATCAAAAACAAACTATTCACATATTTACATATTAACAATAGCCAATAATGTAACACTATTGCAAGTCCCCGGCAACGGCGCCAAAAACTTAATGATGGCCAAAAGTGAATTAGGAATTTCCCAAAAATAGAATTTCTCCATTGTAAGTATAGTCTAAACCCAACTGTTGACCAATATCAAAGTTTAAATCAAGAGATGTCACAATTCAAATCAAATAATTGGGAGTTTTAAATCCCGGGTTGTTCTCCATAGGAATTGTAATTAAGTGTGTAATTATTGGGTATGAGGAAATGGAGGTTGAGATTGCAAGAGGCAAGTAATGTAAATAGCAATAAAATAAAGATGCATGCAAGGAATTAGATGTAAAACAATTAAAGCAACAAAAATGGGAACTAAATGGCAAAAGGAAACTCTTGGCAAGGGTTGAGAGTTAAGGTTACCTATTTTACCCATTGACCACAAACATATGTTGATTATGAAGAGTTAATCCTACTTAGTCAACCCTAACATTGAGGATAAGTCAAATAGGCATAATTGATCACAATCTATAAGTCCTAGTCAACTCAGTAATTAACTTAGTAAAAGATTAGCGTCAATAGAAACCAAATCAACTAACTACCCTAATATATCAATCAAGAATGGACATCAATGACTCAAGGTCACCTAAGTCCTCAATTCCAAGCCAAGAGTGGGAAAAAGCTACATTAAAACTAAGTCAAAAATTTTATCAAACACTTGGTGTGCATAAAAATAAAAACATATTAAATTGCAATAAAAATAAAATCTAAAGCTACCAAATGCAAGATAACAATAATAACAACTCAATTGAATAACAATAAACAAAGAAATATCAAATTGCATTAAATGAAAATTAAAGTTAACAAGAGAGTTCATAAAATAAAAAGTGACATAAAGGAAAAATTAACAAGAAAAGCTAAGAGAATTAAGGCCATTGAACAAGGAAAAGTAAATAAAACTACATTAAAACAAGAATTTAAAGAGAGGAATTGAAGAGAAAATAAACTAAGAAACCCTAATTTCTAGAGAGAATGGGGAGCTTCTCTCTCTAGAAATGACCTACAACATGATACTAAGCTACCCTAATTGTTTCCCCCTTGTTTCCTCTTGAATTCTGTTTGAAATAGCTTCAGAAATGAGTTGGATTGGGTTCTAGAGGCCCAAAAATTGCTGCTAGTGTTTTGCATTTAATGAGGTCTTGGGCTGGGACTTGTGCGTACGCACATTTGCTGATTTTTCCACTTGTGCGTACGCACAGAGGGTTATGCGTATGCACACTTGCACGAACTTTCACCTGTGCGTACGCACGCATAGTTGTGCGTACGCACACTTGCTAAAAAGCTCCAAACTCCATTTCTTCATGAATTCTCCAATTTTACATGCTTTTTCTTCATTCATTCAATCCAATATTTGCCTTACAAGCCTGAAATCACTAAACAAACACATCAAGGTATCAAATGGAATTAAAGTGAATAGAATTTAGCAGTTAAGGGCCTAAAAAGCATGTTTTCACTTTTAGGCACAACTTTCGGAGAATTTACAAAACCATGCTATTTCATTGAATAAATGCAAGGAAAGTTGATGAAATCCACCTAATTAGAGCAAATAAATACTATGAAATATGGATTCATCAGTTGGCCAGAAGAAGCTAGCTCGGATTACTGTTTTGGATAGTGCCTGAGCTCCTAGGTGGTTTTCACATATGCCGCTGTGGACATCCTCTAAAACTTTCTTTATATTGGAGGTCGGGACGCATTTTAACAGGGGTGTTGAGATCCCTTTTTTGTATAAGACATTGTGGACTAATGTATAATTTAGTGCTTCTTTTATAAGTCTTCTGGCCTCTTTTTCCTCTTTGGAATCAAATTTGAGGTAGTTGACTATAGGAGTCATCCAACCTAAGTGTTGATTGGATATGGTCAGTACTTCTTCCTCTTTTGAAATTGATGGTGATTGCAGAGTTTCTTAAATGAGGCTTCTATTGTTGCCCCCTAGCTTGGTGCTGGCTAATTTTGAAAGGGCATCAGCTCGAGCATTGGACTCCCGAGCTATATGTCGGACCTTACTTTCTGTAAAGTGTGTGAGTTGTTCCTGAGCTTTATCCAGGTATTTCTTCATAGTGGGGTCTTTAGCTTGATAAGTGCCATTGATTTGAGTCACTACTTGCGAATCGCTGAAAACTATCAATTTTTATGCTCTGATATCCTTAGCCAGCTTCAAGCTAGAAAATAAAGCTTCGTACTCTGCTTGGTTGTTGGAGGCAGGGAACTCAAACCTTAAGGATAGCTCTATCCAAGTTCCTTGATCACTTTCTACGTTAATACCAGCTCCGCTTCCAGCTTTGTTAGATGACCCATCGACATATAAATTCCATATGATGGGATTTCCCGTGCTTTCAGTGTATTCAACAATGAAGTCGGCCAGATATTGCGACTTAATGGCTGTCCGGGTTTTGTACTTGAGGTCGAACTCGGATAGTTCTACTGCCCATTGTAGAATCCTTCCGGTTAAGTCCATTTTTTGTAGAATATGTTTTATGGGCTGGTTAGTGCAGACTTTAACGGTGTGAGCCTGGAAGTAAGGTCGGAGCTTTCTGGATGTGAGAATGAGGGCATAAGCAAATTTCTCTATCTTTTGATAGTTCAACTTGGCCTCTTGTAGAGCTTTGCTGATGAAATAGATAGGTCGTTGTCCCTCTTTGTCTTCTCGGACCACGGCTGAAGCTACAGCCCGACTTCCCACTGACAAATACAACGCGAGTTCTTCCCCTTTAACAGGTCGGGTAAGTATAGGTGGTTGTCCCAAGAATGCCTTAAAGTCTTGAAAAGCTTGTTCGCACTCTGGGGTCCACTCAAATTGTTTCCCTTTTTTTAGGATTGAATAAAGGGAAAGTGATTTTAAGGCTGACCTAGCTAAGAATCTGAATAGAGCTGCCAACCTTCCATTTAACTGTTGAACTTCTTTGATGTAAGTCGAACTCTTTATTTTAAGTATAGCCTGGCATTTGTCTGGGTTCACTTCTATGCCTCTTTGGGTTAGCATGAATCCTAGGAACTTCCCAGCTTCTGCTGCAAATGTGCATTTTGAGGGATTTAACCTCATCTCATGCTTTCTTATAGTGGAAAATGCTTTAAAGAGGTCGGACAGTAGTGTCTCTTCCTCTTAAGTCTTGATAAGAACGTCATCCACATAGACCTCCATTAGTTTTCCTATGTGGGTGAAAAACACTTTATTCATCAGTCGTTGGTGTCCTGCGTTCTTCAACCCAAAAGGCATTACTACGTAACAATAGGGATCTGATTACATCCCGAGTAGGCATCCATGAAGGAAAGATATCTGTAGCCTGAGGCCGCATCAACCAGAGCGTCAATACTCGGGAATGGGTAAGGATCTTTAGGGAAGACTTTGTTGAGGTCAGTGTAATCGACACACATTCTCCATTTTTCGTTTTGCTTTTCAACCAATACAACGTTGGCTAGCCAAAGCGGATATTTTACCTCCCTTATAAATCCTGCTTCTAACAAGGCCTGCACTTGCTCTTCCATGACATGTGTTTGCTCTGGTCCGAGCTTTCTGCTCTTCTGCTGAACAGGTCGGGAACCTGGGTACACAACAAGCTTATGGCACATCATGTCGGAATTTATGCTGGGCATGTCAGAAGCTTTCCAGGCAAAGAGGTCGGAGTTTTTTCTTAACAATGCAAGTTGACGAGCTGCTTCTTTAGGCTTTCTTTTAAGTTTGCCCATATACTTGTTGTCTTGCTAGGGTGGTCTCCAATTTATATCTCTTCAATTTTGCCTTTAGGTTGAGGACGAAATTCTTCACGAACTCGGACTCCCCCAAATTCGATGGTATTGACTTCCCTGCCTCCCGAGTTGCCTTTCAAACTAAGGCTTTCATTATAGCACTTTCTTGCTAGCTTTTGATCCCCTTTTACGGTGACAATCCCTTCGACAGTAGGGAATTTCATGCAAAGGTGAGGAGTAGAGACAACAGCTGCCAGTCTATTTAAGGTGGTTCGACCTATTAGAGCATTGTAGGCAGAGTTTACATCAACTACAATGTAATCGATGCTCAAGGTTCTTGACCTAGCACCCTTTCTGAAGGTGGTGTATAATGAGATATAACCAAGAGTTTGGATTGGGGTGTCTCCCAGTCTGAACAAGCTATCAAGGTAGGCCATTAGGTCATTCTCTTCTAACCCGAGCTTGTCAAAAGCGGGTTTGAACAGAATGTTAGCCGAGCTTTCTTGATCTATCAAGGTGCGATGAAGGTTAGCATTGGCCAGGATTAGTGTTATTACCACTGGATCGTCATGCTTGGAAAGTAGGCCTTGTGCATCTTCTTTAGTGAAAGAGATGGTGGGCAGGTCGGTCAATTAACTACTTTCCCCAACCTGGTACACTTCTTTGAGGTGTCTTTTTCGGGAGGATTTTGACATTCTTCCTCCTGCGAATCCGCCATTAATCATATGGATGTGTCACTCTGGGGTGTGAGGAGTATGTTTGGGTCATCCTCCTTCTTCATCCCTTCTTCTCTTCCTCGGATCGTCCGACTTGTCTGCCAGGTATCTATCAAGTCGGCCTTCTCTGGCCAACTTTTCTATGATGTTTTTCAAGTCAAAGCATTCCTTGTGCTTAATCGGACAAGGTGGTGGAAGCTTCTTTGTGTGACATATCTCTTTGTAAACATCTACTAGGGAGACCTTGAGAGGAGTGTAGTTGTGATATTTTCGAGGTTTCTCTATATTTGGCTCCTCTTTTTTATTGGGTTCTCTTTCTTTGTCCCGAGGTGGATAGGGTAGGTTTGACCTCGAGGGAGGCTTTCTTAGTCGGGAATTTTCTTCCATGTTGATATACTTCTCTGTCCTTTCTTGAATCTCGTTCAAAGAGGTCGGGCATCTTTTGGATATTGATTGGGAGTATGGTCTTTCTCTGAGGCCGTTGACTAAGCCCATAATTATAGGTTCAGTTGGTAGATTCTGAATTTCCAAGAAAGCTTTGTTGAACCTTTCCATGTAATCTCGAAGGGTTTCCCCAACTTCTTGCTTTACTCCTAGCAAGGGTGCATGCTTTGTTTTATCATTTGGATAGAAAACCTAGTCAGAAATTTTCTGGCTAGGTCGTCGAAGTTGGCGACCGACCTTAGAGGCAGGCCATCAAACCACTTCATTGCAGCTTTAGTTAGAGTGGTAGGGAAGGCTTTGCAACGTGTGGCATCAGAGGCATCCACCAAGTACATTCGACTTTTGAAATTGCTTAGGTGGTGTCTTCGGTTGGACGTCCCATCATAGAGATCCATGTCGGGCGATTTGAAATTTCTTGAAACTTTGGCCTTCATGATCTCTTATGTGAATGGATCGTCTCCTCCAAAAAGGCTTTCTTCCCTGTCTGACCTAGTGACCCGACTTCAAAGATCAACCTCCATCTGGTGCGGTATTTATAACCTACAAACTAACCGGCAAGTGCACTGGGTCGTACCAACTAATACCTTACGTGAGTAAGGGTCGATCCCACGAGGATTGATGGATTAAGCAACAATAGTGTTTGATAGGCTTAGTTAGACAAACAGAAAGTAATACCTTACGTGAGTAAGGGTCGATCCCATGAGGATTGATGGATTAAGCAACAATAGTGTTTCATAGGCTTAGTTAGACAAACAGAAAGTAATGTTTGGGAGTTTAAAAGACATTAAACAATATAAAGAATATTGAAGAAAGGCAAGTAAAAATGTTGGGAATAAAATATTGAGAAGGAATTTAAGGTTTCAGAGTTATCTAATTTCTGGATTGACTTTTCTTATTAACTATTTTAATCATGCAAGATTTAATTCATGGCAAACTATTTGTGACTAGACCCTAATTCCTTAGACCTTCCTAGTCTCCTCTAAAATTCATCAACTGCCAATTCCTTGGTCAATTAATTCCAATTAGAAGGTGATGATCAAATTCTAGTTTATATGCCACAAGAATTCTAATTATCCAAAAATAAAGGGATTATATATCACATATCCCGTTAAATACAAACAATTAGAAATTCACGATAATATGTTTTCAAGCTATTGTTCAAGTAAAGAGCTTTTCTAAGTTATACAAGAACTCAATTAGAACATGGGTCATACTTCCGTTCCACCCAAATTCATAAAATAAAGAACGAAAACAATTATTGAAATATAAATCAAAACATGAATTAAAATAGAAAAATAATATTATCAATCCATACAATAGACAGAGCTCCTAACCTTAACAATGGAGACTTAGTTGCTCATGGAATATGGAATGTAAATTTGTATGGAATAATATTGTGGAATGTTGTTCTCGAACCACCCTATTGGGATCCCTTTTATAACTAATCCTAATAATTTAAAAATCAAATTTCTAAAATTAAAATTAAAATGATATCTTTTCCTCTAATAAGATTTGAATTTAAATTCGAATTAATTAACAAGTCTTCAGCTGATGGGTTGGGGACCACTTGATTTGTCCCTTCTGCAGCTTCTAATCTGTGATTTCTGGGCTAAGAATTGGGTCAAAACAGCCCAGAAATCGCCCCCAGCGTCTTTCTGCATTTTCTACACGTGGCGCATGTCACGCGTACGCGTCGGTCACGCGCACGCGTCGATGGTCCTTTTTCGCGAGTCACGCGGACGCGTCGGTCACGCGTTCGCGTCATTTGTGCAGATTCCAGTCCACGCGTTCGCGTCAGGAACGCGATCGCGTCATTGTGATTTCCTCCATTCCGCGCGGTCGCGTGAGCCATGCGTCCGCGTCGGTATTCGCTGGTCATCTCTTTGGTTTCTTCTCTTTCTCTGCATAAACTTCATCAAATCCATCTGAATGCAACCTAAAATGAATAAAATTGCACAAAACTCAAAATAGCATTCATAGTGGCTAAAATATAATTAATTCTTAATTAAACTCAACAAGTTAGATGCAAATTCACTAGGAAAAGATAGGAAAGATGCTCACGCATCACAACACCAAACTTAAACTGTTGCTTGTCCTCAAGCAACCAAAAATTAATATAAGCTTAGGATGTGAATTTGCATGAGAATGAGAGTTTGATTAAGCTCATGTCTCTTCTTATAGTGGGGTTTACAACTGCAATCCTGAGTAGTCTTGGAATCTCACTTTATCTTTTGAAGTTCAGAATGATTGGCATCCATAAGAACTCAGAATCCAGATAGTGTTATTGATTCTCCTAGTTCAGTATGTTGATTCTTGAACATAGCTACTTTATGAGTCTTGGCCATGACCCTAAGCATTTTATTTTCCAGTATTACCACCGGATACATAATTGCCACAGACACATAACTGGGTGAACATTTTCAGATTGTGACTCAGCTTTGCTGGAGTCCCCATTTAGAGGTGCCCAGAGTTCTTAAACACATTCTTTTTGCTTTGGATTACGACTTTAACCGCTCAGTCTCAAGTTTTTCACTTGACACCTTCACGCCACAAGCATATGGTTAGGGACAGCTTGATTTAGCCGCTTAGGCCAGGATTTTATTCCTTTGGGCCCTCCTCTCCATTAATGCTCAAAGCCTTGGATCCTTTTTACCCTTGCCTTTTAGTTTAAAGGGTTATTGGCTTTTTCTGCTTACTTCTTTTTTTTATATATATTTTTTCGCAAGATTTGTGTTTTTCACTGCTTTTTCTTGCTTCAAGAATCAATTTTATGATTTTTCAGATTATCAATAACATTTCTCTTTTTTATCATTCTTTTAAGAGCCAACAATTTTAACATTCATAAACTTCATTATGAAAAATATGCACTGTTCAAGCATTCATTCAGAATCACAGAAAATACCACCACATCTAAGTAAGTGAGACTACTCTAAAAATTAAATTCAAATTCTCATGCACTACATCTGTTCTTCTTTCTTTTTGATTTCAAGCTTAGTGGGCAATACATGAGACATCTTTCAGAATTAAAGGACTTAACAGAAAAATTAAACTATAACCTATGAATCTACTAATAAAGGATCATGCAGCAAACAAAGCAAACTAGCAGAAAACCAGAACATACATAATAAAAGCGGAAAGAAAAAAATGAAAGGAACTCAACCACCTTAGTTATCTGAGCGGTCATTTTATTCTTCAGGTTGTGCTCCTTTGTGAAGATGATTTGCCTCCCTTTTGGTGCCATAGGAATAAACAGAAAACCCTTAAGCGAAGCGTCAACACCAAACTTAAGGTTTGCTTGTCCTCAAGCAAAGAAGAACTGAAAATAGAAAGAGACAAATATTATTATGAAAGAAAAAGGAAAGGATAAAAGAACAAGAGAGAATAGGGATTGGGAGAGAGAGAGAGAAAGAAAACTGGGCGGTGCAAACGACGCGTTCGCGTACAGCACGCGATCGCGTACGTCACGCATTCTTAATAATGACGCGTTAGCGTCAGGTACGCGTCCACGTGCCCTGGATTTTGTGCGATTCACGCAAAGCCAGCCGCGCGCCCGCATGACTTTCTGTTCGCATGGCTTGGGAGCCAAATTTTCATACGACGCGTTTGCGTCATGCACGCGCACGCGTGGATGGCCATTTATGCAAATGACGCAGACGCGTCGGTCACGCGTTCGCGTGGGCAATTTTGTGCTTTTAGAATACTTCCAGCCCCAAGCCAGCATAACTCTCTGTCTAGACACCTTTTACGTCGATTTTTCGGGTCACACGTCCGCGTGGGTGACGCGGACGCGTGAAGTGCCAAAATCATGAGTGACGCGCATGCGTGGCGTACGCGTCCGCATGGGCTTGTTCGTGCGAAAGGCTTCATGCCGGCGCCACTCCCGCACAACTCTCTGTAACTTTTTTTTTCCAGCTCCTGTTCTAAAATAGCTGCATGATCAGAAAATTAGTAAGAACTTAATAAAAATCAAATAAGTAAGAAAACTACTACTACGAAAAAAATAACTAAGGATACGAAATTATCGGGTTGCCTCCCGACAAGCACTTCTTTAACGTCACTAGCTTGACGGTCAGCTCCTCTAAGGAGGAGGATCATAGGGGCTCAGCTCTTCACCCCTTACTTTGAACTTCTTTCCTGTGTCTCCATAAAGTAGCTCAATATGCTCTAGAGAGAGGATCTTGTTCACTGTATAAATCCATGCTGGAGTCTTAGTCAACACCACCTTCATTCCTGGGGAGAAACCTTCAGTGGGGATCTTTTTGTTTCTCCATCCCCTGAGTATTTTCTTCTTTTTGGGAACCTCCTCCTCGGTGGGTGATGCATTCTCAACACCAAACTTAGGTTTGATGTCAGGAGGAATTTTACTGATTGTCACCAAAGGAGGTTTGAGTTGCAGACTCTGCTGTGCATCATCAGGGGGTTCTTGAAGGTTTGGATTAATAAGCTCAGCCTGCATGCACCTCTCTTCTTCACCAGTTGAATGTATATCTTTGAAGACATGAAAGACCAGTTGCTCATTATGCACTCTAAACACTAATTCACCCACTTCTATATCAATCAGAGCTCTTCCAGTGGCTAGGAATGGTCTTCCTAGAATTATAGAGGCATTCTCATCCTCCCCTATATCAAGAATCACAAAATCTGCTAGGAGGAAGAACTTACCCACTTTGACCAAGATATTCTCCACTAATCCGTATGCTGGCTTCATGGATTTGTCTGCCATCTGTAATGCTATCTTTGTGGGTTGTGCCTCTTGGATCTGCAGCTTCTTCATCACAGACAAGGGCATTAAATTGATGCTTCCTCCCAGATCACATAACGCTTTCTCAAAGGTTGTGCTCCCAATGGTGCATGGAATTTGAAAGCTCCCTGGATCTGGCATCTTCTTTGGTAAGTTATTCTGAATGATGGCACTGCATTCTTTAGTCAAGACCACTGTCTCATCTCCCTTTAAAGGCTTCTTCTTTGACAACAGCTCCTTCATGAACTTGGCATAGAGAGGCATTTGTTCCAAAACCTCAGCAAAAGGAATATTTATTTCCAGCTTTCTGAAGACTTCCAAGAACTTTGAAAACTGTTTGTCCTTGGTCTCCTTTTGAAGTCTCTGAGGATATGGCATTTTAGGCTTGTACTCAGGAGCCTTTGGCAAAGTAGGATAAGTGTCAAGAGAGTTTGGGAATGGGTTGTCCGCACGCTTTGGAGGGGCGTGTTCTACTTCTTCCCTCTTCTCCTTTGGAGCTTCTTTTTCAACTAGCTCTTCATTGGCCTTAGTTTCAGAGCCAGCTACTTTACCACTTCTCAATTGAATACCCTTGCAATCTTCTCCTGGGTTCACCACTGTATCACCTTGAAATGTACTTGCAGACCTCTCAAGTATTTGCTTGCTCAGTTGGCCCACTAGCACCTCTAAGTTTCTAATAGAGGCTCTGGTTTCCTGTATAACTTGTGCTTCCGTACTTGCCACTTGTTCACTTATTACGGTGATAGCCTTGTATTCCTCTCTTGGATTTGGAATTGTGTTACCAGGAAGGCTATTAGTGGTCCTCTGATCAATTTCATTAACCTTTGTGGCTAATTGACCCATTTGAATCTCCAGGTTCTTGATGGATGATCTGGTTTCCTGTCTAAAACCTATCAATATTACTTCCAAATAATTGTTCTGCTGGAAACCGCCCTGAGAACTATTGTTGAAGTTCTGAGGTCTCTGAGGTTGGTCCCTCCACCCAAAGTTTGGGTGATTTCTCCATCCCTGGTTGTATGTCTTAGAATATGGATCATTGTTGGGATTTCTAGGACCACTCCCCATGTAATTCACCTGTTCATAAGAAGGTTGAGCATAATCATGATTATCATTTTGAACAAAATTACCTGCCATGTCATAGGAGATTTCCTGTGGTGGATTTTGGGTGTTGATAGCTGAGACTTGCATGCCACCTATCTGTTGAGTAAGTAGATTTATTTGCTGAGACATAAGCTTGTTCTGAGCAAGAAGAGCATTCACAGCTTCTACTTCCAACATGCCTCTCTTCTGAGAGGTCTCAGAGTTCACAGGATTCCTGTTAGATGAGTATAAATATTGGTTGCTTGTAACCAATTCAATCAGTTCAATGGTCTCCTCTAGTGTCTTCTTCTTGTGTAGTGAACCGCTTGCAGAAGTATCTATACTCATCTTGGACATCTCGCCCAAGCCTTCGTAAAAGATATCTAGTTGAGTCCACTTGGAGAACATGTCCGGAGGGCATTGCCTAGTCAGTAGCTTGTACCTCTCCCAAGCTTCATAAAGAGTTTCACCCTCCTTTTGCCTGAAGGTCTGAACTTCCAACCTAAGCTTAGTCAGCTTCTTTGGTGGAAAATATTTTGTGAGAAACTCAGTAACAACCTTGTCCCAAGTATCCAAACTCTCCTTTGGTTGGGAATCTAGCCATAGCTTTGCTTTATCCCTCAGATCAAATGGGAAAAGCATGAGTTTGTACACCTCTGGGTTCACTCCATTTGTCTTCACAGTATCACATATTTGCAGAAAATCAGAAATAAACTGATTTGGGTCTTCATGAGGAAGTCCATGATATTGGCAGCTTTGTTGTACCAGGGTGACTAGTTGTGGCTTCAACTCAAAGTTGTTTGCAGCTATAGGAGGCACCACAATACTTTTTCCATAAAGATCCGCAGTAGGGACAGAATAAGAGTCAAGCACTCTCCTCTGTTGATCATCCCCATTCGGATTTACCACATTGGCATTAGCATTATTATTTGCCATAGTGGATTCTGCAGCCTTGCAAAGTCTTGCTTTTTGTAAACGTCGCCTGAAAGTTCTTTCAGGTTCAGGATCAAAGTCTAAGAGATGTTCTTTGTCTCTATTCCTGCACATACACAAGCAGAAAACAAGAAAAAATGAGACTCTCTACGTCAGAGTGCAGAGAAGTCCCTGTGAGGTAACCTGTGTAAAATAATAAAATAAAAATACTAAATAAAATAAAAAAATTTAAAAATTTAAAAGAAAAAAATAAACAGAAAAATTAAAATAAAATTAACTGGGTAACACCAAACTTAAATTCAACGAAAGGGAAAAGAAAAAAAAATTTACGTAAAAAAAAGAAAAAAGAAAAAATAATCGTAAGAAAAAATGCAAAATAAAAAAAATAATTATAGAAAAAAATATAAAAAAAAATTATCTAATCTAAGCAATCAAACAACGAGTAGTTGTTAATCACAATCAATCCCCGGCAACGGCGCCAAAAACTTGGTGCGGTATTTATAACCCACAAACTAACCGACAAGTGCACCGGGTCGTACCAAGTAATACCTTACGTGAGTAAGGGTCGATCCCACGAGAATTGATGGATTAAGCAACAATACTGTTTGATAGGCTTAGTTAGACAAACAGAAAGTAATGTTTGGGAGTTTAAAAGACATTAAACAATATAAAGAATATCGAAGAAAGGCAAGTAAAAATGTTGGGAATAAAATATTGAGAAGGCAATTAAGGTTTCAGAGTTATCTAATTTCTGGATTGACTTTTCTTATTAACTATTTTAATCATGCAAGATTTAATTCATGGCAAACTATTTGTGACTAGACCCTAATTCCTTAGACCTTCCTAGTCTCCTCTAAAATTCATCAACTGCCAATTCCTTGGTCAATTAATTCCAATTAGAAAGTGATGATCAAATTCTAGTTTATATGCCACAAGAATTCTAATTATCCAAAAATAAAGGGATTATATGTCACGTATCCCGTTAAATACAAACAATTAGAAATTCAGGATAATACGTTTTCAAGCAATTGTTCAAGTAAAGAACTTTTCTAAGTTATACAAGAACTCAATTAGAACATGGGTCATACTTCCGTTCCACCCAAATTCATAAAATAAAGAACGAAAACAATTATTGAAATATAAATCAAAACATGAATTAAAATAGAAAAATAATATTATCAATCCATACAATAGACAGAGCTCCTAACCTTAACAATGGATGATTAGTTGCTCATGGAATATGGAATGTAAATTTGTATAGAATAATGTTGTGGAATGTTGTTCTCGAACCACCCTATTGGGATCCCTTTTATAACTAATCCTAATAATTTAAAAATCAAATTTCTAAAATTAAAATTAAAATAATATCTTTTCCTCTAATAAGATTTGAATTTAAATTCGAATTAATTAACAAGTCTTCAGCTGATGGGTTGGGGACCACTTGATTTGTCCCTTCTGCAGCTTCTAATATGTGATTTCTGGGCTAAGAACTGGGTCAAAATAGCCCAGAAATCGCCCCCAGCGTCTTTCTGCGTTTTCTGCATGTGGCGCATGTCACGCGTACGCGTCGGTCACGCGCATGCGTCGATGGTCCTTTTTCGCGAGTCACGCGGACGCGTCGGTCACGCGTTCGCATCATTTGTGCAGATTCCAGTCCATGCGTTCGCGTCAGGCACGCGATTGCATCATTGTGATTTCCTCCATTCCGCGCGGTCGCGTGAGCCATGCGTCCGCGTCAGTATTTGCTGGTCATCTCCTTGGTTTCTTCTCTTTCTCTGCAGAAACTTCATCAAATCCATCCGAATGCTACCTAAAATGAATAAAATTGCACAAAACTCAAAATAGCATCCATAGTGGCTAAAATATAATTAATTCTTAATTAAACTGAACAAGTTAGATGCAAATTCACTAGGAAAAGATAGGAAAGATGCTCACGCATCACCATCTTCTGGAGCTTTTCTTCTAGCTCCCTATGTCACCTCACTTCTCTTCTTAATTTTCGTTCTGCCTCTCGTTGTCGCTCGGCCTCATGTTTAAGCTGTCTCAAGCGATCTTGCTGTCCGTGGACCATGTTCAGTATCTCTGTCGCCTGGGGGTGATCCACATCCTCGAAGTGGTGTACTTCAAAATGGATCCTCCTTCGATGAGGGTTTCCCAAGGGCCCTTCTCTGTGGGGTCCTTCAGTGTGTTGTGGTGGAAGAGGGAGCACGATGGCGTGGGCCTCCAGCTGAACTTCTTGCTCAGATTCAGATTGCATGTGGCCGTCTTCCTGTCAGTTGTCCGTATGGTTGTGGAATGAATTCCAAGTCCCCAGCAATGGTGCCAATATTCCGAGGGTTTCTTGAAACGTTGATTTGGTCCTGAACGTGAGGTCCAGGTCCCTTAGTATGGCAGTGTCCGACCTCTTTTGTGCCGATGTGTCGCCTGTCCGAGTTCCTCGTGAGGAGATGGGGGGTGATACCTGCAAGAGACTCCAATACTTAAATTTGCAAGGGTTTAAGTAGGCTTTTTTCTAGATTAGAGCGTGAGTCATACCTGGGGGTGCCCGTGTTTTTATAGTAGAATTGCTAACCACCATTGTTGGAGTAATCTTATCTTTTCTGATAGATAAGTGTTCCTTTTATCTTGGGAGTTTGTTGAGATCCACCTTCTAGACGAGGTAGAGATTTTAGGAAACAGTTTATCTACTTTGAGCAAGTAGGGCTTTTACCCCTTGGAGTTAGTGTCCGACCTCTTCAAAGAGGTTGGACTTATCATGAGATCCACTTTTATTGGTCGGCCTTTTAGTGTCATTGGGCTTGGCTATTATCTGTTGGGTCAGGGTATGAACAAATACCAAAAATAAATTCAATCTCATAAACACAGATTCAACCATCTAAGGATTTCTAAATCAAAATAGAAAAGAGAAGAATTGAGGCGGTGCGAAACTGGAACTGAGCGTTGTAGTAGGGTACAGAGTGGCATGGCGTGAAGCTGGAACTTGAACACGGCGGCACGGCACGGCGCGGGGTGGAATTTGAGCTCGAACATGACGGCAAGATGCAGAACTGGAGCTCGAACACAGCGCGGTAATGGAGCTCGGACATGGCTGCTGGACACGACAACGCACAAAACTCGAACTCGAACTCGAACACAGCAACACGACACCGCACGACACAAAACTGGAACTCAAACACAAGGGAGACACGATGGTGGTGAGTGCTATCGTTGCTGCTGCCGGAGAAAGAGGAAGACAGAGATGAGAGGAGAGGGAGAGAGCACATGCGAGGGGGAGAGAGAGAGAGAGAGAGAGAGAATAGAGGGGGAAAGGGATGGGAGGAAAGGAATAGAGTGCACGTGAACGAGAGAAAAGAGGAGAAAGTTAGGGGGTTTTTTCTGTATTCATTTTAATTTATGACCAAGGGTGATTTGGTCATTTTATTCATTTTAGTCTTTGTATTTATTTTGAACCAAACAAAATAATAAAACATAATTCAGTCATGTATATCTTACACTAAACATAATACTGAGATTTAATTAAGTTTCTGTTTCTCAGTCTCTATCTCTCTTCCAAACCTTATGTTAAGGTACTTTATATTTTTTTGGGCATTTTTAGGATTTAGTTTTTCGCACACAAAGGGAGATAAAATGTAGGTACTTCTATAATGTCGTGATAAGAAACGACAGACAAAATTGAAAGGAATAATAAAAAACACAACGAAAATACAAAAGATAGATAAAGGAAATTTTTCTATTAGATCTCTAAAAAACATGTTCTTTGCAATATAGGTCATCGGAAGGATTTTTTTTACTAGACTTTCAAAGAATTTGTCCTTGACAACCTAGATCAAAAGACTATAATTGAAAGAACTAATACTAAAAATTACCTTAGACTGAATTTGTCGAATTTCTTCATGCACCAAGCAAAGCTCTTGCCTTATTGGAATATACATTGAAAAACATGCATAATAACACCCATAAAATTTATCATAAAAAATTGTCTAAATTGTCTTACAAAAAATGTTTAAATAGACTTTAATAGATTAGTGTCAAATCTTCTAAGATATGAATCTAAATATATAATAACTAATTTAAATTAAATTTGAACTT
>NC_029790.2:71926365-71965984 GCF_000816755.2 Arachis ipaensis
AAATTTTAAAATCCTAAAGATATGATAACTAATTTAAATCAGATTTGATCTTATTAGATTAGATCAGATTTGATTTAAATTTAAAATACCTAAAAATATTAATAAACAAATTAAAACCAAATCAAATCTTTTGATGAATCTTAACAACAAATCAAACTGAAATATAGACTAAATAATTTTAAAAATTAATACAAAATTTGTGACTCCCAATGAACTTGAAGAGTATTCTGGGACTTCTTGATGTTCTCATTTAGCCCAATAGACCTTATGAGTACTGCCATTTCAATACTATTATTTTTGAAATGTACTCTTAGTCTCCTTAATGTCTAAGAGGAATAAATCCTCTCAATTTTTTTTAACAATCAAAGGAGTAAAATATGATCTTTCACCATTAAAATATGATCTTTCACCATTAATTTTATAAGTAGGACCAATAAAAAATATGAGAGAGAGCAATCAAGAGTTAGAAATCACACTTTATTCCCTCAATTTTTTTTAACAATTAACAATTTTTTTTAACAATTAAGAGAATCAATTTCGATGTCCAAAACCAGTATAATATAATTCTTTTAGTGTTCAGATTCTTGAATAAGATAATATTACTATTTTGCCCTTTAATTTTAATATACCAAAAATATCCTCTTGAACTCGTGTCATGTCCAAAAGAAAACCATAACCTCTACTGTGCATTGCACAAACCCATTCTCTTGGCAAAACCATGAGTCCTGCGTAGAAGCTGAGACATTGTTCATCTCATTGATTAGTAAATTAATAAAAGCTGAATCCTGAGTGACTCCATTTTGCTGAGCCTAACAGGTTAGCTTCCATTCATCTTATTACTGCCAATCCTCCAGCAATATATATAGTCCTCAAGAAGATATCAATATAAGAGAAATCATTTTAAGGAAGGCCTTAGCATCAACGTTGGAGCCTCGTTACCAACACAATTACGAGAAACTTGAGGCTGAATAATAGCGACAAACCAACAATACGAAAAAGTAGGGTTCTTCTCTCCAATACACAATCCAAGTGGAATAACCCTCAGCAACAAAACTACTAGGCTAGACTAGATTTCTTAGATCAGCTAGAGTACATTTTTCTTTTTCTAACTTGTATCCATCCAAAATCCACAAACATTCACATGCTTACTGTTCAGGAAAAAACTTATATTTATGTACTTTCATTCCTTCACTTAGCACTGTGCTTGGCCTTGTTATGGGAGTTTAAGGCATCTTCTGTCTTAAACAACCTGCAAACCAATATAATACCAAATTTATAGCGAGCAGACAAGAAATATATTTAAGAGAAAACAAAATTAGCAAAAGGAAATAAGGTGGCCGATAAATCAGAAAGAGAATGCAAATCACCTGTTGCAATCCTTGCAGCCATAGTCTCCAACTAACTTTGGAGTCTGCTGCTTCACCAGTTGCCTATTATTGGCAGCTGCCTTGATAGCCTGCTTAGTTGGGTAAGGAGTTGCAACATGAACACCACCCTTGTTGTCTGAACATATGAATATTTCTCATCAATTTTATAATTCACAAGTTTTAGTCTGTTCACAACATGCATGGATGCACGAAGAGGCACGTCTCACTTTGTTCACCATTGTACTTCTATCTTAGTATTAGGCCCAAAAAATTAAAGCATGATACAAAAGAAAATAAATAGTTTTACATAGTTATAAAGGAACAGTCTAGTGCACAAGCATCCCAAGTTTGGGGCACAGTCACACCCAAGGAAAGTCAAGCCTAATGCAAATGTCGGTAGCTAATTCCACAATTTCAACCCATGAGGTTAAGGTCCCCGGGACAACTTAACTATTGCTCCAAGATTTTGATTTAGTTTTACATAATTATATTTAAATGTTTTAACATTTTTTTCCTTTTTTCTTAAGTACGAGTCAATATAATAAGGGTAATAATATACATGTAAACAAAATCTAAAGTCTTGGAAACAGGGCATATGCCCCAAAATGTCCTAACCCAGGTCCATCCCTGCTTGTGCTGGTGATTTCACAAATTTGTCCAACCAAAAGATTGAGGTAATGGGACATGAGTGATTATTCAACCTTTTTGCAAATCACCATGCATCAAAACTCATCGTTGTAAGGTAGTAGGATCAGCCCATGCAAATCATGAGCCCACATGACTCGTGCAACCAAATTATATTACATTAACTTTATCTAATTTACTGTACATAAATTGAGTATAAAACATGCAACTATGCAAGGCTTGGGTGCAGAAACATGACAGATATTACACAAACAAATCTCCTACAAGATATAATGACTATGAGAAAGTCTGACTCACTAACCAATCTTTTCAGGAGTAACAAATTTTGCCTTCTTCTCTGGAACAGGTGTTTTCTTGGATGATTCATGAACCCTCTTTTTGCTCAATTCAGCCTATAGAAAAACATAAGTAAAAATTCAAAATCAACCGGCTAAAACAAAAAATAAGCATGATGCTCTCTACCTTCTTGAGTGTCTCCTCCTTGTCAGATTCATCGTCATCGTCATCATCTTCGTCCTTGTCATCATCATCATCAGAGTCATCTTCACCTTCACCATCTTTCTCACCATTTGCCATGGCCTAGACAATACATTGTTACAGAAATAAGAAATAAATAATAATAACCTTTTTTTTTTAAAAAAAAAGCAACATAAAATCCCTTAAGAATCGCTAACCAAAAATACCAATCTCATTTCAGATTAAATTATATGACTAAACCACAAAACAAAATGCAGCAGATATGATCATGAAATTAACACATAAGAAACACACTTAAGCTGTTTACCACCACAGGAATCATCAGTGGAACACGTTGGTGCCAAACAATCAAGTTTGCTACATCAGCTGCAGTGGCATACCCCATGCATGTTAGGCACCAAGACATCTAGAGCAATTATTTTCCCTTTTTAATGACATAAACACCAGTACTCTGGATTTTTCTAATTTTTTCAAAAGCAATATTGATTTCACTACAAAAGAAGCCTAATAATTACATAGTAATAGTATTAAACAAACATGTGCATCATGATCCATTCTCTTGGTATGAGTTAAGAAAACCTTAAAAAAAAAAAAAATCAGATTTTGCAAGCTATTTTCAAGATTATATGAAAACCTCATCTTCACTAGAATCCTCATCAGATTCATCAGAGTCAGCATCAAATGAATCTTCCTCATCTTCACCATTTGCATCCTTTTCATTTGCTTTCTCTTTCTTTCTTGGATCCCCTATTTTCTCCTTTTGTTTAGCTTCATTGGCATCAAGTTTGACAGCATTCTTTACCTCAAGCTCAGAATTTCCTACATATAAAGTTAAGGATATCGAGTGCAGAAAATGTCTAGTTGACGATAAAACAACAAAAGACAGAATACTTACCATTGGCAGCAGCAACTGGAATATCTTCGAACTCTGAAAGAAAGGTGATAGATTATGCTGAGATACTAATAAATAGTAGAAAAACATAAATCAAAGGGAAATAGAGCAGAGTATCTCACCTTCAGAGTCTTCTTCATTTTCAGTAAGGATTAGAAAAACAAAATAAGTTAAGGAAATATCTGTGTCTGCATAGAACTTATATGAATGGATTATTGACCATTAGAAGACAAAAGTAATATCATATCAAAGCAAACAACTATTGAGAAGGATATGATTCCAAAGGAGGTTCAGCTTTATATCCAGTAAAGAAGACACTCCCATTTTTCCAGTTATGTGATAGCTCAAATTCCTTCTCAAATATTAAATCATAAGAAATCTGAGGAAAGTTCTCAGAAGTAAGTGTTCCAATCACAAGCCTCTGGTCACCAAATTTCACATACACAGTCACTGGTTCGCCTTTATCCTTCTTAACCTCACCCAGGCATGCCTGTATATGAAGCATTTTTCATTAAAACACAACCATTATCAATTCAAGCGATCAGAATTACTCCAATTCTTTTCTTTTAAATTGTCATCATGTGTATATACCATTGAAAGATGGATCATCTTGCCATATCCTGGATCAACCTCGAGACTTTCTCCGCTTTTTACTTCAACACCTGAAAAAATTGTAAAAAGACATCCACTATTACCATGTTAATTTTATGAAACTTATTAGAATATGTTTCGGCATTATTTCAAGAGGGGAAAAAAAGGGAAAATAAAAAACTAATTTACCCCTTTCTTTTATTCCGAGTAACAAATTTATCTGGCAACATTTTCTAGAACTACTCTAAAAATAACATGCATTATTTTCTTAATTTCTTTACAGTCAAGTATTTCAAAGGAAGTAATCTACAAACTCCGATTACTTGAAAAAATTCCCCGTGAAGTGAAGAACAGTTACGATACGAATTATGAAGGAAGAGGCAATGGTATTTTGCTCCAATGAACAAAATTACATTATGGATTAAGTCAATTTTGACCAGAAATCAAAATTCACAAACCCTAAGAGCATTAACCAAATCATAGAAAAGAAACTAGACGTACATTATACGCAAGACAGATACAAGGTCATTCCTGTAAATTTAGAGAGATGAGAAGAAAATAATAGAGTTAAAGGAAAACAGAATAGCGCATACAAAAGCAAGTGGGAATGTTAAGGTTCATAAGAAGTGAGGAAGAAAGATGATTATGGTTACCCCAGAATTCCATGATCGTCTCTCTGGCGCACAAGCAGCAGCAGAAGGAAAATAAAAGTTTCTGGAAGAACCACTCGACACTCACTCACTAATATTTTAGATTATTCATATTTTATTTTAAAATTTAATTTTAATACACAAAAATAATTCATAGTTACATTCAATTTCGTAATATCACCTTTAGAAAAAAAATATTCAAAAAAATAACAAATCAGTCCTAATTTTTTGTCCGCAAAATTTGTTATAAAATAACTAAATAAATAAATAAGGAAGAGGTAATATAAAATAAAATATAAATAGAAGACTCTAATATTAATATAAGCAATTTGATAAAATACTTTATATATTTATATGCAGTAACATAAAGAGAGAAGATAATTTTATTGTTGTAAAGAGAAAGAGAAAGAGAAGTATTTGTAAATGTGTAAAATCCATTTGCCTCGTTTATGCTTTTATAGGCAAATAAATTCAACTATTCAAACTTTATTAATTGTACTTTTCCATGAGAATTTGCTCCTTACATAGGAAATTAGATCCACCCTTAAATGAGCATTCATCCTTATCTATTCATGCTGTAACACTCCCCTTGGATGCTCATTTAGGATTATTGCCTCATTAAAACCTTACTAAAGGAAAACCCTGTGGGAAAAACCTTAGTGAAGGAAAAAGAGTACAATATCCTTTGTGATGGGGACTGCCTCATTAAAAACCTTGTCAAGAAAAACCCAATGGAAAAAAAAACTTGACTAAGGAAAAAAGAGTACAGTCTCCCCCTCTTGCTGACATTATTTAATGTCTCGAAATCGGCGCATCCCAATCTCATGTACCGGTCTTTCAAAGGAGGATTTCGGGAGTGACTTTGTGAATAAATATGCCAGATTGTCACTTGAATGGATCTGTTGGACATCAATTGTCCCTTGATTTTGAAGGTCATGAGTGAAGAAGAATTTGGGAGAAATATGCTTTGTTCTATCGCCTTTGATGTATCCGCCTTTAAGTTGAGCAATACATGCTGCATTATCTTCAAACAGGATAGTTGGAGCTATCTTATGATCAATCAGTCCACATGATGACAGAATGTATTGGATCAGACTCCTCAGCCAAAAACACTCGCGACTAGCTTCATGAATCGCCAGTATTTCGGCATGATTAGCGGATGTTGCAGCAATCGTCTGTTTCGTGGACCTCCATGATATAGCTGTTCCACCATATGTAAACAGGTATCCTGTTTGAGATCTCCCTTTATGTGGATCAGACAAGTATCTGGCATCTGCATAGCTAACTAGTTGTGACTTGGATCCATAGGGATAAAACAATCCCATATCAACCGTCCCATGAAGATATCGAAAGATTTGTTTGATTCCACTACTCAAGATCCTTACTTTCATGCATGATATCTAATGCCACATTATATGCAAATATTTCATTGACAATTGTCTTATTTCGGTCCCATTTCTCTCCTGTAAAAACATAATTTATCGAAATCTCGTCATTTTCACAATTTTCAGGTACCTGAACGTCTTCTGGCGTTATATCAGAATTTTGGACAACTGCAGGTGTCTTTACTATGTCTTTTCCAACAGGAATATTTACCTCTTTTCACTTTCGAGGATTTTTATCTTTGGAACTGACAGGCCTGCCGCGCTTCTGGCGTGTATTTGCTTCAGTGGCAATTTGTCCAACTGGGACATCAATTCGAATTGGGGCATTTTTCGCCCTGCCACGCTTCTGGCGTGAATTTGCTTCAGTGGCTACTTGTCCTACTGGGACATCAATTCGAATTGGAGCATTTTCCGCTGGTATATACGACTTGGTAATCCTCTTTGTATCGGAAAATGCATCAGGCAATTCATTTGCTATTCTTTGCAAATGTATAATCTTTTGAACTTCTAGTTCACATTGCCCTGATCGAGGATCTAAATGCATCAATGATGATGCATTCCAATTAAGTTCCTTTTCAGGAAGCTTATTCTCCCCCCTAATGTTGGAAATTTTGATTCATCAAAATGACAATCCGCAAACCGGGCTTTAAACACATCACCAGTTTGTATCTCAAGATACCTCACTATAGAGGGAGAATCATATCCAACATATATCCCCAATTTTCATTGGGGTCCCATTTTGGTGCGATTAGGTGGTGCAATGGGAACATATATAGCACACCCAAATATTCTTAAATGGGAAACATTTGGCTGCTGGCCAAAAGCTAATTGCATAGGAGAGAATTGATGATAACTCGTTGGCCTCAAACGAATAAGTGCTGCGGCATGTAAAACTGCATGCCCCCAAACCGAGGTTGGGAGATTTGTTCTCATAAGCAAGGGTCTAGCAATTAATTGGAGGCGCTTAATAAGTGATTCTGCTAACCCATTTTGTGTGTGAACATAAGCTACTGGATGTTCAACACTTATTCCATTAGCCATATAATAAGCATCAAAAGCTTGGAAAGTAAATTCACTAGCATTATCAAGACGAATTGCTTTGATTGGATTTTCTGAAAATTGTGCTTTTAATCGAATAATTTGAGCCAGTAATCTCGCAAACGCCAGGTTGCAAGAAGATAATAAGCACACATGTGACCATCTCGAAGATGCGTCTATTAGGACCATAAAATATCTAAAAGATCCACATGGTGGATGAATAGGTCCGCATATATCACCTTGAATCCTTTCTAGGAATTCAGGGGACTCAAATCCAATCTTTACTGGTGATGGCCTTAAAATTAACTTCCCTTGAGAACATGCAGCACAACAAAATTCACTAGTTTTAAGAATCTTCTGGTTCTTTAGTGAATGTCCATGAGAGTTTTCAATAATTCTCCTCATCATGGTTATTCCCGGATGACCCAAATGGTCGTGCCAAGTTATGAATTCATTTGGTCTAGTAAACTTCTGGTTTACAATGGCATGTGATTCAATTGCACTAATCTTCGTATAATACAACCCAGATGAAAGTGAGGGTAATTTTTCTAATATAACTTTCTTATTTGAATCATGAGTTGTGATACATAAATACTCATGATTTTCCTCATTCATTGTCTCAACATGATATCCATTTCGGCGAATATCTTTAAAGCTCAACAAGTTTCTACGAGACTTGGTAGATAACAGTGCATTATTTATTATTAATTTTGTTCCTCCAGGAAACAAAATTATAGCTCTTCCGGAGCCTTCTATCACATTGCCTGAGCCAATAATAATATTAACATATTCCTCTTTTGGCACAAGATGGGTAAAATATATATCACTTTTGAGAATAGTGTGCGAACTTGCACTATCCGCAAGGCAAATATCTTCATAATATGTCCTTGCCATTTTTCTTCAAAAATAAATGATAATAATAAAATGAGTAGAAGTACATGTACAGTAAAATTATTCACCTGAATACTTAACAAACACATACATATATCAAACTATTCCATCATTGATCAAATAGCCAATATTTCCTTCAGAATCCTTAAAGAAATTAGATGCATCATAATGAGTGGTGAAATTTTCATCATTTGAAACAAAAATTGTTTCATTTTCTTTGTCATCCTTTTTCAAGGATACTTGATAAAAAATAAACTAGGTGCCTTGGGGTACGACAGGTACGTGACCAATGGCCCTTTCCACCACAACAGAAGTATTTATCCTCAATTGATTTACTTTGCCCATTGTTTCTTTCTTTATCCCACTTCTGGTGAGATCTTTTCTTGTGAACATAATTTCTTTTTCTTCCATAATTTTTCATGTTACTAAAACCTTGCCATTTACCTCTTTTAGGATAATTTGCCGCATTTACTTCAGAAAATGGGGCAGCGCCAGCTGGGCGCGCTTCATGATTTTTTAATAACAACTCATTGTTGCGTTCAGCAACAAGAAGGCAAGAAATTAACTCAGAATATTTTTAATTTCTTTTTCTCGATACTGCTGCTGCAGGAGCACATTCGAGACATGGAAGGTCGAGAAAATTATTTCTAACATATCTGGCTTGAGGAAGTATCACGTGATTGTACCTTTCTTCAAGGTCTTTCCACAGATCTGCAGGATCTTTTAATGTGAGATATTCATTTTTCAATCATACGTCAACATGACGACGAAGAAAAATCATGACTTTAGCTTTATCCTTTTGGGATGCATTATTTTCAGCCTTAATGGTATCTCCAAGATCCATTGAATCAAGATAGATTTCAGCATCTAATATCCATGATAAATAATTATTTCCAGATATATCAAGAGCATTGAATTCAAGATGAGAGAGTTTCGACATAATGAAAAATTTGTTACCTGAAGTCTTCCTAAAATTTGACTAGAGCTTCGTGCTGATAACGTGTTATAAAATAACTAAATAAATAAATAAGGAAGAGGTAATATAAAATAAAATGTAAATAGAAGACTCTAATATTAATATAAGTAACTTGATAAAATACTTTATATATTTATATGCAGTAACATAAAGAGAGAAGATAATTTTATTGTTGTAAAGAGAAAGAGAAGGAGAAGTATTTGTAACTGTGTAAAATCCATTTGCCTCGTTCATGCTTTTATAGGCAAATAAATTCAACTATTCAAACTTTATTAATTGTACTTTTCCATGAGAATTTGCTCCTTACATAGGAAATTAGATCCACCCTTAAATGAGCATTCATCCTTATCTATTCATGCTGTAACAAAATTTACCAATATTTAAAAATATATTTAAATTTTTAATTTTTGGACACATAAATTTAATTTGTTTTAATTTAAAAATTCTTTCACGTAAAAAATTGTATTAACTAGGTTAATACGACGAGAGTTTGTTTTAATTTTTTTGTTAGGTTTGACCGACTGAAGTGAACATAAAAAATAAAGTAGGCTAATCAGGGATAATTATTAGTATATATGAAGGTGGTAGAGATGTAAGCCCAACAGGCCAACACACAAGTGGCGTGTTGACCCACTATTAGTGCTGCTTCTTATTCTGCTACCTGCATCACACAATTTGTGTTAGTATTAGGCAGCACGCTGCCTGCATGCATGTTGGTTCTGCAAAGTTGTAGGTTCACAATTCTGGATAACACCCCACAAAGTAATATATATGAAATGCACCAATTACCTTTTCATATTAAAATGTAATTGGATTTGTTTGGATAAGGTTCAACGTTGTTTTAAGTCAAATTCAAACTAATCCAACCCGATTAAAATCGGCTTGATTCAGTTTAGATAATTAAATATCCAATTGAAATAAAAAAAATGTAAAAATAAAAACATATAAAAAAAATGAAAAAAAATTTATAATATTTAAAAAAGAAAAAAGAAATTAAAAATTAATAATTATTATTATTGATCAATACTATAACAAATTAATATTATAATATATTAAAATCTTTTGTGATTGAAATTTGCAAACGGTAATTATAGTTCACTTTGTATTAATAAGGCGGGTCCACATAAAATATATATAAGCACTACTAAAAATTTATTTATTACAAATGGATATTTCTGACGATTTTATCCCACGAAAATATAGAAAAATTTTACGAGAGAATTTTTTTTGAAAACAAAGAAAAATGAATTAGGATAAATTATAGACGAAAAAGAGAATTTGTCGATAATTTTGTACGAAAAAATTAATTTTTTTCGTGAAAAATAATTACCGACAGAAAATCCGTCTATATTTAAATGAACAAAAATACTGTATTTTATTAAATTATTACAGACAGAAAATCTGTCTGTAATTTAAAACATTACATCGGAAAATATTAGCTTAAACCTAGCTTATCCACTCTCTCTCTCGAGCTCAATTCACACTCTGTTTGGAGCTCCATTCACAAATAAAACACAGCTGCCAACTCCTACCTTTATGTGCTTCTTCCTCTCTCCATCGTACAACTGCTTTTTCTCTCCGTCGCACGAGCTCCCTCTGCCGTCGCTCTCGTCGCGTCTACTCCCATTGTTGCAGAGCTCTCTACGCCGCCGCTCTCATCGCATCTGCTCCCTCTGGCGCTTCTTCCATCTAATCTCAACTCGCTCTCTCAGTTCTTCTCGTAACCATCTCGAATTTCAGGTATATATATCCTGATTTTGTGATTTTGTTCTTCGTGATAAACCTTAGGGCTCAATTTTTCTGGCCAAATTTAGGTTTATCATACTCTATTTTTGTGTTTCGTGAATTGATAATGAGGAAATTGTCATGTCGGTCTAGAATTTCTCTTATAAAAATAAGAACTTTGTTGTAAGCATAGCTCCAAACCAACAAACAATTCTCACATAAAAAATTTGAGTTGTCACAAGTACAAACCCCATTGAAAAGTTAACCGAAGTATTGAAACCTTGGGTCGTCTCACAAGAAATTGCAATGAAGTGGTCAATTATTAGCTATGAAAATACAAGAGGGGGTTTGATTTGATAAGAGGACAAGAAAATAAATAGCAAGAAAAGTAAAGAAAACAATTAAAGAAAGCAAGTAATAAAGAGAGACATTCATGGCAAGGGTTGAGATCATAGGCTTTCTATCCTATTCACTAATAATAATAATTAACAAGAATTTATCTTAATACGTCATCCCCGATGATGGAAGAAGGTACCATATTATCTTCACACTCGAAGAAAGTCTAATAAGACTAGCTAATTTCAATCCAAAAGTCTTAGTCAACAATATTAACTTACTAATTGAATTAGCAAAAGACTAGCGTCAATGAAAATAATATTAACTAACAACTCTAGATCACCAACATAAGTTGAGTATTCATGACTCAAGATCACCTAATTCCTCTTTCCAAGCCAAGAATGCTCAAAAAGCTACTCTAACATCCAACCAAGCATTTTGTCAAACACTTGGAAGGCATAAAAGGAAAGCATAATAAATTGCAAGGAAGAATAAAATCTACCAACTACCAATTGCAAGACAACAATATTAACAACTCAAATCAACAATAAAAGAACATCAAACATTAAATTACATTAAAAGAGATTCAAATCCAACATGAGTTCATTAACATAAAAGAGACATAAAGAGAAAATTAACATGAAAACTAAGAGAATCAAACTACTAGAGCATGAAAATGTAAAGAAAACAAGATGAGAACAATTAATTAAACCTAGATCTAAGAGGGAAATAAGCCTAAGAACCCTAATTCTAGAGAGAAGAAGGAGCTTCTCTCTCTAGAAACTAAACTACATGATGCCAAGCTACCACTAATTGCTCACCCTTTGCTCAAGCTTGAATTCTGCATGAAATACCCTCAAGCTTGAATTCTGCATGTAATTGAGCGATCGAACCCTCATCGGATGTGTATCTGCTCTAGTCACTCAAGTATATGGGGTTGATTCACTCAATTCTCTCCTAATCATGCTTTCCATGATTTGTTTTTCATCTAACAATCAACAATTATTTCGTGCATGCATACAAATATCATGAGGACTTTCCCATAGGTTGTAATGGGGCTAGGGTCAAGGTAAGGGTGTATATATGGTCAAGTGGACTAGAATTTGAATCTTTGATAAGCTTAAACCTCCCACCTAACCTATATAGCAACCTATACAATCTCAAAGCTAACCTAACTACCCATTCTTCACTTTTTCACATACTCATGCATTCTCTTTTGATCACCACACATATGCATTGATTTTTATTGAACTTTACTTTGGGGCATTTTGTCCCCTTTTTATTACTTTTCTTTTTCTTTCTTTTTCTATTTTTTTCTTCTTGTTTTTCTCATTTTTTTTCTTTTCAAACTAAAATATATACAAAATCATCAATGCATATGATTTAACATTCGATGCATGAGTATGCACCCAATTCCCATGATTTTCAACAAAGTCGCAAAATACACTTTTATCTCTACCCAATGTTTCCAACTTTCCCAAAATCAAATGATAAACACTCTCACTAGCTTAAACTAATTAAATATCCAAACAAGGGATATTTATTGTTTTTCGCTTTAGGCTTGTAATATGCTAAAACTAAGAACAAATGGGTTTAGAATAGGCTCAAAGTTGGCTAACAATGGAAGATAAAAGGTAGGCTATTTGGGTAAGTGAGCTATTTGAAATAATGGCCTCAATCATATAAGTGCATTCATACACAAAATAATGGACATAAACAATCAAACAAACCAAAGATTACAATCATAGAAAGAGAATAATGCACACAAGAATGAAAATAAGTGGTTATATGATGTAACCACACACTTAGGCTCAAATCTCACATGCTTGTGTTCTTAGCTCAAAAATCATGTTCCACAATATATGTAATTCAAACAAGTTCTAATTTCTTTTTTCAATCAAATGGGGTGCCCTATAGATAGATTTCTTGGGAAAATTTCATCATTTTGACTAAGCATATTATGTATATATATGCAAAATAAGAAAATGCAACAAAAAGTCCTAAAAAGACCTAAGAATGAAATGCAAAAGTGTTGGGATTAGAAACTTGTCACCCAAAAACACCGACTGGTTGGATGACCTCCCCACACTTAAAAGTTTGCACCGTCCTCAGTGCACTCAAAGATGAGCTAGGGGTGTGGCGACTTTCCAGGTTGCCACCTTCAGCTGGTGGATTGATAAACCACTATTTTATGGTTTATCTTGTGCTAAAATTGTGTGGTTTTTATCAAGTCTTTGCACACTTATTCATACAATTTGCACGATTTTACAAATCCTTCCTAATTTTGTGCTACGATTGAAAACATGCTTCATTGGTCTTAAATTTGCTAATTTTAATCCTCTCTTATTACCATTCGATGCCTTGATATGTGTGTTAAGTGATTTCAGCGTTTATAGGGCAGGAATGGCTTAGAGGATGAAAAGGAAGCATGCAAAAGTGGAAGGAATACAAGAAATTGAAGGAATCGCTAAAGCTGTCAAGCTTGACCTCTTCATACTAAATGGACCATAACTTAAGCTAAAGAGGTCCAAATGAGGCGGTTCTAGTTGCGTTGGAAAGCTAACATCTGGGACTTCGAAATGATATATAATTTTTCATAGTTGCCATGCTGTTAGGTGACGCGCACGCGTGGATCACGCATACGTGTGACCTGGCGAAAGTTTAATCCACGCGTACGCGTGGACGATGCGTACACGTGACAGAGCCACGTGCTGGACGTATCAGAAATCGCCCCGCAATTTCTAAGTTGTTTTTGACCCAGTTTTTAGCCCAGAAAACACAGATTAGAGGCTACAGAGTGGGAGAATCTATTCATTCATACAACATTCATTCACATAATTTTAGGTTTGAGATGTAGTTTCTAGAGAGAGAGGCTCTCTCCTCTCTCTAGGTTTTAGGATTTCTCTTAGTTTTAGGTTTATTTCTTTTCAATTCCAGGTTCAATGTTCCTTTAATTTAGTTTCTCTTCTACTTTTATTTGTTCTAGCATTCTAGTTTATTTATTTCCCTTATTGATTACTTTATGTTGCTATTTGGTTCATGAATTCTCTTGTTAGATTTTATTTCTCTATTTAATGCAATTCGAGGTACTTCATATTTATGATTGCTTTCTTTAATTTGTGTTATTGATGCTTGCAATTGTTGGTTTTAGATTTAATATTCCTTGCTAGTTTTTTATGTTGTGCCTTCCAAGTGTTTGATAGAATGCTTGGGAGGATTTTAAGTTAGATTTTTATGTTCTTGGCTTTGGTCGAGTAATTGGAGACTCTTGAGTTATCAAACTCCCTTGTTGATTGTTAATTGAAGGTTGCTGGTTGATTTGGATCCCTCTAAAGCTAGTCTTTCCTTAGGAGTTGACTCAGACTTGAGGAATTAAATTGATTAGTCCACTTGACTTTCCTCCATAGTTAGAGGTTAACTATGTAACAACCCTGATTTTTAAGTACGCGAGATCTTTTCTGAAAGTACAGATTTCTCCGGAGGATTAGTAAGGGGAGAACCTCTGATATATCATCAAGTATCTCAATCATCATTGTCATTATGTCATCTTTAAGTTAGAACCTTTTATGAGGCAAGCTCGATAACACAGTCACGAAGAACCTAGTTTTTGAACCGTATCGGTTAGGAGTTTTGATTCGGTTTTTCGTAAATAGTCTCAATTTGATGAACCGGACTTGATTCATGAGAGAAGAGAGATAATAGGATAATATCATCATTATATGAGTATTAGAAGCTTCTTGAATGATATTATAAGGTTACCTGATTAGTTTTACTTAAAACAGAAAATTGGTTTAACCGGGTTCACAGTTTACTGGTGCAGCTTAGCACCAGCACTCTCTGATGACTTTAGCAATGCTAAGGCCTCATTATACATGTTTTATTCTCACAATAAATATTTTACTAGTGTCATTTATGCTAGTAGCTCAGAAAATACTTTTTAGAGATGTTTTTATAAGTGTTCCGATACACCTAGTTTTAGTAGTTATACACCTGAGATATTTTAATATTATTTTAATCCACCTCCAAGCCAACCAATCACAACTCATCCTACACTCCCAAGACACTCCAAGGCTGTCTCATTTCTTCATTTTGGACGAAAATAACAAGAGAGAAAAGAGAGAAACTTTCATGAACACTTAATCTTCAAAGCTTGATTTCTTCTGAACTAAAACTCAAATCAAAACTCCGATTTCACCAAAATGATCCTCTCTTCTTTCTCTACATAACCATGTAACTTATCAAGGCTGAAAATAAGGTTATATGGCTGTCCCTTTCCCATTTGAATTTGGTTTTCAAGGAAACATGCTTAAACAAGTGTTTTCTTGATGTTTTCCTTAGATCTCTTGCTTAGCTTGACTTGTGGGTCAAAGATATTTGATTTCCTGCATGTTTAAGGTGAGGATAACCTTCCTAAGATAGTGCTGAAGTTTGTTTAGTTGATGGTTTAGAGTTTTAAAGTTGTTCTTGATGTGTTTTAGGAGGAAAAAGTGCTTTAAGAACACTTCAAAGGGTAACCGGATTTGGAGCAGCAAATCAAGGTAGGGTGTAACGAAATTAATCTTGATTATTTGTGTTTGAGTTGTGTGAATGTTGTATGATTTGGCTGTGCTAAAAATTGGTTGCATATATGATTGATTCTTGGTGAAAATTTAGTGAAATTTTGATGAAATTTGATGAAATTTAAGCTTTGAGTTTATGTTCTTGGAGCTGCTGGAAAACGAAACCCTAGGCCCTAAATTGGGGTTCAATTTGTGTTAAAATCATGTAGAAAAGATGGGGTTTTAGTGGCTGCTAATTTATTATGAATTATAGTAAAAATCGGTTGCTGAAAAGACTGAAAAACGGGTAAAAACAGAGAAAGAATCTGAAGAATTTATGAAGAACATGAAGAACACTTTGAGTGTGATGAAGAACAATAAAGAACAGGCTTTAGATCTTTAAAAGGGCAAGGAAGTAAAATTTTTGGTGTTTAAGGGGTTATTTGGTAATTTCTAAAAGTTAGGGTGGTTAAAGTAGAAATATTAAAAGTTACGGGTGGTAAAAAGTGAATTTTAAAGGTTAAAAGTAAAAGGTAAGATAATTTTCGAAAAATTAATAATAAAATAATAAATAATAATAAAATATTAAATAATAATATTTAATTAAAAATAATATTTTAATAAAAATAATAAAATAATGCGGAAAAGGTAGTTTTCTGTAAAAGCTTTAGAAAGATAACTTTAAGCGCAAAATCTCATAATTACTTTCATAAATCACTTAGGGAGTGGTAAGAACATATTAGTAAGGCAAAGATAAAAGAAAGATAAAAAGTTGAAGAAAAGATAAAAGTCAAAGAAAAGTATGTAAAGTTTTAATGACAGAAAAATAGACAGAGACTAGTGAACGAACTAGGGTAACTTAGCTAGTACTTGAGTTGCGACTAGGGTTAGGTATTATATGAAAAGTTAAACTGTTTCAGTATAGACTTAATGAACCTATACTTGGGACAAGCTAACTATTCATATCGAAATTTACATAAGCTTTAAATATATACGTTAAGCAGAGAAATCAGAGTAGAATAGAGAAATACAAAGAACAGAGTAATCAGAGTAGAGTAAAGAGATAAAGAAAAGAAGGGTAACATAGATATAAAGGAATGAGTAATCAGAGAAAAGTAAAGAGATACAGAGAACAGAGTAACCAAAGCAGAGTAAAGAGATACAGAGAAAAGAGAAACCAGAACAGAGTAAAGAGATATAAAGAGAAGAGTAATATAATAAAGAGATATTTATATATATATTAGTTGCTTGATGCAATCCAGAGCTATATTTATATATATATTAGTTGCTTGATGCAACCCAGAGCTATATTTATATATATTAGTTGCTTGATGCAACCCAGAGTTTCTGTAGTGATACTAAGTTACCTACAGCCATTTTCCGATTCCCCAAAGCAGAGCAGAGTTTCCTGCGTTAAGCAGAGGCCGTCTCGAATGAGTGGTGATAAACCACTATTTTATAATTTATATTGTGTTTAATTGTGTGGTTTTATCAAGTCTTCACCCACTTATTCATATGATTTGCATGTATTTACAAATCCTTCCTAAAAATATTCTATGATTGAAAACTTGCTTCCTAAAAATCTTTTAATTGTATATTTTTTTATTTTATCCTCCTTTATACCATTCGATGCTGTGATCCGTGTGTTAAGTGTTTTAGGTTTCATAGGGCAGGAATGGCTTAGAGAATGAAGAGGAAGCTTGCAAAGATGGAAGGAACACAAGAAGTTGAGGAGATGACCAGCGAGAAGTGACGCGGGCGCATGGCTCACGCGACCGCGTGGATTGGAAGCTGCACAAGTGACGCGAATGCGTGGACAACCTGGACGCGTGGCACGGAAAAATGCCGGATGACGCGAACGCGTGGACGATGTGGTCGCGTGGCGTGCGCGATCTGCAGAATTTACAGAAGTCGCTGACGTGAATTCTGGGCCGCGTTCTAACCCAGTTTTCGGCCCAGAAATGCAGATTAGAGCTAGGGAACATGCAGAGACAAAGGACGACATTCATTCCACATAATTTTTAGTTTTTTTTTTATTTTCTCTCTTCCCCTAGGTTTTTTTCTATATACTCATAATTGAGGATTTGAAGATTTTGGCTTCGGTTATTGAGAAGAGTCTACTCCGGACTTGGTCATTCTAGTTTGTTTACTTACTTTTTACTTACTCTTTCATATCCTTAATCTATCCAGAGTTAACATTGGATTACTTTTAGAGTTCATTAATGCAAGACTATTTTTTTTTAATTGATCTCTTTGATTATCATTTATCATGTCTCTTTTTATTTCCCCTTTTTATTTTGTAAAGTCTACATTTATGATAATGGAGTAGTTTCCCAACTTGATTGGGAGTTGATTAATAGGAGAACCTTGAGTTGGAATACTCAAGAGTTCAATTATAATTGGTTTGTTATTGGTTGGCTTGTTAGTCACTAACTCTAATCCTTCCCAAGGGAGAGGATTAGGGGTTGTGAATAGAAGTTGACTTTTAACTTGACTTTCCCTCATTCGTTGAGGGTTAACTAAGTGGAAACAAATACTAATTATTGATTGATCTTGAAAAAATTCCAACAAGGATAGAACTTCTGATTAATCTTTTCCCGGTCGAGATTTTATTTAAATTACATAAATTCTCCAATTTAATTTCCTATTTATCAAACTAAAAAAAAACCATTTTGGAAAACCTCTGATTAGTAAAATAGCACATCTTCCTGCAACTCGTTGGGAGACGACCTGGGACTCATACTCCGAGTATTTTATTTCTAAAATTTGTGACAACTCTTTTCTAAATTGACAAATAGATTTTTGCTGGTTAAGAGTTGTACTTGTAATGCCATTTTTCTTAATAATTATTAATCTGCAAATTTCTGCCGTGTCAATTTTTGGCGCCGTTGCCGGGGAGTTGCAATAGAGTGCTAATTTATTGGTTGGAATTTATTTATTTGCATTTTATGTTATTTTATTTTGTTACCATGAGCTGTATGTTTCTTTCATTGAATGATGCGTTCACTGCCTAATCCGAGCTCAGCCGCTTTTGATCCTGAAATTGAAAGAACTCTTTCCTGTATTAGTACTGATTCAGTTGATTCACGTGCAGGTGACATGGCAGCACCTAGGAGGATTACCCTCCAGGAGGCAGGAGCCCCAGATTTTATCCTGCAAACGTATCAAGCTCGTCACCCAGATCTGGCTGCAGATTTTGAACTGAAGACATCGCTAATCAACTTGATACCCAAGTTTCATGGCTTACCTGCTCAGGAGCCCATAAAGCACCTCAGGGATTTCCGGACAGCCTGTTCTACTGTTAGGCGTCATGGTGCAGATGAAACTACTATTTTGCTTATGGCCTTCCCATTTTCTCTTGAGGGAAAGGCGAGGGAGTGGTACTACACTCAATCGGAGCCAGTAGTTACCGACTGGGACGCGCTCAGGAGGGAATTTCTGGACAAATACTTTCCAGCTGAAGTTACAGACAGACTAAGGAAAGAGATCTCCTGCATTATCCAAGGAGAATTAGAGACCCTCTACGAATATTGGGAACATTTCAGAAACCTCTTGGACTCATGTCTCTACCACAAGATTGATGAGATGGTGTTGATCAGTTACTTTACACAAGGTATGAAGCCTCAAGATAAAACTACATTAGATGCTGCAAGTAATAGCTCTCTGAAGAAGTACAAGACGGTGACAGAAGCGTGGCAGCTGATCGCTGATCTGGCTGAATCTACCCGGAACACTAGACACATGACCAACCATCCTAAGACTGTTGCGGAGGTGTCCTCTAGTGGTGAGGCTGCTGCTTTCACTAAAGCTCTGGGAGAGGTGACCAATCTACTGAAGCAGATAAACCTGAATCAACAACAGTCTCAACCTCCCTCACCCCAACATAGTCAACAACTGGTTCCTCAGAGGGTATGCGGGATATGCGCTGATTATAGTCATTATACTGATGAGTGTCCACAGCTCCAACAAGAGGACAACACCTTGGCAGCCACTCACAATTTCTATGACCGCCCAAATCAAAGCTCCTACCAATAAGGCGGCAACTACAACCAAGGTGGGAACTATAACCAAAGTTGGCAAGATAATTCCAACCATAGTTGGAGAGATAATTCCAACCATGGCTGGAGGGACAACTATAACAGAGGAGGCAGAGACAACCAGGGAAATCAGAGGTGGAATAATAACAACAACAGACAGCAGAACCAGAACCAGCCTTACAGAGCACCTCACCTAAGGCAAGCCCAAGCACCTCAGAACAACCAACAGCAGGTCCCTCAAATCACTTACCCCTCCTCTTCCAATGACGAGTTGCTTCAGTCCATTGCACAAGGACAAAAGAACATGGAAGGTACACTCAACGGTCTAACATCCGCTATACAAGCTCTCATTTCTTAGATGGGATCATCCAGCACTTCTAACACTCAACCTGCAAGATCTAGTGGAATTCCTTCTCAACCCTTACCCAATCTAAAGGGTGGCATCAATGCCATCACCCTAAGGTCCGGAACCACACTGCAAGAGAGAAATCAGGAGGAGCCAAGCCCACAGGAACACGCCCCAGATGCAGACATGGTTGAAGTGGAGGATGTGGAAGAGGAAGATGAAATACAAGACATGGTTGAAGAAGAAGCAGTTCAACCAAGGAATGGAGAACCAAAAGAAGCAGAATTCGTAAGAGACACTATTCCTATCCCATTTCCACACCTTGCAAGAAAATCCAGGAAACAGATGGAACTTGACCCTAAAATGGTAGAAATCTTCAAAAAGGTTGAGGTAACTGTTCTACTTTTTGATGTTATTCAGCAAGTACCTAAATATGAAAAATTTCTAAAGGATCTATGAATACATAAGGATAAGATTAATGAATTAGAAACTATTCCTTTAGGTAGTTCCATGATGAGCGGATAATTTATACGCTTTTTGGCATTGTTTTTACATAGTTTTTAGTATGATTTAATTAGTTTTTAGTATATTTTTATTAGTTTTTAAATAAAAATCACATTTCTGGACTTTACTATGAGTTTGTGTATTTTTCTGTGATTTCAGGTATTTTCTGGCTGAAATTGAGGGACTTGAACAAAAATCAGATTCAGAGGCTGAAGAAGGACTGCAGATGCTGCTGGATTCTGACCTTCCTACACTCAAAGTAGATTTTCTGGAGCTACAAGAGTCCAAATGGCGCGCTCTTAATTGCGTTGGAAAGTAGACATCCAGGGCTTTCCAGCAATATATAATAGTTCATACTTTGCCCCAGTTTAGATGACGCAAACTGGCGTTCAACGCCAACTCTCTGCCCTATTCTGGAGTTAAACGCCAGAAACAGGTTGCAAAGCAGATTTAAACGCCAGAAATAGGTTACAAATTGGCGTTTAACTCCAAGGAAGACCTCTACATATGAAAGCTTCAATGCTCAGCCCAAGCACACACCAAGTGGGCCCGAAAGTGGATTTCTGCATCATTTACTCATTTCTGTAAACCCTAGTAACTAGTTTAGTATAAATAGGACTTTTTACTACTGTATTTACATCTCTGGATGTTTAGTTCTTAGATCATGGAGGCTGGCCATTCAGCCATGCCTAGACCTTATCACTTATGTATTTTCAACGGTAGAGTTTCTACACACCATAGATTAAGGTGTGGAGCTCTACTGTTCCTCATGAATTAATGCAAAGTACTATTGTTTTTCTATTCAATTCAAGCCTATTTCTTCTCTAAGATATTCATTCGCACACAAGAACATGATGAATGTGATGATTATATGACGCTCATCACCATTCTCACTTATGAACACGTGCCTGACAAACACTTCCGTTCTACATGAAAGCAAGCTTGAATGCATATCTCTTAGCCTCCTGATCGTGAGATCAGAGTCTTCGTGGTATAGGCTAGAATTATTGGCGGCCATTCTTGAGATCTAGAAAGTCTAAATCTTGTCTGTGGTATTCCGAGTAGGATCTGGAAAGGGATGGCTGTGACGAGCTTCAAACTCGCGAGTGCTAGGCGTAGTGACAGACGCAAAAGGATTACTGAATCCTATTCCAGCAGGATCGAGAACCGACAGATGATTAGCCGTGCGGTGACAGCGCATTTTGGACCATTTTCACTGAGAGGACGGGAAGTAGCCATTGACAACGGTGATGCCCAACATACAGCTTGCCATGGAAAGGAGTATGAAGGATTGGATGAAGACAGTAGGAAAGCAGAGGTTCAGAAGGAACAAAAGCATCTCTATACGCTTATCTGAATTTCTCACCAATGAATTACATAAGTATCTCTATTCTATTTTATATTTTAAATTATATTTTAATTATTAATATCCATAACCATATGAATCTGCCTGACTGAGATTTGCAAGATGACCATAGCTTGCTTCAAGCCAACAATCTCCGTGGGATCAACCCTTACTCACGTAAGGTTTATTACTTGGACGACCCAGTGCACTTGCTGGTTAGTTGTGCGAAGTTGTGACAAAGAACTAAGATTATTGAACGTGCGTATTAAGTTTTCAGCGCCGTTACCAAGGAAGGAATGAAAGAACTGAAGATTGATGGTTTAGAGGTTATAGTAAACTCTCGTTGCAAGTATAGTTACTAAACCAAACAATCAACCTTTCTTACAAACATTTGGTTGTCACAAGTAACAAACCCCTTTAAAATTGATAACCGAGTATTTAAACCTCGGGTCGTCTTCTCAAGGAATTGCAGGGAGGTATGTTCTTATTATTGGTTATGAGTTTGTAAAATGGGGGTTTTGAAAGTAAGGAAACAGTATGTTGAACAATAAGAAAAATAGTAATGATAAAATAAACTCTTGGCAAGGTATTAAAACTGGAAGTCCTATCCTGGTTATCCTTATCAATTGTAATGAGAATTGAATTTTTCTCCCACCTTGTTAACCTCTAACCATGAAGGTAAGTTAAGTGGATGAATTAATTTTTATTCCTCAAGTCCTAGTCTTTCCTTGGAAAAAGTCAGAGTTATTGGAATTCGAATTAATTCTTGAAGAATTCCAATTTTCAATCAACAATGAGTTTGATAACTCAAGAGTCACCAATTATTTAACCAAAGCCAAAAGGGAAAATATCTAAATTAAATTAAAAGCATTCATATAAATAAAGCAAAGCAAAATTAAATATGAAAATACCTCGAATTGCATTCACAAAAGGAATTAAATCTAACATGGATATTCATAAATTAAATTGGAAAAATAAATGAAAGGAACATTGAACCTGTGATCGCAAAAGATGAAATAATCATAAAGTGAAAAGAATCCTAATTCTAAATCCTAAGAGAGAGGAGAGAACCTCTCTCTCTAAAAACTACATCTAAAACTAAAATTGTGAATTATGAGAGCATGATTATGAATGGATGCATTCTCCCACTTTATAGCCTCTACTATGTGCTTTCTGGGCCAAAAACTGGGTCAGAAACAGCCCAGAAATCGCTGGTTGCGAAATCTGCCACGCTGGTTTTTTCGTCACTACGATGCGTTCGCGTGGAGCACGCGTTCGCGTCGCCTAGAGTCAGGGAAACTATGGCATATTATATATTAAATCGAAGCCCCGGACATTAGCTTTCCAACGCAACTGGAACCGCGTCGTTTGGACCTCTGTAGCTAAAGTTATAGCCGTTTGAGTGCAAAGAGGTCAGGCTGGACAGCTTAGCAATTTCTCCAACTTCTTGTATTCCTTCCACTTTTGCATGCTTCCTTTCCATCCTCTGAGCCATTCCTGCCCTGTAATCTCTGAAATCACTTAACACACATATCAAGGCATCTAATGGTAATAAGAGAGGATTAAACATAGGGAACTTAAGGCCAAAGAAGCATGTTTTCAATCAAAGCACATAATTAGGAAGGCAAATGTAAAACCATGCAAATAGTATGAATAAGTGGATAAAGAGTTGATAAAAACCACTCAATTGAGCACAAGATAAACCATGAAATAGTGGTTTATCAAGGAACGATCACGATTTCGTGCACCAAGTTTTTGGCGCCGTTGCCGGGGATTGTTCGAGTTTGGACAACTGACGGTTCATCTTGTTGCTCAGATTAGGTAATTTTATTTTAATTTTAAGCTTTTTGTTTTTGTTAATTTTATTTTCGAAAAAAATTTTCAAAGAAAAAAATTTAATAAAATCATAAAAACCAAAAAATAATTTTGTGTTTCTTGTTTGAGTATAGTGTCAATTCTTAAGTTTGGTGTCAATTGCATGCTTTTATAATTTTCTTTAATTTTCGAAAATTCATCATATGTTCTTCATGATCTTCAAGTTGTTCTTGATGATCTCCTTTGTTTGATCTTTGTATTTTTATGTTTTGTGTCTTTTCTTGTTTTCCATATGCATTTTCAATTTGTTAGTGTCTCAACATTAAAAATTTTTAAGTTTGGTGTCTTGCATGTTTTTCTTTTCTTAAAAATTTTCAAAATAAGTTCTTGGTGTTCATCTTGACATTCAAAGTGTTCTTGCATGCATTGTGTGTTTTGATTCATAATTTTCATGTTTTGAGTCTTTTTATTGTTTTTCTCTTTCTTCATTAAAAATTCAAAAATAAAAAAAATATCTTTCCCTTATTCTCTCATAAATTTTCGAAAATTTGGTTTGATTTAGTAAAAAAGTTTTTAAATTTAATTGTTTCTTATGAGTCAAATCAAATTTTCATTTTAAAAATTATATCTTTTTCAAATCTTTTTCAAAAATCAAATCTTTTTCATTTCTCTTTTATGATTTTCGAAAATTTCAAAATGATTTTCAAAAATCTTTTTCTTATTTTTATCTCATATTTTCAAAATTAATACTAACTATTAATATTTTGATTCAAAAATTTCAAGTTGTTACTTGCCTATTAAGAAAGGTTCATTCTTTAAATTTTAAAATCCTATCTTTTAGTTTCTTGTTAGTCAAGTAATCAACTTTAATTTTCAAAAATCAAATCTTTTTCAAATTAAATTTCAATCATATCTTTTTCAATTTCAATCATATCTTTTTCAAAATCAATTTCAAAATCTTTCATAACTTCTCACTCTTTCAAATTTGATTTTCAAATCTTTTTCAATTAACCACTTAACTTTTTGTTTGATTTTAAAAGTTTACTATTTCAATCATATCTTTTTCAAAACCACCTAACTACTTTTCTCTCTCCTAATTTTCGAAAATCACCTCCCTCTTTTTCAAAAATCTTTTTAATTAATTAATTGTTTCTCCTAACTTTTTCGAATACTAATTAATAAATAAAATAAAAACAAAAATATTTTTCTTTTTTTTCTTCTTTTAATTTTCGAAATTCTCTCCCCCTCATCTCTTTCTAATTATTCTATTTATCTACTAACACTTCTCTTCTTTTTAAAAATTCGAACCCTCTCCCTCTTTCTGTGTTCGAATTCATTTTCTTCTCTTCTACTCACATAAAGGAACCTCTCTACTGTGGCAAAGAGGATCCCTATTATTTTCTATTCCCTTCTTTTTCATATGAGCAGGAGCAAGGACAAGAACATTCTTGTTGAAGCTGATCCGGAACCTGAAAGGACTCTGAAGAGGAAGCTAAGAGAAGCTAAAGCACAACACTCTGAAGAGGACTTTACTGAAATTTTCGAAAAAGAAGTAGAGATGGCCAAAACCAATAATAATGGTGGAGGTGCAAGGAAGATGCTTGGTAACTTTACTGCACCAAATTCCAACTTACATGGAAGAAGCATCTCAATCCCTGCCATTGGAGCAAACAATTTTGAGCTAAAGCCTCAATTAGTTTCTCTGATGCAACAGAATTGCAAGTTTCATGGATTTCCATCAGAAGATCATTTTCAGTTTTAATTGAATTCTTGCAGATCTATGATACTGTTAAGACCAATGGGGTTGATCCCGAGGTCTACAGGCTTATGCTTTCCCGTTTGCTGTAAGAGACAGAGCTAGAATATGGTTGGACTCTCAACCTAAAGATAGCCTGAACTCTTGGGATAAGCTGGTCACGGCTTTCTTAGCCAAGTTCTTTCCTCCTCAAAAGCTTAGCAAGCTTAGAGTGGATGTTCAAACCTTCAAACAGAAAGAAGGTGAATCCCTCTCTGAAGTTTGGGAGAGATACAAGCAACTGACCAAAAAGTGTCCTTCTGACATGCTTTCAGAATAGACCATCCTGGATATATTCTATGATGATTTGTCTAAATTATCAAAGATGTCATTGGACCATTCTGCAGGTGGATCCATTCACCTAAAGAAAACGCCTGCAGAAGCTCAAGAACTTATTGACATGGTTGCAAATAACTAGTTTATGTACACTTCTGAAAGGAATCCTGTGAGTAATGGGACGCCTCAGAGGAAGGGAGTTCTTGAAATTGATACTCTGAATGCCATATTGGCTCAGAATAAAATATTGACTCAGCAAGTCAATATGATTTCTCAGAGTCTGAATGGATTGCAAGCTGCATCCAACAGTACTCAAGAGGCATCTTCTGAAGAAGAAGCTTATGATCCTGAGAACCCTGCAATAGCAAAGGTGAATTACATGGGGAACCCTATGGAAATACGTATAATCCCTCATGGAGAAATAATCCAAATTTATCATGGAAGGATCAACAAAAGCCTCAACAAGGCTTTAAAAATAGTGGAAGAAATAGGTTTAGCAATAGCAAACCTTTTCCATCATCCACTCAGCAACAGACAGAGAATTCTGAGCAGAATCCATCTAGCTTAACAAATATAGTCTCTGATCTATCTAAGGCCACTCTAAGTTTTATGAATGAAACAAGGTCCTCCATTAGAAATTTGGAGGAACAAGTGGGCCAGCTGTGTAAAAGAGTCACTGAAACTCCTCCTAGTACTCTCCCAAGCAATACAGAAGAGAATCCAAAAAGAGAGTGCAAGGCCATTACCTTACTTGGTGTGGCTGAACCCAGAGAGGAGGAGGAGGACGTGAATCCTAGTGAGGAAGACCTCCTGGAACGCTTAGTGACCAATAAGGAGTTTCCCTTTGAGGAACCAAAGGACTCTAAGGCTCATCTAGAGACCATAGAGATTCCATTGAACCTCCTTTTGCCCTTTATGAGCTCTGATAAGTATTCATCCTCTGAAGAGGATGAAGACATTACTGAAGAGCAAGTTGCTAAATACCTTGGTGCAATCATGAAGCTGAATGCCAAATTATTTGGTAATGAGACTTGGGAAGATGAACTTCCCTTGCTCACCTGTGTTGAACCCCCACATTCAAACTCTAAGTTTGGTGTTGGGAGGTCCCAACATTGCTCTGAACATCTGTGAGGCTCCATGAGAGCTCACTGTCAAGCTATTGACATTAAAGAAGCACTTGTTGGGAGGTAACCCAATGTTATTTAATTATATCTATTTATTTTTTATTGTTATTTTATGTATTTTTAGGTTGATGATTATGTGGAGTCACAAAAACTACTGAAAAATAAAAAAACATAATGAAAAACAGCATTAAAAATAGCACACCCTGGAGGAAGAGCATTCTGACGTTTAAACGCCAGAAACAAGCATCTGTCTGGCGTTTAACACCAGAAACAAGCACCAAGCTGGCGTTTAACGCCAGAAACAAGCATCAACCTGGCGTTAAACGCCAGAAACAGGCTACATTTGGGCGTTTAACGCCAAAAACAGGCAGCAATCTGGCGTTAAACGCCAGCATTGCATACAGAGGGCGTTTTGCACGCCCACTTGGAGCAGGGATGCTAAGTCCTTGACCCCACAGGATCCCCACATACCCCACCTCTTCTTCTCTCCTCTTCACACCTTTTCATAACATTCTTCCTCAATTAACCTCCACCAATCACCTCCATTACTCCTCCAAAACCATCATACAACCCACCTACAACCACCCACTCAAATTCAAACCATCACTCCTTCCTTTTCACACATCATAACCACCTAAAACCCCTTGACCGAACCGTTCACACACCTCCATCTCCTCCATTTTCTTCTTCTTCTACTCACTTCTTTCTTCTTTTGCTCGAGGACGAGAAAACCTTCTAAGTTTGGTGTGGTAAAAGCATTGCTTTTTGTTTTTTCATAACCATTTATGGCACCTAAGGCCAGAGACATCCTCATTGAAGAAGACATGCCCATCGCTAAGAAAAGGATGGAACAAACAAGAGATCATGGACCTCAACAAGAGCATGAGGAAATTCCTCACCATGAAATCTCTGAGATACCTCAAGGGATACATTTTCCTCCCCACAACTATTGGAGCAACTAAGGATAGGAGCAACAAAGACAAGGAAGAGACATAGAGGAGCTCAAGAGCACCATTGGTTCTTCAAGAAGAGGAAGACGCCACCCTCACTAAGGTGGACCTGTTCCTTAATCTCCTTCTTATTTTCCTGTTTTTCGTTTACTATGCCTTATGTTTTATTTATGTTTGTGTCTTTATTATATGATCATTAGTGTCTAAGTGTCTATGTCTTAAGGCTATGAATGTCCTATGAATTCATCACCTCTCTTAAATGAAAAATGTTTTAATTACAAAAGAACAATAAGTACATGGTTTCGAATTCATCCTTGAAACTAGTTTAATTATTTTGATGTGGTGACAATACTTTTTGTTTTCTGAATGAATGTTTGAACAGTGCATATGTCTTTTGAATTTGTTGTTCATGAATGTTAAAATTGTTGGCTCTTAAAAGAATGATGAAAAAGGAAAAATGTTATTTGATAATCTGAAAAATCATAAAATTGATTCTTGAAGCAAGAAAAAGCAGTGAATAGAGAAAATCTTGCGAAAAAAAAAGAAAGAAAAGAAAATTGGCGAAAAAAATATATATAAAAGAAAGAAAAAGAAAAAAAGCAAGCAGAAAAAGCCAAGAGCTTTTTAAACCAAAAGGCAAGAGCAAAAAGCCAGTAACCCTTTAAACTAAAAGGCAAGGGTAATAGAAAGGATCCAAGGCTTTGAGCATCAGTGGATAGGAGGGCCCAAAGGAATAAAATCCTGGCCTAAGCGGCTAAACCAAGCTGTCCCTAACCATGTGCTTGTGGCGTGAAGGTGTCAAGCCAAAAGCTTGAAACTGAGCGGTTAAAGTCAAGGTCCAAAGAAAAAAAAGAGTTTGCTTAAGAACCCTGGACACCTCTAACTGGGGACTCTAGCAAAGCTGAGTCACAATCTGAAAAGGTTCACCCAGTTATGTGTCTGTGGCATTTATGTATCCGGTGGTAATACTGGAAAACAGACTTAGGGCCACAGCCAAGACTCATAAAGTAGCTGTGTTCAAGAATCAACATACTGAACTAGGAGAATCAATAACACTATCTAAAATCTAAGTTCCTATTGATGCCAATCATTCTGAACTTCATTGGATAAAGTGAGACGCCAAAACTATTCAAGATGCAAAAAGCTACTAGTCCCGCTCATCTGATTGGAGCTAAGTTTCATTGATATTTTGGAATTTATAGTATATTCTCTTCTTTTTATCTTATTTGATTTTCAGTTGCTTGGGGACAAGCAATAATTTAAGTTTGGTGTTGTGATGAGCGGATAATTTATATGCTTTTTAGCATTATTTTTACATAGTTTTTAGTATGATTTAATTAGTTTTTAGTATATTTTTATTAGTTTTTAAATAAAAATCACATTTCTGGACTTTACTATGAGTTTGTGTGTTTTTCTGTGATTTCAGGTATTTTCTGGCTGAAATTGAGGGACTTGAGCAAAAATCAGATTCAGAGGCTGAAGAAGGACTGCAGATGCTGCTGTATTCTGACCTCCCTGCACTCAAAGTAGATTTTCTGGAGTTACAGGTGTCCAAATGGTGCGCTCTCAATTGCGTTGGAAAATAGACATCCAAGGCTTTCCAGCAATATATAATAGTCCATACTTTGCTCGATTTTAGATGACGCAAACTGGCGTTCAATGCCAGCTCTCTGCCCTATTCTGGAGTTAAATGCCAGAAATAGGTTGCAAAGCAGAGTTAAACGCCAGAAACAGGTTACAAACTGGTGTTTAACTCCAAGGAAGACCTCTACACATGAAAGCTTCAATGCTCAGTCCAAACACACACTAAGTGGGCCCGAAAGTGGATTTCTGCATCATTTACTCATTTTTGTAAACCCTAGTAACTAGTTTAGTATAAATATGACTTTTTACTACTTTATTTACATCTCTGGACGTTTAGTTCTTAGATCATGGAGGCTGGACATTCGGCCATGCCTGGACCTTATCACTTATGTATTTTCAACGGTAGAGTTTCTACACACCATAGATTAAGGTGTGGAGCTCTATTGTTCTTCATGAATTAATGCAAAGTACTATTGTTTTTCTATTCAATTCAAGCCTATTTCTTCTCTAAGATATTCATTCGCACACAAGAACATGATGAATATGATGATTATGTGACGCTCATCACCATTCTCACTTATGAATGCGTGCCTAACAAACACTTCCGTTCTACATGAAAGCAAGCTTGAATGCATATTTCTTAGCCTCCTGATCGTGAGATCAGAGTCTTCGTGGTATAGGCTAGAATTATTGGCGGCCATTCTTGAGATCTGGAAAGTCTAGATCTTGTCTACGGTATTTCAAGTAGGATCTGGGAAGGGATGGCTGTGACGAGCTTCAAACTCGCGAGTGCTAGGTGTAGTGACAGACGCAAAAGGATTACTGAATCCTATTCCAGCAGGATCGAAAATCGACAGATGATTAGCCGTGCAGTGACAGTGCATTTTGGACCATTTTCACTGAGAGGACGGGAAGTAGCCATTGACAACGGTGATGGCCAACATACAGCTTGCCATGGAAAGGAGTATGAAGGATTGGATGAAGACAGTAGGAAAGCAGAGGTTCAGAAAGAACAAAAGCATCTCTATACGCTTATCTGAAATTCTCACCAATGAATTACATAAGTATCTCTATTCTGTTTTATATTTTAAATTATATTTTAATTATTAAATATCCATAACCATATGAATCTGCTTGACTGAGATTTGCAAGATGACCATAGCTTGCTTCAAGCCGACAATCTCCGTGGGATCGACCCTTTCTCACGTAAGGATTATTACTTGGACGACCCAGTGCACTTGCTGGTTAGTTGTGCGAAGTTGTGACAAAGAACTAAGATTATTGAACGTGCGTATTAATTTTTCAGTTCCGTTACCAAGGAAGGAACGATCACGATTTCGTGCACCATTCCATATCTGCTTTAATGGGGGATATACCTGAAAAATGTAGTGACCCAGGACTATGCATAGTTAACTTAACCATTGGGGGTGTAATATTTTCTGACTGCATGTGTAATTTAGGCGCGTGTGTTAGTATAATGCCTTTGTCCATATATGATGCTTTGAGGCTCCCTCCTTTAAAAAGGTCGGCAGCTCATTTTGTGTTAGCAGATAAGAGTATTATTACAGTGGTTGGAATTACTGAGGACGTGCTGGTGGGCATTAAGGGGCTCACATTTCCCATTGACTTTTATATCCTGGAGATGCCCCAAAATGACTCAGGAAAGCCGTCATCAAAGTTCAAGCTGGATGCCTTTTCAGGAACCTATTCTTTTGAAATAGACGGCCGAGCAGTAAGCTTCAATCTGAATGAAGCCATGAAGCACCGTCCGGAAGATCATTCTGTCTTCCAATGCGATAGCATTGATGAGACTGTAGCTGCAGTTCATCAGGAAGAGATAGAAGAGATGCACATGGAGCAAGGTCCAAGTGTGGGGAAACCCACTGAACACAATGAGGACACCTTGCCATTTTTACTAGCTCCAGAAGACCCAGTGCCCAGTTAGGAGCAGAAATTGGAATTAAAGCCTCTACCACCCCACCTCAAGTATGCTTACCTTGAGGATGATCAGAAGCTCCCAGTAATCATTGCAAGGGAACTCACTTCCCAACAAGAGGAGCAGTTACTTAGTGTGCTGAGGAGACACAAGAAGGCAATTGGGTGGAGCTTGGCAGACATAGTAGGCATCAACCCTCAAGTTTGTAAGCACAGAATATTTTTAGAAGAGGGAGCAAGGCCTGTTTGTCAACGCCAGAGAAGACTGAATCCCACTATCTTAGAGGTTGTCAAAAAGGAAGTGACCAGACTACTTGAGGCAGATATCATCTACCCCATCTCAGACAGTGAATGGGTAAGCCCAGTACAAGTGGTGCCCAAGAAGTCTGGATTCACTACAGTGAAGAATGAGCATGGAGAGCTCATAGCAACCAGAGTACAGAATGCCTGGAGGGTTTGCATTGATTACAGGCGCCTCAACCAGGCCACTCGTAAGGATCACTATTCCCTGCCATTCATTGATCAAATGCTGGATCGCCTGTCAGGTAAATCACATTATTGCTTTTTAGATGGTTACACAAGCTATTTCCAGATTCATATAGCTCTTGAAGATCAAGAAAAGACTACTTTTACATGTCCTTTTGGGACTTATGCTTATAAGAGAATGCCCTTTGGCTTGTGCAATGCACCAGCTACTTTCCAAAGGTGTATGATGAGTCTTTTTTCTGATCTTATTGAGAACTGTATGGAGGTTTTTATGGATAATTTTAGCGTATATGGTGATTTCTTTAATCTTTGCTTGGATAGTCTATCTAGAGTGTTAGACAGGTGTGTTAGTTCAAACCTTGTTTTAAATTTTGAAAAGTGCCATTTTATGGTCAAACAAGGTATTGTACTAGGACATGTTGTCTCTAACACTGGTATTTCTGTAGATCCGGCAAAGGTAAATGTCATCTCTAGTCTGCCTTACCCCTCCTCCGTGAGGGAAGTTCGTTCGTTCCTTGGCCATGCAGGTTTCTACCGGCGGTTCATCAAGGACTTCAGTAAGGTAGCACTGCCCTTATCCAGACTTCTGCAGAAAGATATTGAGTTCGAGTTCAGTGAGGATTGTATAGTGGCGTTCGACAAGCTGAAGACCGCCTTAACTCAAGCTCCAATTATGGGAGGACCAGACTGGAGCCAGCCCTTTGAGATTATGTGTGATGCTTCCAACCATGCTGTGGGAGCAGCGCTAGCCCACCATGTAGGTAAGGATCCTTTTGTAATTGCTTATCCTTCCAAGATATTAGATGCTACTCAGTCTAATTATACTACTACTGAGAAAGAGCTTTTGGAAATTATTTTTGCTCTGGATAAATTCCGAGCCTATTTACTTGGTACTAAGGTGGTAGTGTACTCAGACCATGTAGCTCTAAAGTATTTATTAGCAAAAAAAGAGTCCAAACCAAGGCTAATACGATGGATATTGCTGCTACAAGAATTTGATTTAGAAATTAAGGATAGGAGTGGTTCTTAGAATTTATTAGCAGACCACTTGAGTCGCCTTGAGCACATTAAGGATGACTCCACTCCTATCAATGATGCTTTTCCTTTTGACAGCTTGCATGCAATATCTGAAGTAGTTCCTTGGTATGCACCTGTAGCCAATTATCTAGTTAGCCATACTTTCCCTCCAAATTTTACTAAGCACGAGAGGGACAAGCTGAAAAGCGAGTCCAAATATTATATATGGGATGACCCCTATCTGTGGAGGTATGGTGCTGACCAGATAATTAGAAGATGTGTGCCTCAATCAGAATTCCAGTCCATTTTAGAGGCCTGCCACTCATCTGAGAGTGGTGGACATTTTGGTCCTCAAAGGACAACTAAAAAAATCCTAGACTGTGGATTCTGGTAGCCCACTCTTTTTAAAGATGCTACTGCTTTTTGTAAATCTTGTTCCCATGCCAAAGGTTTGGTAACATATCCAAGAAGGATGAGATGCCCCAACAAATTATGTTGTTCTGTGAGATTTTTGATGTTTAGGGAATTGACTTCATGGGACCGTTTCCAAACTCAAGCGGTTTTACATACATATTATTAGCTATGGATTGTGTTTCTAAATGGGTGGAAGCAATTCCTACCCGTGCCGATGATGCTAACACTGTTGTCTCTTTTGTTAGAAACCATATTATCTGTCGCTTTGGATCACCATGAGCAATCGTGAGCGATCAAGGTACCCATTTCTGTAACAGGAGACTGAGCACCCTATTGAAGAAGCATGGCGTTATTCACAAAGTAGCCACAGCATACCACCCGCAGGCTAATGGACAAGCGGAAGTATCAAATAGAGAAATAAAGCGTATCCTGGAGAAAATAGTCAAGCCTCATAGGAAGGACTGGAGCGCCAGGCTACAAGACGCGCTTTGGGCATATCGGACTGCATACAAGACACCTATAGGAATGAGTCCCTTCCGCTTGGTTTATGGAAAAGCTTGTCACCTCTCAGTAGAGATAGAACACAAAGCATTCTGGACGGTGAGAGAGATCAACATGGACTATGAGAAAGTCAGAGCTGAACGGAAGTTGCAACTGCAAGAATTAGAGAACCTTCGCCTAGAAGCTTTGAAAACTCCAGGCTGTATAAAGAGAAGGTGAAAGCTGTGCATGATAAAAACATCAAGAGAAGAGAGTTTCAACCTGGAGACTTAGTCCTCCTTTACAACTCCAGATTGTGGCTCATGCCAGGTAAGCTGAGATCCAGATGGGATGGTCCCTATCGAGTAGAGAGGGCGGAGCCATACGGAGTCTTTCACTTGAGCCATCCTTCAAGTTCCGAACTTATAAAGGTAAATGGACATTGCTTGAAGTTATTTCATGGTGAAAAGATGGCGAAAAACAAGGAGCTAGAGATCTTCCTCTTGGAAGATCCACCCACAGTAGAAGACTGAGCTAGTGGAGCGTCCAACTTAAGGACGTTAAAGCAAAGTGCTGGGTGGGAGACAACCCACCATGGTATGATCGTTCCTCCCCCTCTCCTTAATTTCCTTTTTCAATAACTCTTCTCAGTACCAGTGCCTATAGTTTGCATCTGCATTTGCATATTGCATAAAAAAAAAGAGGGGCACGACAGGTTAATCTTTCCTGGGTAGTCGAGTTCTACTCTAATTTCCACCTGCCAACCCTGCAGTCTGTCTATGTCCGCAGAAGCAAGTCCCCATTATAGAAGAGGCCATTCAATGAGCTCTAGATCTTCCCCCTGCTCCAGAAGGACTGGACGCATTTCAAGAGGCCGCACTCAAGCGCTAGACGTACAAATTTGACTGGGACGCTGTTCTCAGAGTTATTGCACAACCTGGCAGCAGATGGATTTTTGGATACCATCGTTCCCGCCCTAAGGGAATATTGGCTTTAGCACTTACCTTGGATTTTTGAATACCATCGTTCGCGCACTCATGAGTCCTCCTTCACTGCAGACATGGCCATTCTACTATGGTGCATCCTCACAGACCAGCCTCTGACTCTACCAAGACACATCCGAAATGCTATGGGACACGTACAGATTGCGGGCAACTTACCTTTCCCCGCCTTGGTTTCAGATCTCGTCTCAGCAGCTGGAGTCTCCTACAGAGCTGGGGACACCAAAGCTATGCTTCCACGGGATGATCAGTACGTCCCAAATGGAAAATATCTCAGGCCACCACCACCGTTCTGCAGACATTCCTCCTTCAACACCACAAGCACCTTCAACAAGTCAGCTGCTGCATCAAATACTGGAGAGGTTGGACCGGTAAGACCAGAAAGCGAAGCTACGAGAGCGCCGCAACCAGCGCCGATTCGATTACCTCAAGGAGCTACTCACAGGCAACCACAGACCTGACAAAGACCCTGGCACTCCAGACTCCACTTTCTTTACCAGCACAGGGAGCCATGACGGTCCCGACTGTGGAGATACTGCTACCAGCCCCCCTTTGTTCCTGACAGATGGCACTGAGGACGGTGCAAAGCCTTAAGTGTGGGGAGGTCGGTCAGTACCTGACTTTCGGAGGTAATTTCTCTTCCTTAACACCAATAAAATAGGATATTTAGTTAGTTTTTCTTTTGTAAAATAGGATAGATTGCATAGTAATAGGTTAATTGCATGCATGTTCTACTTGATTGAAAAAAAATAATAAGTTTCTCCTAAGACCCTAATTTTGAAAAATTTCACTAATTTAAATCAAAATTTTTATGTTAAATTTGTTTGAAGTTTTATTTGGAACATAGTTTAAAAAGCTAAGAATACACAACCCGTGAGATTTTGAGCCTAAGTACATGGTTACATTATTTAACCATAAATATTTTTTCTTGTGTGTTTACTTCTCTATGATTGTAATTTAAAATTTGTTTTATCCTATATGTCCAATGTTAATGTGTTATATGCATGCATATGATTGAGGCCATTATTTGTTTAGCTCACTTATCCCAAATAAGCCTACCCTTTTAATTACCTTTGTTAGCCACTTTGAGCCGTTTTAACCCCATTTTACTAGCCTTGAGCAGAAAAATAATTAAATACCCCTATTGAATCTTTGGTTAGCTTAAGATAGAAATTGTGTGTTAATTGAGTTTGGAAAGATTGTGGGAACAAAGGTTAATAAGGGAATGTGTCATGATAATATAATGGGAATTTGGGTACCTACTCATGTGAAACTATAAAAATTAAAAATCCATGTGCATTGATAAGCTATGTTTATTTTCATGTTCAAAAAAAAAATCAATGCATATGTGATACAAGTAAGAGAAAAAGTTAATACACGAGTATGGAATGTGAAAAGGAAATTCTGGGTAGCTAGGTATGAAATTTGAAATTATATAGAATACACATATATGATTAGATGAAAGCTTGGGTTAATTAAAGATTCAATTTATAAGCTCACTTAGCCATATATACCTTCATCCTTACCTTAGCCCCATTACAACCCTGAAAAGACCTCCTGATGTTTGCATTGGTACATTAAATGTTGTTGATTGGTTAGGAGAAGAACAAAAATTAGAAAGCATGATTAGAGAAGGATAGAGTGATTACCCTATACACTAGAGAGATTAAAGTACACACACATCATCAGTGAGGGTTCAATGCTTGATTCTATGTCCCCTGCTTTCACGAGCTGTCTTCTTACAAATTTACTTGCTTTTACTGTATGATTTGAATTAGTGGAATTTGTTCTATGCTCTGTCTTAGAGAACTTATTTATTTTTAATCAGATAGACAAAATCATATAGTTGCATTCATATATATAGGTTGCATTGCATTGCATGAGTCTTACATGTCCCTATTCATTCATATTTATCTCCTTCAACTAAAGCATGAGGACATGCTAATGTTTAAGTGTGGGGAGGTTGATAAACCACTATTTTATGATTTATATTGTGTTTAATTGTGTGGTTTTATCAAGTCTTCACCCACTTATTCATATGATTTGAATGTATTTACAAATCCTTCCTAAAAATGTTCTATGATTGAAAACTTGCTTCCTAAAGATCTTTTAATTGTATATTTTTTTATTTTATCCTCCTTTATACCATTCGATGCCGTGATATGTGTGTTAAGTGTTTCAGGTTTCATAGGGCAGGAATGGCTTAGAGAATGAAGAGGAAGCTTGCAAAGATGGAAGGAACACAAGAAGTTGAAGAGATGACCAGCGAGAAGTGACGCGTGCGCATGGCTCACACGACCGCGTGAATTGGAGAAAATCTCAGTGACGCGCTCGCGTGCCTGATGCGACCGCGTGGATTGGAAGCTGCACAAGTGACGCGAATGCGTGGACAACGCGCACACGTGGCACGGAAAAATGCTGGATGACGCGAACGCGTAAACGACGCGGTCGCGTGGCGTGCGCGATCTGCAGAATTTACAGAAGTCGCTGGCGTGAGATCTGGGCCACGTTCTAACCCAGTTTTCGGCCCAGAAATGCAGATTAGAGCCAGGGAACATGCAGAGACAAAGGACGACATTCATTCCGCATAATTTTTAGTTTTTTTTCTGATTTTCACTCTTCCCCTAGGTTTTTTTCTATATACTCATAATTGAGGATTTGAAGATTTTGGCTTCGGTTATTGAGAAGGGTCTACCTCCGGACTTGGTCATTCTAGTTTGTTTACTTACTTTTTACTTACTCTTTCATATCCTTAATCTGTCCAGAGTTAACATTGGATTACTTTTAGAGTTCATTAATGCAAGACTATTTTTATTTTAATTGATCTCTATGATTATCGTTTATCATGTCTCTTTTTATTTCCCCTTTTTATTTTGTAAAGTCTACATTTATGATAATGGAGTAGTTTCCCAACTTGATTGGGAGTTGATTAAAAGGAGAACCTTGAGTTGGAATACTCAAGAGTTCAATTATAATTGGTTCGTTGTTGGTTAGCTTGTTAGTCACTGATGAACGAATTCTTGTTGATATAGAATTTCACAATTGAAATCTCGTTGCAAGTATAGTTCTATACCAATAAATAATTCTCACATAAAAAATTTGAGTTGTCACAAGCATAAACCCCAAATGAAAATTAACCGGAGTATTTAGACTCCGGGTCGTCTCACAAGGAATTGCAACGAAATGAATGATTATTGGCTATGAAGGGGTAAAGGGGGTTTTGATTGATGAGAGGGCAATAAAATTAATGACAAAAAAAGTAAAGAGAGCAATTAAAGAAAGCAATTAATAAAGAGAGACATTCATGGCAAAGATTGAGATCATAGGCTTTCTATCCTAGTCATGCAATGATCAATTCATCTTATTTAGTCAACTCCAACAAATAGGGAGAAAGTCAAACAAGACTAATCAATCATACTACAATAATAACAAGAATTTATCGTATTACGTCATCTCCAACATTGGAAGAAGGTATCATATTATCTTCCATGAGAGAAAGTCTAATAAGACTAGCTAATCTCAATCCAAAAGTCCTAATCAACTCACTAATTTAGTTAGCAAAAGATTAGCGTCAATGGAAACAATATTCCAAAAGTCCTAATCAACTCACTAATTAAATTAGCAAAAGATTAGCATCAATGGAAACAATATTAGCTAACAACTCTAAATCACCAACATAAGTTGGGTTTTCATGACTCAAGATTGCCCAATTACTCTTTCCAAGTCAAGAATGCTCAAAATCTACTCTAAAGCCCAACCAAGCATTTTGTCAAACACTTGGTGGGTACAAAGGGAAAGCATGGTAAATGTGCAAGAATAATAAAATCTACCAACTACCAATTGCAAGAAAAGTAAATCAACAACTCAAATCATCAATAAAAGAACATCAAACATTAAATTTCATTAAAGAAAAGATCCAAATCCAACAAAGGGCTCATGAACATAAAAAGAGACATAAAAGTAAAATTGACAAGAGAACTAAGAAGAATAGAGTAGTAGCAACAAGAAACCGTCTCATTTGGACCTCTGTAGCTCAAGTTATGGTCGATTGAGTGCGAAGAGGTCAGGCTTGACAGCTTTACGGTTCCTTCATTTCTTCACGAGTTCTCCCACTTTGCATGCTTTTCTCCTCACTTCTTCCATCCAATACTTGCCTTATGAACCTGAAATCACTCAACAAACACATCAAGGCATCGAATGGAATTAAGGTGGATTAAAATCACCAATTTAAGGGCCTAAAAGCATGTTTTTACACTTAAGCACAACTCAAGGGAGAATTGCAAAACCATGCTATTTCATTGAATAAATGTGAGAAAAGGTGATAAAATCCCCCAAATTAAGCACAAGATAAACCACAAAATCGGGGTTTATCAAATCTCCCCACACTTAAACCAAGCATGTCCTCATGCTAAGAATAAAGAAGGACAAGAAAAGGGTATGAACATTTATTCAATGCAAATAAACTATATGCACCTATCTACATACATGCAACTAAATGCAATATGATTCTACCTACTTGGTCAAAAGTAAATCAATCCCCAAGAACACATATGCACAAGTTGGGCTAAGATCATATTATGATTCATGAATCCTACCAATTCAAATATCAAAATGAAGTTCAAATAGACTTGCGAGAAGAAAGCTCATGAAAGCCGGGAACAAGGAATTGAGCATCGAACCCTCACCGGAAGTGTATCCGCTCTAATCGCTCAAGTGTATAGGGTCGATTCTCTCAATTCTCTTCTACTCATGCTTTCTAAGATTTGTCTTTCATCTAGCAATCAACAATTATTCAATGCATGCATACATTCATCATGAGGACTTATTCATAGGTTGTAATGGGGCTAGGGTCAAGGTAGGGATGCATATGGTCAAGTGAGCTTGAAATTTGTATCTTTGATTAGCCTAAGCTCTCACTAAACACATACAACAACCTATAAACCTATAAAATAGTACCTAGCTACCCATGATTCCCACTTTTTCACATACTCATGCATTC
>NC_029790.2:71969698-71986963 GCF_000816755.2 Arachis ipaensis
TTTTACATATTTAATGCATAAGCATGTACCCAATCCCATGATTTTCAACAAAAATAAAAAATACACTTTTACTTCAACCAATGTCCTAAGGTTCCCATATCCAAATGATACACACCCTCACTAGCCTCAAAGATCCAAATTAAGGACGTTTATTATTTTTCACTTAGGAGTAGTACTGTGCTAACATTAAGAACAAAAGGGGTTCAATAGGCTCAAATTTAGCTAACAATGGTTGATGAAGGGTAGGCTATTTGGGTAAGTGAGCTAAATGAAATGATGGCCTCAATCATATAAATGCATGTATACATGAAATAATGGACATAAAGAATCAAACAAATCAAAGATTACAATCATAGAAAGAGAACAATGCACACAAGAATGAAAATAAGTGGTTATAAGATGTAACCACACAATTGGGCTCAAAACTCACATGCTTGTGTTCTTAGCTCAAAAACCATGTTCCAAAATACATTCTTCAAGCAAGTTCAACACAAATTTTTTTTTCCAAATTGGTAGGGTGCCCTAAAAATAGTTTCTTGGAAAAGAAATCATCACCCTAACCAAGTAGTCCTAACATAAAAAGAAGTGGTAAAATATGTACAATTTCTAACTAGCATGCAACCTATCATGCAATGCAACAACTAACTAACAAGGACAAAAATTAAGAATTTGGTGTTGAAAAAGGAAGTTGTTACCCATGGATGTCGGTTGGACGACCTCCCTACACTTAGAAATTTGCACCGTCCTCGGTGCATGCAAAGAAGAGCAAGGTGGACGGGTTGCTACAATTAATGAGTTCCTCCAAAAGGTTGTGCAGGTGGACTTGTTTGTTGCCCCATTAGAAGCTTTTTTCATTCCTTTCCTTCTTGGTGGCCAACCTAAAAGAAAAGAAAAAGAAAGAGAATTAAGCCTATAACAAAGACATGAAAGCAATTAGAACATAGGCAGGGGCTAATGCCAAGTAAGAGTAAGGTTCTCACTACATGTTAGCTACGCATGTAAGTGAGAAAATAATATAAGCTAAGGCATATTATCTAATACTTGATACAAGAACAAGTTAAAGCATGAAGAGCACTCAAAAGCATCAAGTTCAAATAGAAAGAGTAGGTCATGAAAGACATGCAAGTTCATATCAATGCACAAAGAATATAAGAGTCATACAAGATTAAGCATTGATTTAAAAGTTTCATCACCCAACAATATCAAACAAGTCAAGAAGCACCAAGATTAACCAAGAAATTCTCAACAATTGAGTAAAAGCATTCAACACCATTATTAAAATAAGAAACTTAGAAAAGAAGATAAGAACAAGCTATAAAAACAAAATTAAAACGCAATAAATGAAAATAAGCAAATGCAATAAAAGGAAATGGAAGAAATTTTTTTTGAACCGGTGTGGACGCGTCATGCACGCCCATGCGTCGATTCGCAGGTTGGCTCATGGACGCGTACGCACGAGTTGGTTTGTGCCTCGCGCACAAAGTAGGCGCAAGTTAGGCACAACTCTTTGGAATTTGGCTTGGAGGTGAAATCTTTGCATCCACGCATACGCGTACATGGCGCGTCCGCGTGGATGATCGAAAATGCTTGAGGCGCGCGTACGCGCCATGTGCGCGCACGCGCGGGTTGGTGCTCTATTTTTCAAAATTTTTCCAAGTACTTGCACTAAACCAAGCATTCCAAACCTCCAAACAGCTACCAAAACACCATAAAACCTTATTTGATCTACTAAACTACCAAGTAAACTCAACAAACAAAACAAAACATGAAATTAAACTAATTACCAATATGTACAAAAGGAAAAAATGAAAAGAATTTATCATGGTGGGGTGTCTCCCACCTAGCACTTTTAGTTTAAGTCCTTAAGTTGGACATTTGGGAAGCTCCTTGTTATGGTGGCTTGTGCTTGAATTCATCTTGGAACTTCCACCAATGCTTGGACTTCAAGTAAGCTCCAAAATTCAAGATCAATGGCACCAAGTTTTGATGAAGTTCCACACAAGCTAAGGGCTTCCAAAATTGGTCTTCATATATTCCCGGATCCCAAATCTTGTTTCTACACCCATCTTCAAGTTGATCATCACAATTTCTATTGGGTGAGAAGTGATCTGAATTCTCAAATAAACACCCAAGCATCTTCCTCGACCCCTTTAGTTGAGGACTATACCAACCATTGCACTTAGACCTTGAGTTTCCAACCATAAGAAACCTTGAATGGTATTTCCACCCATTAACCAATTCTCTCCTACTCTTGACTCCACAAAGAGCTCTAAGTTGCCCATCCATCTCAAGCAAACAATATTCAAGTGAGAAATTAAAGCTTAGGGATAAGAATTTTACCCACTTAAATGTTGTATTGGATGGAGATTTAGGAAGGGATGGTCCTAATGATCTTGCATGTTCCACTCCCTTGTGCTCTTCCCTGATTATCTCCACCTCTTTGCAACTTTCCTCCACTTCAACCTCTTCCTCTTGGTGACTTGCTTCCAATTCAAGTTCTTCTTCATTACTCACCAAGGGCATGGGAGGTTGTGCATCTTCTTCCTTGATCTCAATTTCAAGCCGAATGGGAGAGGATTCAATTGTAGATAGGAACTCCTCAATGATTGAATCCATCTCTTGATCAACCTCTTCAAAGTCTTCAATCATAATATGCTTTGGTGGTTGTACACCCTCCTCAACATCAACATCAAGCATCTTGGAAGAGGGCTCTATAATGTTACATTCCCATGGACTTCCAACATCTCCTAGGTCCTCAACCACTTCTTCCTTTTCAATTGTCTCAACTTCCTCCTCTTGTTGCACTCCTTGCTTCAACTCCTCTTCTTCACCTTGAAGCTCTAAACTCACTCCCTCACTAGGCTCCTTAATTGCTTCTCCATATTCGTCAATGGGAGTGCCTTGGTTGCTTAGGCTTAGTCGGGAGGAGGCCATATTGCTAACGGCTTCCACTAGGATAACCATCTTGGCTCCTAGCTCTTTAAACTTCTTTTCATCCTCCTCTTGTCGCCTTAAGATATGAGATTCAAGATCTCTCAATTCATGCATGGGGGCTTCATCGGGAGGTGATGGTGGAAGAGAAGGTTCATTTTTTGGGAGGAAGGTTTCATGATTGGAAGTTGGTTCACCTTGGTAAGGGTGTAGAGGTGTATATCGAGGTGGTTCTTGAGAGTAGTTGTGTTGGAATTGTGGTGGTTCCATGTGTGGTTCATATGGTTCATAAGGTGGTTGATATGGTGGATAAGGATTGGGGTCATATGGGGGTGTTTGGTGGTATGGGGCTTGTGAGTAAGGTGGTTCAAAGTCATGTTGAGGGGGTGGTTCATAGGCATATGGTGGTGGTTGTTGATAATCACAATAAAGGTCACCACATCCATTAGATTTATATGCATTAGGATGAGAGTTATACCCATAAGATCAGGGTTTATCAGTCACTAACTCTAATCCTTCCCAAGGACTTGTGAATAGAAGTTGACTTTTAACTTGACTTTCCCTCATTCGTTGAGGGTTAACTAAGTGGAAACAACTTCTAATTATTGATTGATCTTGAGAAAATTCCAACAAAGATAGAACTTCCGATTAATCTTCTCCTGGTCGAGATTTTATTTAAATTACATAAATTCTCCAATTTAATTTCCTGTTTATCAAACTAAAAAAAAACCATTTTGGAAAACCTCTGATTAGTAAAATAGCACATTGATAAACCCATATTTTATGATATATTTTGTACTTAATATGAGTGATTTATTCAATCCTTCACCCACTTATTCATATTAATTGCATGGTTTTACTTTCCCTTCCTTATTATGTGATGTATGTGAAAAACATGTTTCCTATGCTTTAAAATTAATTATTTTAATTACCTTTATTTCCATTCGATGTCGTGATTCGTGTGTTGAGTAGTTTCAGATCTTCTAAGGCAGGAATGACTTAAAGGATGGAAAGGAAATATATAAAAATGGAAGGAAAACACAAAACAGAGTTTTTGGAGAAACTGGCATCCACGCGATTGCATGGGCGACGCGGACGCATGCCAAGCGCGAAGAAGCAGCAACGCGGCCGCATGACTGATGCAACCGCGCGCCTCGAGCAAAATACATATGACGCGGCCGCATGACTGACGCGACCGCATGCCAAGAAAAACTCCGAATGACGCGACCGCGTGACCCATGCGGATGCGTGATAGAGGCCACGCACCAGAAATTGCAGAAAACGCTCCCAGCGAATTCTGAAGCCCTTTTTGGCGCAAATCCAAGTCCAGAAGGTATAGACCAGAGGTTATGAAGTGGAGGAATGCATCCATTCGAAGAGAGACTCAACTTTAGTTAGTTTTGATGATTTAGATTTAGTTTAGAGAGAGGTTCTCTCCTCTCTCTTCTCTCTTTAGGATTAGGATTTAGGATTTCTCTTAGTTTTAGGAGTGACTCTCGATCCCAGGTTCAATGTTCCTCTACTTTAAGCTTCCCTTTCACTTTTTATTCATTCCATTACTTTAGTTGGTTATTTGATGTTGCAATTTAATTTATGAATTCTTCCATGTTACAGATTACTCTTTTGAATTAATGTTATTTGAGGTATTTCAGTTTATTATTGCTTTTCTTTTATTTACATTATTGTTATTCCCATCTGAAGGCATTTTTATTCTAGTAGATTTACTTTTTTCCTTTCGGTCTTGGTTAAGAAATCAGTAACTCAGGAGTTATCAAACTCAAACATGAATGATAATTGTTATCTTTGTTAATTAAATTTGAACTTCAATAATCCCAATCTTTTCTTAGGAAATAAATAGGATTCAAAAATCAAACCAATTAATCCCTTGACCTTCCTTTATCTTAGTAAAGGTTAACAAAGTGGAATTAAGATTCAATTCTCATCATCATTGATAAGGATAACTAGGATAGGACCTCCAATTTCTCATACCTTGCCAAAAGTTTATTTACAGTCAATTATTTATTTTACTTGCCATTTAAATTGCTTTTTCTTCATTTACTTTATTTGCTAATTAAACTATTCACTCCTCATTCTCAAAACCTCAATTTACAATCTCCATAACCAATAATAAGAACATACTTCCCTGCAGTTCCTTGAGAAGTCGACCCGAGGTTTGAATACTTCGGTTATCAATTTATTTAGGGGTTTGTTACTTGTGACAACCAAAACGTTTGTATGAAAGGACTTTTGTTGGTTTAGGAACTATAGTTGCAACGAGGATTTATCTGCAATTTTCTAGACCACGCAAAAGTTCTCTCATTAAAATGGCGTCGTTGCCGTGGAACTGCAATCGTGTGCCTTATTATTGGTTATTGTAAATATTTTTCTTTTACTTGTTTGTTTGTCTTTAGTTTTCCCCTATTTATTTCTTTTTAGCTACTATGAATTCTCACCCCTATCACTTTGAGTTTGGTTCTAATGTTATTGAAAGGAATGGAAGTTATAACAGGAACATGCATCAAGTCAGAGCAATCAAAGATGGATGGAGCCAAGAGGATCTGATCAACCCTTTTGGAAACAAACCCTCCAAGATATCATGGACAAAGACCATTCTACAATGCATACGAAGCAAATAGACGTGGTGGACAACCTTGTAATTACCAACAAGCCCCACCCTGTGCTTATAGACCATCCTCTCAACACAACTTCGAACCACCACACTCACAAGCTCCTTTTCACCATTCACCACCGTATGATCTGCATTTACCCCGATTCCAATCCAATTACTCCCAAACACCACCACTTCTCCTTGTACCGTATCCAAATCTATCACCCCGAGAATTAGAGGTTCGCCTCAAGGAAACAGTAAATTGACTTCAAACAACCCTTCATCAACTGGAGCAAGCAGTAAGTCAATTATCTTCTAGACGTTCGAACATTCAAGGACATCCCACAGCCCCATGTGGACAATCTAATGAAGAGCGTAGCATGAAGGAGATACTAGAAACTCCAGTAGGCAAGACAGAGCATGGTTTCGTACTGGAACAAGTAGAGGAAGCTGTCATTATTGAAGAAGAAGAGTTGGTTGAAGACTTAGGAGACGCTGAACCTCCATGGGAATCCAGAGTTGTGGAGCATTCTGTCAAGGATGTTACAATTGATGCTAAGGAGGATTGTGCGCAATCCTCAGAGCAAGTCTTTCATAAAGAACTAGATAGAATAACCCAAGAAGCAAGTTTCCTTGATGATGATAATCTCAAGTCAAGTTCTCCTAGCAATGAACTTGCATCCGCAAGTGAATTCTCTGAGATCGAAGGATCTTCCCCAAGTGACTACGAAGATGATACGGAGGTAGATTTCTCTCAACCTCCAGTTTATGACTTAAGTGATGAGGAAGACATAGATGGCTTTGATTAGGACATGGATACATTTGAAGAATCCTGCAAGGAAGTGGAGAAATTCACAGAAGAGCACAAGGGAGTAGAACTCACAGAACCACTGGAACCACCTATCCCAAGACCATTACCACCCAATACAAGTTTCAAGTGGGTACAATCCTTAACCTTTAACTGTATTTTTCCACTTGAATATGGTTTGCTTGAAACAGATGGCTAGCTTAGAGTTCTCTGCGGCTTTAAGAGTAAAAGGAAAATAGCTCGTACCCAGAGCTGGTGCACGAAGTTCAATAAGGTTCCACGCTTCAACTCGAAGTGCACGGATTGGCACCATGATCAATCGGATGGATCTCGGAAAACGTTTGGTTATCCTGGTGAGAATCTAATTTCTAAACCGCCCAGATGGAAAAGTATAGATCAAGACGAAGGCGGATTTAAAAGCAAAGTTTGGGATCCTAGAATCTATGCTGACATTCGTCACCCCGGGAGCCTGACAATTTGTTTGAAGCTGCTCAGAAGCTTCACATGCCTAGTTTGGGACTCCGGAGGCTATTGGCATTCCAAGCATTGGTGGAGATTTATGGATGAATTTAAGCATAAGCCGCCATAATAGGAAGCTCATCCAACGTCCAACTTAAGGACTTTAACTAAAAGTGCTAGGTGGGAGACAACCCACCATGTATTGATCGTTCCTTCTTCAATTTTTATTTAGTTTTATTCGCTTTCAAGTTTTATTTTATTTTATTATATTGAACCTGGAGTTTTGCATCGCATTCATATTAATCATTGCATTCTGCATACTGCATAACAAAAAAAAGGGGTGCGCGACGCGACCGCATCATTCATGCGATCGCGTCAAGTTGCAAAAAACACTTCCCACGCTACCGCGTCATCCACGCGGCCGCGTGCCCTGGAGATCGGCGTAAAGATCCAACATCCAGAAAGTTAGGCTGGAATCGTGCGGCCATTGTGCGTTTTGCACAAATGACCCACGCGATCACGTCCCAGATGCGATCGCGTCACTTGCACAACCTCAATCCCACGCGATAGCGTGAGCGACGCGATCGCGTCGCATGGATTGGGCAACACCCCAAAAGGAGACAGAGAGTTGCGCTGAAATGATGCTGGAATCGTACGTTTAGCACAATTTCCATCGACGCGATCGCCTGCCTTATGTGATCGCGTCATTCACTCTTTTAGCTATTCCATGCGATTGCGCCACTGACGCGATCGCGTCAATCACCATTTCAGCCCAACCACGTGACCGCGTGCCCCACGCGATCGCGTGGATTCAAATTTATAACCCCCCAGTCACGCGAACCCTACCAGTCGCGCCCCCCCAAACCCCTCTCTTCCCTCTCTTCTTCTCCAATCACACCACCACCACCGAACCACCATCACGCCGCCGACCACCCAGACGCCGCCGCCACCCACCCCCCTTCCTCCTTCCTCCTTCTTTCTTCTTCTTCCTTCTTCTTTCCCCCCTAACGCCACTGCCCTCCTCCGCGACCACCACCCACCACCTAATTTCTTGTTTCATGCTGCTCTTTACTCTGATTTTTCATGTTCTTATTCCTTATATGTAATTGCAGCTGTATTTTTGATTCATATGAACTATTCTGTTGTTGTTTATTTTCTGGGACAATCCAATTTTAGCCAGAATGCTGCCCAAATTTTTGTAAAATGTTTCCATTCATGTCTTGATTTTGGCATTTTCAACTGTGCTTCCCTTAGATTTAACCAAAACAATTCATGAATGCCAAGGCAAGCTTTCTTATTCTTTTTGATTTCCTGGTTCTTAATTTGCATTTTTAATGTTTGATTCCAATTTTTGCTATTTCTATATCTATTTGAATCATCATCAACCTGTTTTTCTTATTTGGATATGAGTTACTTTTAGCTTCTAACTGTGAATACTTGTTACTTGGAATATTTTCATTATGCCACTTACTTTAACCCACTTTTTACTAACTCAATAATGTTAACTCCCTAAACTCTTTTTCAATTCTAACCAACCTAACCTTTCAAAACTTCTCTTCTGATTTTCTTTCACTTTCTTTTAACATTCTAACCATGGCATGATGTTAATTTTTCTATTTAACATGAATTCCATTACATTTTGGATTGTGAATTCTCCTTCTCGGACTTTTAACACCTATACAATCCTTAATGCACATTTACTTAACTCATTTTCCTTATCCTATTGCTCCTTTGCCACTTTGTATTTCTTTTTATTATTTGCCTATTTATTTTTCTGTTTTTATTATATCCTGGTTTTCTGTTTTTCAGGACGTCTGCCACCCAGAGAAAGGGAAAAACAAAGGCAACTACTGGCAGACGTAAAAGAGGAGAATCCGCTATGTCCATCATGGATATCATGCACGATGACTCCTGGCGGGAAAAAAATTTTACCCCGCAGGGGAAGGCCGACCAGCTGCTCCCTGCTAATGATCCATTAAAGTTTACAAACCGATACTGTGAGCTGAAGTATCCGGTGTTTGTAGCCTCCAGGAACCTGTACCTGGAGAGGACTCTGAAGATCCCAGAAGAACTCCAGCAATACACCTCTGATCAAATCAAACAAAGAGGCTGGTTCTTCCTGGAAAGAAACATGACTGAGGTCAATGCATCTTGGGTAAGGGAATTCTACTGCAATTACTTCAAGACTTCCCTAGATGCAGTGCACCTCAGGGGGAAGCAGATTCTGGTCACTGAAGAGGCCATTGAAGATGTCTTGAAACTTCTGCCTAAAACTGATCAGCTGGATAGCTATCAAAAAGCTGAGGAGGATATACGCTTCATGCGATTTGATTGGGATGCAGTCAAGGCCCGGATAGCCCTTGACCCGACCATTCCTTGGATTATGGGTCAGAACACTACCATGCCAAAGGGAATCAAGCGGATTTACTTGAATGATGAGGCTCGGCTATGGCATCAGATACTTAGCAACTTTATTATGCCGAGCACTCACGAGACTGAGATACCAGCCGCTATGATCACCCTCCTATGGTATGTGATGGAGGGTAAGGACCTGTACCTGCCACGCTTTATCCGGTACCATATGGCCAGGGTCCACGTCTGAGGCACTCTTCCCTTTCCCTATTTGATTACACAGCTAGGCCATCGAGCTGACGTGCCTTGGGAGGATGTTGATGAGAAGCCACCTGCTACAGAATGCAAGAAGATTATCCCTCACAGCAGGAACTTTCTGGCTTTGGGCTACAGACCTCTATTCCTCACTGCTACTGCTGACACAGCCACACCATCTGCCGGCCCCTCTTCCTCTACAGCTACCCCTGCCACCACCACTGTACCTCCACCTGCCCCAGAGGCCATCTATCATCTAGTGCACCGCCTGTTTCGATAGCTTGACCAGATGGAGCGTCGCAACAAGCGACGCTATGAGCACCTGAAGCTGATGATACGATCTGGCGACATCCCCTCCAAGCCTGACACACCATCCGAGGCATCTGAGGAGGAGGCGAATGCGCCCAAGGCTGCGACTCATCCAAAGCAGGAGGCAGAGCAGGCAGGCACCCAGCAGGCAGCACACCAGCAGGAGACCCCGCATCAGATTCAGGCTGTAGACCTCGAGATCCCTATCCAGTCAGCACCTCCTCTGCCACAGGCAGCTCCTCAGACCACCACCACAGAGACTCCAGCTACCCGTCCTTCCAGTGATGACACCCCTTCACACCCTGCTTGAGTGAGCATCAGGGATGATGCTACATTTTAAGTGTGGGGAGGTCGCCATCTTTGGCGTTCTTTTTTTTTTTTGGTGAACCACTACATACTCTTTTTATTTTATTTTGATACTTTTCTGTATTTTTATTTTTATTTTTATTTTTGTTTTCTCAGTACTTATATATATTGCTATTTTTATGTATTTATTCTATGTTGCACTTCAGTTCATATTTTAGTCATTTAGTTTAGTTGCAATTCTAACTTATTAGTTATAGAAATTGTGGATTAATTAGTATAGTTTACCCTTTTTAGCATTAGATAGCTTAGTTTGAATTGAAAAATATAAAAAGGAAGTAAACTAGGGACTTGAACATAATAGAAACAATCCAGACACCTTGTATATATAGCATTACATGTTAGTTAGTTAACAACATTTCATCAAGGAGAAACACTAGAACTTTAAAGCCACCTTAAGTTTTACATTGAGAATAATGGGAATTTCTTAACTAAACCTGCATGACATACATAACTGATAAATGATTTTTGAGCTAGAGAACACACAGTCTGTGAGTTTTGAGCTTAATTGTATGGTTACATTCAAACCATAATATTTTATTCCTGTGTGTTCCACCCTTCTTTTGTATTCTGGTGTTCTTTACTTTGTTTTAATCTATATGTCCAATTATAGAATAGAAATACATACCAAGAGAGTGATTGAGGCCATTATTTGATTTTAGCTCACTTATCCCAAAATAGCCAACCTTTTACATCACCCTTGTTAGCCCCCTTGAGCCTTTAAATCCCCTTTTATTCTATAAACCACATTACTAATCTTAAGCAGAAAAACAAAATAAAAATCCCAAGTTGAATCCTTGGTTAGCTTAAGATAGGAAGTATGTATAGTTTAAATGTGGGAAAACCTATTGAGAACATGGATGATAAAAATAAAAGGGTAAAAAAGTTGAAAAGAATAAAATAATCCAAAATAAAAAGTTTTGGAAAGCATGCTCATCAAAATAATTGAATTACCATGTGCATTAAAATATATATATATATATATTTTTTTTTTTAATTTTCAGTATTTAAATAAAGGGGACACAAAAAAATTTCCCAAATGTGAAATGAAGCATTGCACAAGGGATAAATAATAAATATTGAAACATGAGTATGTAACATCAAAAGTGGAAAAATATGGGAAAATAGGTAAAGAAGCTTTGCTTTACAAAGTATGTATGTTAGGTGAGATCTTAGACTAATTAAGGATTCACTTATTAGCTCACTTAGCCTTATACATATACCCTTACCTTTACCTTGGCCCCATTACAATCTTAATTCAAGACCTCATGATTTTTGGTATGTCTATATTCTATAATTGTTGATTGGTTAGATGAAGAACAAAGTTATAGAAAGTAAGAATAAAAAGAAGAATAGAGTGATTAACCCAATAAACACTGAGTGATTAGAGAGTAAACACAAAATCCAGTGAGGGTTCAATAGCTCATTGGTGCACGAAAATTACTTCACACTATGTAATTCCGCACAACTTCAAAAATTTAAAAGAAAAATATAGAATATGCAATTGACACAAAACTTAGAACAAGACACTAAACTCACGAAAAAAAATTAAGAATTGATAAAGAAAAATAATATTTTTGAAAAATTTTTGAAAAAGAAATAAAGTACTCAGAATTTAATGACTCTATAGCAACAAAAAATAAATTATTCCTAATCTAAGCAACAAAATAAACCTTTAGTTGTTCAAACTCAAACAATCCCCGGCAACGGCGCCAAAAACTTGGTGCACGAATTGTAAATCATACTTTTCACAACTCGTACCACTAACCAGCAAGTGCACTGGGTCGTCCAAGTAATACCTTATGTGAGTAAGGGTCGAATCCCACGGAGATTGTTGGCTTTAACCAATCTATGGTTATCTTGTAACTCTTAGTCTGGATATCAATTATAGTTATCAGTTTGAATTGCGAAGAATAAAAGAGCATGAAATAAATACTTGTTCTGCAGTAATGAAGAATATGTTGGAGTTTTGGAGATGCTTTGTCTTCTGAATCTCTGCTTTCTCCCTATCTTCTTCTTCACGCACGCAAGGTTCCTCCTATGGTAAGTTGTGTGTTGGTGGATCACCGTTGTCAATGGCTACCATCCGTCCTCTCAGTGAAAAAGTTCCAGGTGCGCTGTCACCGCACGGCTAATCATCTGTCGGTTCTCGATCATGTCAGAATAGGATCCATTGATCCTTTTGCGTCTGTCACTACGCCCAACACTCGCGAGTTTGAAGCTCGTCACAGTCATTCAATCCCTAAATCCTACTTGGAATACCACAGACAAGGTTTAGACTTTCCGGATTCTCAAGAATGCTACCAATGGATTCTAGCTTATACCACAAAGATTCTGATTAAGGAATCCAAGAGATATTCATTCAATCGAAGGTAGAATGGAGGTGGTTGCTAGGCACGCGTTCATAGGTTGAGAATGGTGATGACTGTCACGGATCATCACATCCATCATATTGAAGTGCGAATGAACATCTTAGATAGAAACAAGCGTGTTTTAATAGAAAACAGAAATAGTTGCATTAATTCATCGAAACACAGTAGAGCTCCTCACCCCCAACAATGGAGTTCAGAGACTCATGCCGTCAAAGAGTACAAAATTCAGATCTAAAAATGTCATGAGGTGCAAAATAAATCTCTAAAAGTTGTTTAAATACTAAACTGGTAACCTAGATTTATAGAAAATGAGTAAACTATGATAGATAGTGCAGAAATCCACTTCTGGGGCCCACTTGGTGTGTGCTGGGGCTGAGACTTAAGCTTCTCACGTGCCTGGGCTATTTTGGGCATTCAACGCCAGGTTGTAACCTGTTTCTGGCATTGAACTCCAACTTGTAACTTGTTTCTGGCGCTGGACGCTAGACTGCAACATGGAACTGGCGTTGAATGCCAGTTTACGTCATTTATCCTTGAGCAAAGTATGGACTATTATATATTTCTGGAAAGCCCTGGATGTATACTTTCCAACGCTATTGAGACCGTACCATTTGGAGTTCTGTAGCTCCAGAAAATCCACTTTGAGTGCAGGAAGGTCAGAATCCAACAGCATCAGCAATCCTTTTTCAGCCTGAATCAGATTTTTGCTCAGCTCCCTCAATTTCAGCCAGAAAATACCTGAAATCATAGAAAAACACACAAACTCATAGTAAAGTCCAGAAATGTGATTTTTAATTAAAAACTAATAAAAATATACTAAAAACCAACTAAATCATACTAAAAACTAAGTAAAAACAATGCCAAAAAGCGTATAAATTATCCGCTCATCACTCATTAAATTCTTCATTTACTTTATTTGCTAATTAAACTATTCACTCCTCATTCTCAAAACCCCAATTTACAATCTCCATAACCAATAATAAGAACATACTTTCCTGCAGTTCCTTGAGAAGACGACCCGAGATTTGAATACTTCGGTTATCAATTTATTTAGGGGTTTGTTACTTGTGACAACCAAAACGTTTGTATGAAAGGACTTTTGTTGGTTTAGGAACTATACCTGCAACGAGGATTTATCTGTAATTTTCTAGACCACGCAAAAGTTCTCTCATCACACATCTTCCTGCAACTCGTTAGGAGACGACCTGGGACTCATACTCCTAGTATTTTATTTCTAAAATTTGTGACAACTCTTTTCTAAATTGACAAGTGGATTTTTGCTGGTTAAAAGCTGTACTTGCAATGCCATTTTTCTTAATAATTCTTAATCTACAAATTTCTGCCGCGTCAAGCGGCTATTACTATCCTTTAGAAACGGAAAATCGTATCTGGGAAATTGGGATTACTCGTGACCGGATAAATGTCGGGATTGCGGGCAGCCAACCGACACATGAGCTCATGGCCTGTGCTAGGGCTAGACATGCATCATTCTTGTCTGCGCATCATTCTCTGTTATATTCCTTTCTGTGTGTGATCTATTTCCTTATGTTTGTTTGCTTGTATGCTATTTCTGTGTTATATTTTCTTGTATTTTGTTTGTGTTCTATTTTTTGTTGTCTCTACTTTCTCTTTCTATCTTTATCTTCTGTTTACTGCTTCACTATATTCTGTTATTCGTTTACTAATCGACACCGTGTAAATGAACGTAACTAATAACCCCGACCCTACTAAGAACTCCCCAGTTCTTACCCCCTTCTCTCCCTTCCTCCCCTTCAGATGGAATCGGGCGTGATATTCTATGAAGTCAAAGACCTATACATTTACGAGGATCCAGTGTACTATGGTTACTACATTCTGAATGCGGAGCTTCGTATGAGACGTTACGCATTACAAAACCGTCTCTTCCAACATCCTTTGTATAGTTTGCTTTTTGATCCTGATGATCCCTACGACTTTCCCTTATCCTGGTTACACCCTGATGCACCTGGACATCCTTTTCCCGATGATCACGGACACTCTATACCAGCTCAACCCTTGAATGAGGTGGCACCTGAGCCTATCATTCCTGATGAGCCTGAGATAGCTGAAGAGTACGTACATGTGATTCCACCAGAGTGGGACCTTCCCCTTGAGCCAATCTTAGACTTTCCACAACCTGCTGAGTCGGCACTACCGGATGACGGGGTAGCTCCGATATACGCGAACAGACCTGTGCTTGCAAATGGTTTTGTACATAGTGACAGTGATGGTGTATTTTTGGAAAATGAATTCCAACACCCAAAACTAACCGGCAAGTGTACCGGGTCACATCAAGTAATAATAACTCACATGAGTGAGGTCGATCCCACAGAGATTGAAGGATTGAGAAATTTTAGTTTAGTGGTTGATTTAGTCAAGCGAATCAAGTGTTGGTTTGAGTGGTTTATAATTGATAGAAGCTAAATTGCATGAAATGTAAAGGGAGAGGGAAGAATTGCAGTAAATTAAAGAGAACAGAAAGTAAAAGTGCTGAATCTTAAAGAACAAGTAAATTAAATTGCAAAAGCTTAGATTGCAAGAAATATAAATGACTGAATCTTAAAGTGCAAGGAATATAAATTGCTTGAATTGTAAAAGGGTTCAGGGAGATGGGATTGCAGAAATTAAACAATCACAAGTGAATTGTAACAAGCAGAAGAGCAAAAGATGAATTAAATTGAAGTAGATCTCAAACAGAAAAGTAAAAATGCTTGAAGAATTAAAATAGAAAGTAAATATAGCTTAATTGCAGAAGTTAAAAGAGAAATTGAAGATCTCAGGAGTGGAAGAGACTAGAAAACAAGTCTAGATCTCAAATCCTTCCTTGATCCAACAAGAACAATTGCAAAAGAAATGAAAAGTAAATTGCAGAAGAAAAGAGAAGAATGAAAGTAGTCAACAGAATTTAATAGAATTATGCAGAAAGATAAACAAGAGATCTCAAGGTGAGATTGAAACAGAATTTCTTCAATTCTTCACCCAAGATCCAAGACAAGAAGTAAAGAGTGCTCAAGCAAGAACAAGGAAGAAGAGAGATCAATTCTCCTTCTGAATTCTCCAAGATCCAAATTCAAAGTAAAAAACTCTAAAAATTATAAAATGAAAATTCTCAAAGATGCAAAAAGATCCTTACTAAATTAAACTAGCTTCTATTTATACACTTTCTATTCATGAATTTTAGAATTTGGGTGGGCTTTTTTAATTTGGTGAAGAATTGAATTTAATTGGATTTTTAATTGAATTTTCAGCCCAAGAGTATTGCTCCCAGTGGAGTGCTCTGCTCTTGTGGGGAGCGGAGCATTGAGGCTTGTCTTTGGCCTCTTTGTTGCGTGCCAAGTTGGGTATCAATAAGAATAGCGCTCCGCTCTTATGGAGAGCGTAGCATTGTCTTGCCTTGGTGTGTGTCTTGTGCGCTTCAAGCTCTTTGACCGTGTCATGTTGCGCGCTCCAAGCTTCCCTGGCCGTGTCATGTTATGCAACGAATGAGGAAAGTAGCGCTCTGCTCTCCTTGGAAGCGTAGCACTCCTTTTGCTTGGGTGAGGTCCCAGGTTCGAAACTTGTTGGAGGCATGCGCTGGCTCTTTTTCTTTGTGAAGGTGATGAGCGGATAATTTATATGCTTTTTGGCATTGTTTTTAGCATGTTTTTAGTAGGATCTAGTTACTTTTAGGGATGTTTTCATTAGTTTTTATGTTAAATTCACATTTCTGGACTTTACTATGAGTTTGTATGTTTTTCTGTGATTTCAGGTATTTTCTGGCTGAAATTGAGGGACTTGAGCAGAAATCAGATTCAGAGGTTCCTATTTGGTGCCAAGAATCGTCTGAGTTTTCGGCAAGAGTTGTCAAAGATCCCAATCCCGGCAACAACACCAAGTTTTTGGCGCCGTTGCCGTGGATTGTTTGAGTTTGGACAACTGACGGTTCATCTTGTTGCTCAGATTGGGTAACTTTCTTTTCGTTTTCTTTTCAAAAATCTTTCAAAAATATTTTCAAAAAAAATTTTTTTCTTTTGTTTTCGAAAAAAATAAAAATGTTTTCAAAAATTTATTCAAAATTTTTAAGAATGAATTCTAGTGTTTCATGAAGCATGTGAAGCCTGGCTGGTTGTAAAGCCATGTCTAAATTCATTTGGACTGAGGCTTGCAATTTGTTATCAAGAGCAAATTAGTTGTTGCTCATCCACCTGCTGCTGATCCATGATCACCTGCTGAAGCTTGGCTGGCCATTGGCCATGTCTAGTGTTTTGGTCTGGAGCTTTCATTGAAAGCTTGGCTTATGGCCACTGTAAGTTTCATGAATGAAACAAGGTCTTCCATTAGAAATCTGGAAGCACAAGTGGGCCAGCTGAGTAAAAGGATAAGTTTGGTGTGGTAAAAGCATAGCTTTTTTTATTTTTCCATTACCATTGATGGCACCCAAGACCGGAGAATCCTCTAGAAGAGGGAAAGGGAAGACAAAGGCTTCCACATCCGAGTCATGGGAGATGGAAAGGTTCATCTCCAAAGCCCATCAAGACCACTTCTATGATGTTGTGGCCAAGAAGAAGGTGATCCCTGAGGTCCCTTTTAAACTCAAAAGAAATGAGTATCCGGAGATCCGACATGAAATTCAAAGAAGAGGTTGGGAAGTTCTAACAAATCCCATCCAACAAGTCGGCATCCTAATGNCTAAAGGAATAAAATCCTGGTCTAAGCGGCTAAACCAAGCTGTCCCTAACCATGTGCTTGTGGCGTGTAAGTATCAAGTGAAAACTTGAGACTGAGCGGTTAAAGTCAAGGTCCAAAGCAAA
>NC_029790.2:71988050-71993552 GCF_000816755.2 Arachis ipaensis
AGTTGCTTGGGGACAAGCAACAATTTAAGTTTGGTGTTGTGATGAGCGGATAATTTATACGCTTTTTGGCATTATTTTTAGCATGTTTTTAGTAGGATCTAGTTACTTTTAGGGATATTTTCATTAGTTTTTATGTTAAATTCACATTTCTGGACTTTACTATGAGTTTGTGTGTTTTTCTGTGATTTCAGGCATTTTCTGGCTGAAATTGAGGGACTTGAGCAGAAATCAGATTCAGAGGTTGAAAAAGGACTGCTGATGCTGTTGGATTCTGACCTCCCTGAACTCAAAGTGGATTTTCTGGAGCTACAGAACTCGAAATCGCGCGCTTCCAATTGCGTTGGAAAGTAGACATCCAGGGCTTTCCAGCAATATATAATAGTCCATACTTTGGGCAAGAATTGATGACGTAAATTGGCGTTCAACGCCAGCCTTCTGCCCAAATCTGGCGTCCAGCGCCAAAAAAGGATCCAAAACCAGAGTTGAACGCCCAAACTGGCACAGAAACTAGCGTTAAACTCCACAAATGGCCTCTACACGTGCAACACTCAGGCTCAGCCCAAACACACACCAAGTGGGCCCCGGATGTGGATTTATGCATCAATTACTTACTCATGTAAACCCTAGTAGCTAGTTTATTATAAATAGGACCTCTTACTATTGTATTAGACATCTTTGGACGTCTGGTTCTTAGATCAGAGGGGCTGGCCACACGGCCATGCCTAGACCTTTCACTTATGTTATCTGAAATTCCTACCAATGATTTACATAAGTATCTCTATCCCTATTTTATTATATAATATTCGAAAATACCATTATCACTTTATATCTGCCTGACTGAGATCTACAAGGTGACCATAGCTTGCTTCATACCAACAATCTCCGTGGGATTCGACCCTTTAAGGTATTACTTGGACGACCCAGTGCACTTGCTGGTTAGTTGTATCGAAGTTGTGACAATTATGTATTGAGATCAGCGCACCAAGTTGCTCACGTTGCTAGGGATTGTTTGAGCCTGGATATCACAATTTCGTGCACCAGAAGGAAACAAGGGTGGCGCATGCATTGAGTGGGAGTGTCTTGGGTTCGAAACTTGGGGGATGCCTTTGGCCAATTTTTGGCTTATTTCCTTTGTGAGTAGCGCTCCCCCAATCCCCCTTGCTCATGAGTTCGAACCTTGTAGCCTTTACTAGCAAACTTCTTCCTTGAATTTATTTTTGAGTGAAGCCCGATAATGCTCTTGACAAGAGCGGAGCATCATTCTTCTCCCCTTTCTTTCTTGGTTCAAAAGTGTGCTCCGCTCTCAAGGAGAGCGTAGCATCCAAGCCTTTCTTCCTTAGCTCATTGTTGTGCTCCCAGTAGAGTATTGTGGCTTTCCTCCTTCATTGTGCCACGCCTCTTTGTTTCTTTTTGATGCACGGAAACTTGTCTCTCAATAGATTTCCCTTGGCAAGTATACTGAATTGTCGTCAAGTAAAAACTCACAATAGAGTGAGGTCGAATCCCACAGGGATTGATTGGTCAAGCAACTTTAATTGGAGGAATATTCTAGTTGAGCTAAGCAGAATTTGATTTGAGAATTGCAGGAAATTAAATGGCGAGAAAGTAAATGGCAGAAAATATAAATGCTGGAAATAAAGAACTGATTGTAAATGATAGAAAGTAAATTGCAGAATCTTAAATGAGGAATGGGGAAGATGAGCATAAAAGTAAATGGCAGAAAGTAAAGAGAATGGGTAAGATCAGAAATGGGGAGTTCATTGGGCTCAGGAGATGTTGTATTCTCCGGATCTAGTTCATTTTCATCTCTTCCTCAATCAATGCATTCATTGATCTCCTTGGCAATCTTAAGTGATTGAATTCCAATTCCTTGGTAATTCAATCTCTCAAATCTTGATCAATAGCCAATTCCTTGGTCTAATTGCTCATGAGAAGAGATGAAGTATGGTCACTGATTATACCACATGTATTTCCAAATCAAAGTATTGGGGGAATTATATGTCACTATATCCATCCAAACCCCAATTTGGTCCAACATGAGAAAGCATTTCTAGCATGATCTCTTCATTCCTCTTCCAAGGTTCCGAAGAGATCCAAGTATGAATAGCTTCTTTTCCAAGACAACTACCCAATTGGATGAAGATTGAAAGCTTTCTAGTAAAATCAAGAGAAAAGAAAGAAGAAGAATAATGAAAACTATTATTGATCCATCAAATTACAACAGAGCTCCCTAACCCAATGAAAGGGGTTTAGTTGTTCATAGCTCTGGGAATGGAAAGCAAAGATGGAAAATACATTCTGAAAGTAAAACTAGAAATTGCAGAGAAAGTAAAATTATACAGAGAGTAGTTCTCCCAATGCCCAAAAGCTCCATTTCTAGTTCAAAACTACTCCTATATATACTACTCTTCTGATCTTCTAGTTGGCTCTTCAAGTCTTGGATATGGGCCTTTGGATCTTTGAGTTGAAGCAGTTATCATCTTCAGTGGGCTTAGCTTTGTTTGCAGAAAAAGCGTGAGTTAGGCATGGACGTTAGTTAGGACGTTAGTGGTGTTAACGTTAAGTGAAAATATGGGTTCGAGAACGTTAGTGATGATCACCTTTTTCACTAACGTTCCTAACCCAAAATGGTTCACGTTAACTTCAACGTTAGTGGCACTAACGTTGCCTCTTGGTCCTTCGCAAACATTATTGGCATTCACCTTTTCCAATAACGTTTGCTTGTTGCCCTTCCTCCCTATATTAGAGTCCACGTTAGTGTAGCTAACGTGACCCTTAACGTGGTCATGCCTCAGCTTCGAGAGCGTTAGTGACACTTACCTTTGTCACTAACGCTCCAAACGCCCCTTCCCACGTTAGTGCCTAACGTTAATTGTATTAACGTGACCACTAACATGGTGGTGATTTCCATCTCCAATGTTAGTGACAAAGGTGAGTGTCACTAACGTTGGCCTATCACTCCTTGCTCCACGTTACCCTTCACGTTAGTGGTCTTAACGTGACCACTAACGTGGGCAATGTTGGCCTGCTTGTTGCCCTTCCTCCCTATATTAGAGTCCACGTTAGTGTAGCTAACGTGACCCTTAACGTGGGCATGCCTCAGCTTCGAGAGCGTTAGTGACACTTACCTTTGTCACTAACGCTCCAAACGCCCCTTCCCACGTTAGTGCCTAACGTTAATTGTATTAACGTGACCACTAACATGGTGGTGATTTCCATCTCCAATGTTAGTGACAAAGGTGAGTGTCACTAACGTTGGTTCATCATTCCTTCCCTCCACATTAGCTTCCACGTTAGTGCAATTAACGTGGCTAATGGTGGCTTAGTCCAACGTTAGTGACAAAGGTGAGTGTCACTAATGTTGGCTCTTCCTTTCTCCTCCCATGTTAGAGTTCACGTTAATGTAGTTAACGTGACTCTTAACATGGTCAATTGTACCTTTTGGAACGTTAGTGGTATCCACTTTTACCACTAACGTTGGGGCTTTCTTTTTCCTCCACGTTAGCTTCCACGTTAATGTAGTTAACGTGGACACTAACGTGGGCTATGATGGCTCACGAAGGCATTATTGATGTTCACTTTTCTTATTAACGTTGCAAGCTAGCCTCCATTCCACGTTAATGGTCACGTTAGTTAGACTAACGTGGCATCTTCCTTGCTTCCTTTGTCCTGAAATCAAGCAAGTAAAGTGCATCAAAGCTAGGTTCTAACTTATGAGATCATGCATCATCCATTTTATCATTCAATTCATGCATAATTTTCATAAAATCTTGTAAAATTTACAATGTTTTCTTGAATCAAGATGTAAGTGATTATCCACCCAAAACTTGCTTATTAACTAAGAAAATGCATGAAACTACCCTAAAACAGTAAGGAAAAGATCAGTGAAACTGGCCAAAATGCCCTGGCATCACAACACCAAACTTAAAGCTTGCTTGTCCCTAAGAAAATACTGAAACATGAGAATGATGAATGAAATGACAAGAGAAATGAGTCATTATTGTGGAAGTCATATTCTTGGTTTTATGGGGTTTCATGCATAGCAACTTAGGTTCATTCCTTCACTGGCTTTCAGACCTTTATCATGCCCTGGAATATTCACTTGATTGCACCCTTCGAGACTTTTATTCATTGATCCCTTTGTCTTTTCAAGGTTTAATTGTGTTCTTAGACTAGGTGCTTTGTGAGGGGGCGACTCTTTAAGATAAGCTTTCAGCCAGCCCTCCCGAACCAGTAAGTCCAAGGTGCTGGGTGTTAAGACACCCCTAAGGACTTACTCCCTCAAGTCTCTTTCCCCCATACATACACACCACAGGCACATGGTTTGTTATTTTCTTACTTGAGACCTTGGTGTCTGGTGCACGAAATTGTGATCTCAGGCAACGGTGCCAAAAACTCTATACGCACGTCTTAATAAATCGTTTTTCATTCACAACTTCGATACAACCAGCAAGTGCACTGGGTCGTCCAAGTAATAAACGTAACGTGAGTAAGGGTCAATCCCATGGAGGTTGTTGGTATGAAGCAAGCTATGGTCACCTTGTAAATCTCAGTCAGGCGGATATAAAATAGTTATGGAGTTTTCGAACATAAATAATAAATAGATAGAAAATAAGGATAGAAACACTTATGTATATCATTGGTGAGAGTTTCAGATAAGCGTATAGAGATGCTTTCGTTCCTCTGAACCTCTGCTTTCCTGCTGTCTTCATCCAATCAGTCTTACTCCTCCGGACTCTCATGAATGCCGCCATCAATCTAGCTTATACCACGAAGATTCTGATTAAGAGATCCAAGATATACTCATTCAATCTAAGGTGGAACGGAAGTGGTTGTCAGGCACGCGTTCGTGGGGGAATGATGATGATTGTCACGTTCATCACATTTAGGTTGAAGTGCGAATGAATATCTTAGAAGCGGAATAAGTTGAATTGAATAGAAAAACAGTAGTACTTTGCATTAATCTTTGAGGAACAGCAGAGCTCCACACCTTAATGTATGGAGTGCAGAAACTCTACCGTATGAAAATACATAAGTGATAATGGTTCAGGCATGGCCGAATGGCCAGCCCCCATGAAAGTCTAAGATAGCATAAAACTGATCAAAGATGATCTAATACAATAGTAAAAAGTCCTATTTATACTAAACTAGTTACTAGGGTTTACAGAAGTAAGTAATTGATGCATAAATCCACTTCCGAGACCCACTTGGTGTGTGCTTGGGCTGAGCTTGAATGTTACACGTGTAGAGGTCAATCTTGGAGTTGAACGCCAGTTTGTAACGTATTTCTGGCGTTCAACTCTGGCTTGTGACGTGTTTCTGGCGTTTAACTCCAGATAGCAGCGTAGAACTGGCGTTCAACGCCCTTTTATGTCTTCTAAACTCGGCCAAAGTATAAATTATTATATATTGCTGGAAAGCCCTGGATGTCTACTTTCCAACGCAATTGGAAGCGCGCCATTGTGAGTTCTGTAGCTCCAGAAAATCCACTTTGAGTGCAGG
>NC_029790.2:71993805-71995615 GCF_000816755.2 Arachis ipaensis
TTTTTCCTTTTTTTTTCTGCAAGCTTTGTTCTTTGCTGCTTTTTCTTGCTTCAGGAATCATTTTTATGATTTTTCAGATTATCAAATAACATGTCTCCTTATCATCATTCTTTCAAGAGCGATCGGTTGCTAGTGGGGATGATGGAGTATTGGATGAATTCCAACCATCCTCTAGCCATAGGCTTGAGGTCCAGTCTTTTTAATTGAACCGGCTTGCCTTTGGAGTCAATCTTCTATTGAGCTCCTTCCACACATATGTCCATGAGGACTTGGTCCAACCTTTGATTAAAGTTGACCCTTCTAGTGTAGGGGCGTGCATCTCCTTGCATCATAGGCAAGTTAAACGCCAACCTCACATTTTCCGGACTAAAATCTAAGTATTTCCCCCAAATCATTGTAATATAATTCTTTGCGTTTGGGTTCTTACTTTGATCATGGTTCCAAGTGATCCATGCATTGGCATAGAACTCTTGAACCATTAGGATGCCGACTTGTTGGATGGGGTTTGTTAGAACTTCCTAACCTCTTCTTTGGATTTCATGTCGGATCTCTGGATACTCATTCTTCTTGAGCTTGAAAGGGACCTCGGGGATCACCTTCTTCTTGGCCACAACATCATAGAAGTGGTCTTGATGAACTTTGGAGATGAATCTTTCCATCTCCCATGACTCGGAGGTGGAAGCTTTTGTCTTCCCTTTCCCTTTTCTAGAGGATTCTCCGGTCTTGGGTGCCATCAATGGTAATGGAAAAACAAAAAGCTTATGCTTTTACCACACCAAACTTAGAATATTGCTCGCCCTCAAGCAAGAGAAGAAAGAATAGATGAAGAAGAAGAAGAAAATATGGTGGAGAAGTGGGAGGGGTGTATTCGGCCAAGAAGGGGAAGAGAGGGTTGTGTTGTGTGAAAATGAAGAAGAATGGAGGGCTTTATATAGGGAAGGGAGGGGGGTAAGGTTCGGCCATAAGGGTGGGTTTTGGGTGGGAAATTGATTTTGAATTTTGAAGGTAGGTGGGGTTTATGAGGTAGGTTTATGGGGAAGAGTGGATGGATGTGAGTGGTGAAGTGGTTATAGGGAAGAGAGATTGAGGTAACTGGTGAAGAGTTTTGGGGAAGAGTGTTTATGGGATTGTGTGAAAGAGGGGTGAGAAGAAGTGAGTGGAGGTAGGTGGGGATCCTGTGGGGTCCACAGATCCTGAGGTGTTCATGGGTTTACAACCTTGCACCAAATTAGGCATGCAAAATGCCCTTGCACACAACTCTGGGCATTCAGCGCCAGATTGGTGCTTGTTCTGGGCGTTGAACGCCCATTTATTGCCCATTTCTGGCGTTGAACGCCAGAACCATGCTTGTTCTGGGCGTTCAGCGCTAGCTCTTCTCCAGGGTGCAATTCTGGCATTCAAACGCCCAGATGCTGCCCATTTTGGGCGTTCAGTGCCAGAACCATGCTCTGTTCTAGCGTTGAACGCCAGCCTGATGCTTCTTACTGGCGTTTAAATGCCAGTAAAGTCTTCCTCCAGGGTGTGATTTTTCTTCTGCTATTTTTGATTCTGTTTTCAATTTTTATATTTATTTTGTGACTCCACATGATCATGAACCTAATAAAACATGAAAGAACAAAAAAAATAAAATTAGATAAATAAAAATTGGGTTGCCTCCCAACAAGCGCTTCTTTAATGTCAATAGCTTGACAGTGGGCTCTCATGGAGCCTCACAGATGTGCAGAGCTTTGTTGAGACCTCCCAACACCAAACTTAGAGTTTGGATATGGGAGTTCAACACCAAACTTAGAGTTTGGTTGTGGCCTCCCAA
>NC_029790.2:71995705-72058687 GCF_000816755.2 Arachis ipaensis
TGATGGGCATAAGGAGGTTCAATGGAATCTCCAAGGTCTCTAGATGAGTCTCAGATTCCTTTGGTTCCTCAAAGAAAAACTCCTTATTGATCACTGGACGTCCCAGGAGGTCTTTCTCACTGGGAACGTCCTCCCCTTCCTCTCCAGGTTCGGCCGTGTTGACTATGTCATTGGCCTTGCACTCTCCTTTTGGATTTTCTTCTGTATTGCTTGGGAGAGTACTAGGAGGGATTTCAGTGATCCTTTTACTCAGCTGGCCCACTTGTGCCTCCAAATTTCTAATGGAGGACCTTGTTTCATTCATGAAACTTACAGTGGCCTTAGATAGATCAGAGACTAAGTTTGCTAAATTAGAGGTATTTTGTTCAGAGTTCTCTGTCTGTTGCTGAGTGGATGATGGAAAAGGTTTACTATTGTTAAACCTATTTCTTCCACCATTATTAAAGCCTTGTTGAGGCTTTTGTTGATCCTTCCATGAGAGATTTGGGTGATTTTTCCATGAGGGGTTATAGGTGTTTCTATAAGGTTCACCCATGTAATTCACCTCTGCTATTGCAGGGTTTTCAGGATCATAAGCTTCTTCTTCAGAAGATGCCTCTTGAGTACTATTGGATGCAGCTTGCATTCCATTAAGACTCTGAGAAATCATATTGACTTGCTGAGTCAATATTTTATTCTGAGCCAATATGGCATTCAAAGTATCAATTTCAAGAACTCCCTTCTTCTGAGGCGTCTCATTGCTCACAGGCTTCCTCTCAGAAGTGTACATGAACTGGTTATTAGCAACCATGTCAATGAGTTTTTGAGCTTCTACAGGCATTTTCTTTAAGTGAATGGATCCACCTACAGAGGTATCTAATGACATTTTAGCTAATTCAGACAGACCATCATAGAATATGTCCAGGATGGTCCATTCTGAAAGCATGTCAGAAGGACACTTTTTGGTCAGTTCTTTGTATCTCTCCCAAGCTTCATAGAGGGATTCACCTTCTTTCTGTCTGAAGGTTTGAACTTCCCCTCTAAGCTTACTCAGCTTTTGAGGAGGAAAGAACTTGGCTAAGAAAGCCTTGACCAGCTTATCCCAAGAGTTCATGCTATCCTTAGGTTGAGAGTCCAACCATATTCTAGCTAGAAGAGGGGGTTCGAATTTTGGGTGAAATGAAGTGTTAGTAGATGAATAAATAAATAGAAGGAGATAAGAGAGAGAGAGAATTTTCAAAAATAATTTTTGAAAAAGAGTTAGTGATTTTCGAAAATAGTTTTTGAAAAAGGTTAGTAATTTTCGAGAATTAAAATAAAAAATTAAAATAATTAGTTAATTAAAAAGAAATTTTGAAAAAGAGGGAAGATATTTTCGAAAATTAGAGAGAGAGGGAGTTAGTTAGGTAGTTTTGAAAAAGATAAGAAACAAACAAAAAGTTAGTTAGTTAGTTGAAACAAATTTGAAAATCAATTTTGAAAAGATAAGAAGATAAGAAGTTAGAAAGGATATTTTAAAATCAAATTTTGAAAAGATAAGATAAAGAGATATTTTTGAAAAGATATGATTGAAATTAGTTTTGAAAAAGATTTGATTTTTAAAACCACAATTAATGACTTGATTCACAAGAAATCACAAGATATGATTCTAGAACTCAAAGTTTGAATCTTTCTTAACAAGCAAGTAACAAACTTAAAAATTTTGAATCAAAACATTAATTGATGATGTTATTTTCGAAAATTAGGAGATAAAGATAAGAAAAATAATTTTGAAAAATATTTTTAAAATTTTTGAAAAATAAATAAGAGAAATGAAAAAGATTTGATTTTTGAAAAAGATTTTGAAAAAGATAAGATTTTTAAATTGAAAATTTGATTTGACTCATAAAAACAACTAGATTTTAAAAAGTTTTGAAAAAGTCAACTCAAATTTTCAAAATTTATGAGTGAAAAAGGGAAAGATATTTTTTTTATTTTTGAATTTTTAATGATGAGGTGGAAAAACATGAAAAAGACTCAATGCATGAAAATTTTGGATCAAAACAATGAATGCATGCAAGAATGCTATGAATGTCAAGATGAACACCAAGAACACCTTGAATGTCAAGATGAACATCAAGAACTTATTTTTGAAAAATTTTTAATGCAAAGAAAACATGCAAGACACCAAACTTAAAAATTTTTCATGTATAGAAACTATGAATGCAAGAATGCATATGAAAAACAAGAAAAGACACAAAACATGAAAACATCAAGATCAAACAAGAATACTTACCAAGAACAACTTGAAGATCATGAAGAACACTATGAATGCATGAATTTTTCGAAAATTTTATGCAAACTTTAAAACATGCAATTGACACCAAACTTTCAACTTGACTCTAGACTCAAACAAGAAACATGAAATATTTTTGATTTTTGTGATTTTATTAAATTTTTTTTTGATTTTTCGAAAATTAATGTGAAAAAGAAAAATAAGGATTCCAAAATTTTTAATATGAATTCCAGGAATCTTGTGCTCTTTAGTCTAAAGCTCCAATCTGAGGGTTAGGCATGGCTTAATAGCCACCCAAGCTTTAGTATGCTATTACATGCATTGAAGTGATTAGTTGAATCCTCAGTCCAAAGGAATTTGGACATGGCTTCATAGCCAGCCAGGATTCAACAAATCATCATGAAACACTAGAATTCATTCTTAAAAATTCTGAAGAAAAATATATTTTTGAAAAGATTTATTTTTTTTTTCGAAAACAGATGAGAAATTTTTAAAAGGTTTTTGAAAAATTTTTGAAAATAAAACAAAAAGAAAATTACCTAATCTGAGCAACAAGATGAACCGTCAGTTGTTCAAACTCGAACAATCCCCAGCAACGCGCCAAAAACATGGTGCACGAAATTGTGATCTCAGGCAACGGCGCCAAAAACTCTGTACGCACGTCTTAATAAATCGTTTTTCATTCACAACTTCGATACAAACTTTTGCGTCTGTCACTACGCCCTGCACTCGTGAGTTTGAAGTTCGTCACAGTCATTCAATCCCAGAGTCCTACTCGGAATACCACAGACAAGGTTTAGACTTTCCGGACTCTCATGAATGCCGCCATCAATCTAGCTTATACCACGAAGATTCCGATTAAGAGATCCAAGAGATACTCATTCAATCTAAGGTGGAACGGAAGTGGTTGTCAGGCATGCGTTCGTGGGGGAATGATGATGATTGTCACGTTCATCACATTTAGGCTGAAGTGCGAATGAATATCTTAGAAGCGGAATAAGTTGAATTGAATAGAAAAACAGTAGTACTTTGCATTAATCTTTGAGGAACAGCAGAGCTCCACACCTTAATCTATGGAGTGCAGAAACTCTACTGTATGAAAATACATAAGTGATAATGGTTCAGGCATGGCCGAATGGCCAGCCCCCATGAAAGTCTATGATAGCATAAAACTGATCAAAGATGATCTAATACAATAGTAAAAAGTCCTATTTATACTAAACTAGTTACTAGGGTTTACAGAAGTAAGTAATTGATGCATAAATTCACTTCCGGGGCCCACTTGGTGTGTGCTTGGGCTGAGCTTGAATGTTACACGTGTAGAGGTCAATCTTGGAGTTGAACGCCAGTTTGTAACGTATTTCTGGCGTTCAACTCTGGCTTGTGACGTATTTCTGGCGTTTAACTCTAGACAGCAGCGTAGAACTGGCGTTCAACGCCCTTTTACGTCGTCTAAACTCGGCCAAAGTATAGATTATTATATATTGCTGGAAAGCGTTGGATGTCGACTTTCCAACGCAATTAGAAGCGCACCATTTTGAGTTCTATAGCTCCAGAAAATCCACTTTGAGTGCAGGGAGGTCAGAATCCAACAGCATCAGCAGTCCTTCTTCAACCTCTGAATCTGATTTTTGCTCAAGTCCCTCAATTTCAGCCAGAAAATACCTGAAATCACAGAAAAACACACAAACTCATAGTAAAGTCCAGAAATGTGAATTTAACATAAAAACTAATGAAAACATCCCTAAAAGTAACTAGATTCTACTAAAAACATACTAAAAACAATGCCAAAAAGCGTATAAATTATCCGCTCATCAGTGTCCAGCACCTCTTTGGGTTACTAAGTGTTCTGTAGCAAAGGTTACTCTTGATAGTGGACTTTCAGCTGATAATCCTGGGTTAGTTAACCCAAGTTATCAAGTGATAAGGCACCCCTGAGAGCTTATTCATCCAAGCATATCCTTTACACAGGAGCACCACAGACACTTGCCTCAAGATTCAACCCTTGGTGCCTAGCCTTATTTCTTACTCTTTTTCTTTATTTCTCAACTTTTATTTTTTCTTTCCCTTTTTCTTATTAGGATCTTGTTATTTAGCTAGTCTCATGGGTTTCATTTCAAGTATATGATTCAGGACAGATAGTTGCCTTCCTACCTTGTTGGTGAACCAACTTAGCTAAGTAATTACTACACCACAAGCTTAAGAACTTACTCCACAAATTGAACCTCACTCTGGTCTTTCATAAAATCTCTTATTATTTGACTTAAAGGACAAGCATACAAGTGAGCAAGGTGAAAACGCAGCAGGTAACTAGGACCAGCACACATGTGACAAAAGCAAAGAAAATAAACATTATATTCTAGTGACTTAATCTGAAGAGTAACTATAAATCAAGGGTACATTCAGACTTCCAATTTGAGCACTCATATGGAATCAAGTAACAATACAACCTTTTGGTGGTGACTTCTAGCTATCCCTTTGTTGTCATCATCCATAGCTTCTGCATCCTTCTTCGCCTCCTTGGATGATGGTGCATTGTTTTCCAGAAGATTGATTGAATTCCTGCAGAGTTGTTGAAAGTTGCTTGTTCCCAAAGCACTTGAAAAATAGTTAGCATGCATGTATGCTTGTGAAATTCTGAACTTAACTTGGTGTGTGAACACCAAACTTAGTTTCTTGCCTAATACACATATTGAATATATGCAAAGAACCTCATGTGCTGTTATTAACAAAACGGTTATGAACTAGAAACTAAACTGATGTTAAGTGGTTTCCCTGATTGGTTGGGGCTAGCAACTTGCCATTGAAGAAGTGTAGTGTGATTCTAACTAAAATCTTTGGTGGAACACCAAACTTAGAATTACACATTCACTCTTGGATTATTTTGGTGTGCAACACAAAACATAGCTCCTCACAATACAAGGAAAACTACTTGTAACTTTTATTGAAATGATCATGAAAAGGATAACCTTAGGTTGGGTTGCCTCCTAACGAAGCGCTCTTTTAGCGTCGCTAGCTCGACGATTCTTCCATTAGTTGAGATGATACTTCATTTTGGGGTTTTCCCCCATGTTTCCCATGTAGTGCTTGGGCTTGGCTATCTTTGAAAAATCTTTAATAAACCTTCTGTAAAAGCCAGCATGCCCTAAAAAGCTCCTAATTGCCTTGACATCACTTGGTGGGGGTAATTTTTCAATGAGTTCCACCTTAGCTCTGTCTACCTCAATGCCTTGATTAGAAACCTTATGGCCAAGAACTATTCCTCCTGTCACCATAAAGTGACATTTCTCCCAGTTCAAGACCAAATTAGTCTCTTGACATCTTTTTAATACCAGAGCCAGGTGATTTAGGCAATTAGGAAAGGAATCTCCGAATACTGAAAAGTTATCCATAAAGACTTCAATGAATTTCTCTATCATATCTGAGAAAATGGAGAGCATGCAGTGTTGGAAAGCTGCAGGTGCATTACATAGCCCAAATGGCATACGCCTGTAGGCAAACACTCCATATGGGCAAGTGAATGAGATTTTCTCTTGGTCTCTCAGATCAGCCACTATTTGGTTATATCCTGAATAACCATCGAGAAAACAGTAATATGCGTGTCTTGCAAGTCTTTCCAGCATCTGATCCATGAAAAGAAGGGGGAAATGATCTTTTCTTGTAGCTTCATTGAGTTTTCTATAGTCTATGCACATCCGCCATCCTGTGACGGTCCTTGTAGGGATTAGTTCATTCTTCTCATTGGGACTACAGTGATTCCTCCTTTTTTTGGGACAACTTGCACGGGGCTGACCCATGGGCTGTCTGAGATCGGATAGATCACCCCTTCTTGCCATAACTTCATGACTTCTTTCTATACCACTTCCTTCATGACTGGATTCAGCCTCCTTTGGGGTTGAATGGATGGTTTGGCATTATCTTCCAACAGTATCTTATGCATGTATATGGCCGAACTGATTCCCTTCAGGTCAGCGAGGGTCCATCCAATGGCATCCTTATGCTTTTGTAATACTTGGAGTAGTTCCTCCTCTTGTTCTTGGCTGAGGGCTGAGTTTATGATCACTGGGTAACTTTCATTCTCTCCTAAATATGCATATTTGATGTTAGGTGGCAGTGCTTTGAGTTCAAGTTTGGGTGCTTCTTTTTTTTCATTCTTCTCTTCTAGTGTGCCTTGAACATGAACCTCTGCTGTTGCAACTTCTTCGCTTGATGCTGATTCCTCTTCTGTTAACCCCTCAAGTTCTTCTTCTTCAAGAGTCTCTTGTAATGCATCTTCCAGTGAATCCAACCTCATACACTCTCCCAATGGTTCTTGTGGGTAACTCATGGCCTTAAACACATTGAATATCATCTTCTCATTGTATAGTCTCATGGTAAGTTCACCTTTTTGGACATCAATGATAGCTCCAGCAGTGGCTAGGAATGGTCTTCCCAGGATGATAGAAGCCTTGGCTCTTTTTTTCATATCCAATACCACAAAGTCTGTGGGGAAGATAAAGTTTCCTACCTTCACTAACAAGTCTTCTACTATGCCGTGAGGAAACTTGAATGATCGGTCTGCCAGTTGCAGGGCCATTTTTGTTGGCTTGGCTTCCTCAATCCTCATTTTTCTCATCTTAGCTACGGACATCAGATTTTTGCTGGCTCCCGAGTCACATAGAGCCTTCTCTATTGTGATTTCCCCTATAATACAAGGAATCTAGAAGCTTCCAGGATCTTTTAATTTCTGGGGTAGTTTGTGCTGAATGATGGCACTACATTCTTCGGTTAGTATCACAGTTTTGTTGCTCTTCCAGCTTCTCTTCATGGTCATTAATTCCTTCAAGAACTTGGCATAGAGCGGCATTTACTCTATTGCTTCAGCAAAGGGTATGTTAATCTTTAGTTTCTTGAAGATTTCCAAAAGTCTTGAGAATTGGTTGTCATCCTCCTTCTTCCTCAATTGTTGAGGGTATGGGACTTTCGGAACATATGGCTTCAGCTCTTCTCCTTTTTGATGTGAATTGGAGGTGGGAACTTGAACTTCATCTTGTTCCTCCTTCCTTCCAATTGAGTCCTTCTCTTGTGGTTGCTTGGAGGTCTCCTTCAATTCCTTTCCACTTCTGAGGGTGATAGCTTGACACTCCTCCCTTAGGTTTGGCTCAATGTTGCTGCAAAGGTTATGGCCGGGAGCTTGCTGAAATAAGTAGCCAATTTGTGTCTCAAGTTTCTTGATGGTAGCATCCTGATTCTGCATGTTGGATCGCACTTCCTTTCGAAACACCTTACTATCTTGAATTTTCTTACATATGCCTTCAAGTAGATTCTCGATCCTTGAGAGTCTATCTTCGGATGATGGTGAATTGAGATTGGAGGAATGAGAAGGGCTATTTTGGTTTTGGTATGGATGTTGAGAGGTGTTGTTAGGTAGGTGTTGATATGATCTCTATGTGGAATGTTGGTGAGCTGCATTATTGTTGGGGTTGTGGCATTTCTGATCTTGGCCTTGATCTTGTTGATTTTCCCACCCAAAGTTTGGGTGGTTCTTCCAACCTGGATTATAAGTTTTGGAGTATGGATCATGGTTTTGCCTAGGTGAGTTTCCAATGTAGTTGGCTTGTTCCTGATCACCCTCTGCTTCTTCATTCACTCCTTCTTGAGCTGCTGCTGAGGTGGTGATTGCTGCTATTTGGTTCCTCTCCATCTTCTTGGTAAGGTCAGCCAACTGCTTGGTGATCATCTTGTTTTGAGCTAGCAATGCATCCACGTTGTTTAGCTCCATCACTCCTCTAGTGTTGCCTCTTTTAGAGGCATAGAAGTAGTCATTCTCTGCTACAGTCTCAATGACATCTATGGCTTCTTCAATGGTTTTCTTCTTGTTCAGAGATCCCCCAGATGAGTGGTCTACTGCCTTCTTTGATTCGTAAGAAAGACCCTCATAGAAGATGTGTAACTGCACCCATTCGTAAGAAAGACCCATGCTTCATATAGAGTTTCACCATCTTGTTGCCTGAAGGTTTGTACCTCAGCTCTCAACCTGTTGATCCTTTGAGGAGGATAGAATCTCGCCAAGAATTTATTCACCACAGCTTCCCAGGTTGTTAAACTCTCCTTCGGGAAGGATTCCAGCCATTTAGATGCTTTGTCCTTGAGTGAGAAGAGAAACAAAAGCAGTCTATAGGTGTCAAGATGAACACCATTAGACTTCACAGTATCACATATCCTCAGGAAGGTGGTTAGATATTGATTGGGATCTTCTTGGACACTTCCTATGAATGAACAGTTGTTCTGAATGAGGGTGATGAGCTGTGGCTTTAGTTCAAAGTTATTGGCATGTATGGTTGGCTTTTGGATACTACTTCCACAGTTTCCTGGGTTTGGATTTATATAAGAGCCCAGAACTCTTCTCTCTTGCCTAGCATGATGCACTGGACCTTCTCTGCCATGGTTGTGAGCTTCTTCTTCATGATGATTCTCCATATTCTCATCCATGTCTGGTTCAAAATACTCCTGTTCTTCCCCAGCACCAATGACTCTCTTTCCTCTTGCTTCCCTCCTTAGTCTAAGGAAGGTCCTCTCAGGTTCAGAATCAAAGGAAGTTGAAGCCCCGCTTCTTCTACCTGTCATACAACCAACAAGGCCAAAGCAAAAGGGAGATAGAGAGTATTCTTGTTAAAAATGCTGTTAGTGTGAGTGATACAATATATCAAACAGTTAGTGGGTTAGTGAACTAAATTGTAACAAATAAGAGAACACCACAAACAGGTAGGGGTAAAGGGAAGAAAATAACTGAAACTGAAAGTAAATCAATCAAACAGAAATTAAATCAAACAAAAGAAAAATACTCAATCTAGTTATCCACCAATTTAATCATGTTGATACAAAATCAATCCCCGGCAATGGCGCCATAAATTTGATGCATGGAAACTTGTCTCTCAACAGATTTCCCTCGGCAAGTATACCAAATTGTCGTCAAGTAAAAACTCACAATAGAGTGAGGTCGAATCCCACAGGGATTGATTGGTCAAGCAACTTTAATTGGAGGAATGTTCTAGTTGAGCTAAGAAGAATTTGATTTGAGAATTACAGGAAATTAAATGGCGGGAAAGTAAATGGCAGAAAGTAAAGAGAATGGGTAAGATCAGAAATGGGGAGTTCATTGGGCTCAGGAGATGTTGTATTCTCCGGATCAAGTTCATTTTCATCTCTTCCTCAATCAATGCATTCATTAATCTCCTTGGCAATCTTAAGTGATTGAATTCCAATTCCTTGGTAATTCAATCTCTCAAATCTTGATCAATAGCCAATTCCTTGGTCTAATTGCTCATGAGAAGAGATGAAGTATGGTTACTGATTATACCACATGTATTTCCAAATCAAAGTATTAGGAAAATTATATGTCACTATATCCGTCCAAACCCCAATTTGGTCCAACATGAGAAAGCATTTCTAGCATGATCTCTTCATTCCTCTTCCAAGGTTCCGAAGAGATCCAAGTATGAATAGCTTCTTTTCCAAGAAAACTACCCAATTGGATGAAGATTGAAAGCTTTCTAGTAAAATCAAGAGAAAAGAAAGAAGAAGAATAATGAAAACTATTATTGATCCATCAAATTACAACAGAGCTCCCTAACCCAATGAAAGGGATTTAGTTGTTCATAGCTCTGGGAATGGAAATCAAAGATGGAAAATACATTCTGAAAGTAAAACTAGAGGTTGCAGAGAAAGTAAAATTATACAGAGAGTAGTTCTCCCAATGGCCAAAAGCTCCCTTTCTAGTTCAAAACTACTTCTATATATACTACTCTTCTGATCTTCTAGTTGGCTCTTCAAGTCTTGGATATGGGCCTTTGGATCTTTGAGATGAAGCAGTTATCATCTTCAGTGGGCTTAGCTTTACTTGTAGAAAAAGTGTGAGTTAGGCATGGACGTTAGTTAGGACGTTAGTGGTGTTAACATTAAGTGAAAATGTGGGTTCGAGAACGTTAGTGACGATCATCTTTTTCACTAATGTTCCTAACCCAAAATGGGCCACGTTAACTTCAACGTTAGTGGCACTAACGTGACCACTAACGTTGCCTCTTGGTCCTTCGCAAATGTTATTGGCATTCACCTTTTCCAATAACGTTTGCTTGTTGCCCTTCCTCCCTACGTTAGAGTCCACGTTAGTGTAGCTAACGTGACCCTTAACGTGGGCATGCCTCAACTTCGAGAGCATTAGTGACACTTACCTTTGTCACTAACGCTCCAAACGCCCCTTCCCACGTTAGTGCCTCACGTTAATTGTATTAACGTGACCACTAACGTGGTGGTGATTTCCATCTCCAACGTTAGTGACAAAGGTGAGTGTCACTAACGTTGGCTCATCATTTCTTTCATCCACGTTAGCTTCAACGTTAATGTAATTAATGTGGCAACTAACGTGGCTCATAGTGGCTTAGTCCAACGTTAGTGACAAAGGTGAGTGTCACTAACGTTGGCTCTTCCTTGCTCCTCCCGTGTTAGAGTTCACGTTAATGTAGTTAATGTGACTCTTAACGTGGCCAATTGTACCTTTTGGAACGTTAGTGGTATCCTCTTTTACCACTAATGTTGGGGCTTTCTTTTTCCTCCACGTTAATGTAGTTAACGTGGACACTAACGTGGGCTATGATGGCTCACGAAGGCGTTATTGGTGTTCACTTTTCTTATTAACGTTGCAAGCTAGCCTCCATTCCACGTTAATGGTCACGTTAGTTAGACTAACGTGGCTATTAATGTGGCATCTTCCTTGCTTCCTTTGTCATGAAATCAAGCAAGTAAAGTGCATCAAAGCTAGGTTCTAACTCATGAGATCATGCATCATCTATTTTATCATTCAATTCATGCATAATTCTCATAAAATCATGTAAAATTCACAATGTTTGCTTGAATCAAGATGTAAGTGATTATCTACCCAAAACTTGCTTATTAACTAAGAAAATGCATGAAACTACCCTAAAACAGTAAAGAAAAGGTCAGTGAAACTGGCCAAAATGCCCTCGCATCACTTTTGCCACCTTCTTCTCTTCCTTGGGCTACGCTTCTTAGGCCACGCTTTCTTGTTTTCTTCTTTTCTTCACCAACAAGTAATCAAAACAACCAATTAAAGTATCACCAAATTCACAAGGTTTATAAATCATTTAAAAATCAATTAAATTTAGCTTAAACCTTATGATTTAGTATCAATTAAATGGTGGTTGATTGATTCAAAGAAACCATGCAATTCCATTCCAAATTACTTACTTACAATACAAGAAAGTGCATAAAACTTAATAAAAACAAAGAAATAGACCAGTAAAACTAGGCTAAGATGACTTGTCATCAGACAACAGTGTTTCTGGTGGATCTGAGCGTATAGCTGTAGCCGCGGATGATGAGGAGGAGAAGGATCCTTGAGATAGAGATAGAGCAAAATGAGGAGATGGGCGAGCCTCACGACGATCTTCTGAACGACCACGTATAGATATAGTTTGACAACCGTAGGGGTATTTTTTTGATGACACTCTAGTCTGACATTATCTATTAGTTAGTCTCTCACTTGTGTTAGTACACCCGAGAGCTAGGAGCTATATAGTGGTTAGGCTAGCCTGGGCACCAGTTTAGCGGCTTTTTGTATAGGCCAGGCCCTGGGAGTGTCGTGTATATATTAGCTACGTAGGTTGACGAGGATGTAAACTGACTTGATCTTGTGTAAAAGCTACATGTTTTGTTATAGTGTACATGATGTATATTATCTGCTATATTTCTATATTTCTCTATGCTTGCTTTTATTGCTCTCAATGTATGCTTGTTTATTTTTACATTATCATCCGCAGTGAATAAAAAAAAGGTTACTCGTAAAATTGGCAACATTCTAACAAGGAACAAGCTCATATATTAAGTAATAGTTAATAATTAGGAAGAACAAGTTGGTAACACTTAGCTTCTTGTATGACCATGGCATACTGGGAGTTGGGTCGTTATAATTTGGTATCAGAGCAGTTCGTTCCCAATAGAGCCTGGGGAGTAGACTGACTATGCTTCATTTTCTACTCTGTTTTGTGTCTCATGCTGTTAGGGTATCTTTAAGATATATTTGGCATGAATGTCTATGAACGCTCATTTTGGAAATGTTCGTGCCTTACATGAAATATTAAGACTGATCACCTTAATGTTGATTGTTTGGTGCGGATAGGACCATAATGACTACGAATAGACAAAGTTTAATCGAGTTTCGAATGACGAATCGATGTGAGGCACAGCTATCCTCATAGCTGTTATGATCTCCATGGTTATGGTTATGTCAGATTTGGATGCTGTAAGGAACGTACGCTTATTTTACTTGTGAGGAATCTGGACACAAAGCTAGGATCTACCCAAGAAAATTTGCTCAAAATCCAGTACGAACCCAGCAACAAGGCCGAGTGTTTGCTATGACTACTAATGATGCTATTCAATCAGACGCCCTAATCCAAGGTCAGTGTTATGTCAGAAATCAATTTCTAACTGTACTGTATTACTCGGATGCATCGCATTCCTTTATTTCTTTAACTGATGCTCGTGAGTTGGGACTAGATTTCTCTGAGTTAAATTTTGATTTAATTGTCCATACACCTGCATCCTAAAATGCTTTGACCAGTTTAGTGTGCCTGCAAGTACCATTTACTATTAGGAACAGGACTTTCATACATGATTTAATCTGTTTGTCTTCATGTGGTCTAGAAGTTATTCTAGGGCTAGATTGGTTGTCCAAGTATCATGTTTTCCTTTATTGCTATGAAAGAATTACTGTTATTCTATCTGATAGTTTAGATATTAAACCATTTCTGTCCCAAATTTTATATCTGAATTCTGTAAGACTTACCTTAGACGGGAGTGATTGTGAGGGGTATGTTCTGTTAGCGGCTAGCTCGAATGATAGTGAACTAAGCTTAGAACGAATCCGAGTGGTGAAGGAATTTCCTGATGTTTTCCCGGATGACATACCTGAGTTTCCTCCTCAGCGAGAGATAGAATTCAGCATTGAACTAGTAGCTGCTGGAACCAGACCAATTTCCATAGCACTGTACCGGATGTCACCATTGGAACTTGCAGAGTTGAAGAAGCAATTGGATGAGGTACTTGGAAAGAAATTTATTCGTCCCAGTGCATCACCTTGGGAAGCTCCAGTATTGCTAGTAAAGAGGAAAGACGGTGGAATGAGACTTTGCGTAGATTACCGACAGCTAAATAAGGTCACTATTAAGAACAAGTATCCACTTCCACAGATTGATGATTTGATGGATCAGTTGAAAGGTGCAACTGTGTTCTCTAAGATTGACTTGCGATCGGGTCATCACCAAATTCGAGTAAGCGAGCCAGATATACCAAAGATTGTGTTTAGGATTCAGAAATGATGACAATGTTGAGACGTATGGGAGCAGAAGGACCAGAAGCTGTGAGACAGGATCATAGTAGTGTATGGAGGTACAAGAACAGAATTTGTGTGCCTAACTCTGGGGATTTGTGACAAAGGATTCTTGCAGAAGCTCACTAAAGTAGATTTCCTATGCATCCTGGAGTGACAAAGATGTATCAAAATTTGAAATAAACGTTCTGGTGGCCGGGCTTGAAAAAAAAGGTAGCTGATTGTGTCTCAAAATGTTTAACCTGCCAAAAGGTGAAGGTGGAACATCAGAAGCCGTCAGGAACCTTGCAACCCTTGGAAATACCATAATAGAAATTGGAGCAGATCACTATGGATTTTGTCACGGGATTGCCAAGGACCTCAATAGAACACGATGCCATCTGGGTAATTGTGGACTGGTTGACAAAGTCAGCGCACTACCTTCCAATTTGAGTTGACTATACTTTAGAAAGGTTGGCGCGGATATATATTCAAGAAATCGTACGATTGCACGGGATACCTTCGTCAATTGTTTCAGATCGAGATTCGAGGTTTACTTCTAGATTCTGAGGAGCTTTTCAGAAAGCATTGGGAACAGAGCTGCATATGAGTGCAGCATACCATCCTCAGACAGACGGAAAATCGGAGCGGACAATCCAGACATTAGAAGACATGCTAAGATCTTGTGTGATGGATAACCAAGGCAGTTGGGATAAATATTTGCCGTTGATTGAGTTCGTCTACAACAACAGTTACCAACAAAGTATCGGGATGGCACCTTATGAAGCTCTCTACGGAAGAAGATGTTAGACACCATTGTGTTGGAATGATGATGGAGAAGCTAGTATCTTGGGTCCAGACTTAGTGCAACAAACTACTAAGAAGATAAAGGGGATTCGTCAGAAGATCCAGACAGCACAAAGCCGTCAAAAGAGCTATGCCAATAATAGACGTAGACCCTTAGAGTTTAGTGAGAGAGACCATGTTTTTCTAAAAGTAACCTCGACTACTGGAATAGGTAGAGCCCTTAAGACTAAAAAGCTTAACCCTCGATATATAGGACCTTTCCAAATACCTAAAAGAGTCGGTCTAGTAGCTTATCAAATAGCCCTTCCTCCTTACTTATTAAACCTTCGTGATGTTTTTCATGTCTCGCAACTTAAGAAATATATCCCCGATGAGAGTCATATTTTACAACCAGAGACAGTACAGTTACAAAACGATTTGACATATCAAGCATCACCAGTTTAGATCGTAGAAAGAAGTGATAAGCAACTAAGAGACAAGACTATTCGCTTAGTCAAAGTAGCATGGGGACCAAGAGCAGAAGAAGAGCACACTTGGGAACTAGAAGATAGGATGAAAGATGATTACCTGCATCTATTCTCAGGTAACTAAAATTTTGAGGGTAAAATTTTCTTTTAGGAGGGTAGAATGTAACAACCCTGATTTTCAAGTACGCGAGATCTTTTCTGAAAGTACAGAATTCTCCGGAGGATTAGTAAGGGGAGAACCTTTGATATATCATCAAGTATCTCAATCCTCATTGTCATTATTTCATCTTTAATTTAGAACCTTTTATGAGGCAAGCTCGATAACACAGTCACGAAGAACCTAGTTTTTGAACCGTATCGGTTAGGAGTTTTGATTCGGTTTTTCGTAAATAGTCTCAATTTGACGAACTGGACTCGATTCATGAGAGAAGAGAGATAATAGGATAATATCATCATTATATGAGTATTAGAAGCTTCTTGAATGATATTATATGGTTACCTGATCAGTTTTAGTTGAAAACAGAAAATCGGTTTAACCGGGTTCACAGTTTACTGGTGCAGCTTAGCACCAGCACTCTCTGATGACTTTAGCAATGCTAAGGCCTCATTATACATGTTTTATTCTCACAATAAATATGTTACTAGTGTCATTTATGCAAGTAGCTCAAAAAATAATTTTTAGAGATGTTTTTATAAGTGTTCCGATACACTTAGTTTTAGTAGTTATACACCTGAGATATTTTAATATTATTTTAATCCACCTCCAAGCCAACCAATCAGAACTCACCCTACACCCCCAAGACACTCCAAGGCTGTCTCATTTCTTCATTTTGGACGAAAATAACAAGAGAGAAAAGACAGAAACTTTCATGAACACTTAATCTTCAAAGCTTGATTTCTTCTGAACTAAAACTCAAATCAAAACTCCGATTTCACCAAAATGATCCTCTCTTCTTTCTCTACATAACCATGTAACTTATCAAGGCTAGAAATAAGGTTAGATGGCTGTCCCTTTCCCATTTGAATTCAGTTTTCAAGGAAACATGCTTAAACAAGTATTTTCTTGATGTTCTTTCTTAGATCTCTTGCTTAGCTTGACTTGTGGGCCAAAGATCTTTGATTTTCTACATGTTTAAGGTGAGGATAACCTTCCTAAGATGCTGGTGAAGTTCGTTTAGCTGATGGTTTAGATTTTTAAAGTTGTTCTTGATGTGTTTTAGGAGGTAAAAGTGCTTTAAGAACACTTCAAAGGGTAACCGGATTTGGAGCAGCAAATCAAGGTAGGGTGTAACGAAATTAATCTTGATTATTTATGTTTGAGTTGTGTAAATGTTGTATGATTTGGCTGTGCTAAAAATTGGTTGCATATATGATTGATTCTTGGTGAAAATTTGGTGAAATTTTGATGAAATTTGATGAAATTTAAACTTTGAGTTTATGTTCTTGGAGCTGCTGGAAAACAAAACCCTAGGCCCTATATTGGGGTTCAATTTGTGTTAAAATCATGTATAAAATATGGGTTTCTAGTGGCTGCTAATTTATTATGAATTATAGTAAAAATCGATTGCTGAAAAGACTGAAAAACGGGTAAAAACAGAGAAAGAATCTGAAGAATTTATGAAGAACATGAAGAACACTTTGTGTGTGATGAAGAACAATGAAGAACAGGCTTTAGATCTTTAAAAGAGCAAGGAAGTAAAATTTTTGTTGTTTAAGGGGTTATTTGGTAATTTCTGAAAGTTATGGTGGTTAAAGTAGAAATATTAAAAGTTACGGGTGGTAAAAAGTGAATTTTAAAGGTTAAAAGTAAAAGGTAAGGTAATTTTCGAAAAATTAATAATAAAATAATAAATAATAATAAAATATTAAATAATAATATTTAATTAAAAATAATATTTTAATAAAAAAAAAAACAGACAGAGACTAGTGAACGAACTAGGGCAACTTAGCTAGTACTTGAGTTGCGACTAGGGTTAGGTATTATATGAAAAGTTAAACTGTTTTAGTATAGACTTAATGAACCTATACTTGGGACAAGCTAACTATTCATACCGAAATTTACATAAGCTTTAAATATATACGTTAAGCAGAGAAATCACAGCAGAATAGAGAAATACAAAGAACAGAGTAATCAGAGTAGAGTGAAGAGATAAAGAGAAGAAGGGTAACATAGATATAAAGGAATGAGTAATCCAGAGCTATATTTATATATATATTAGTTGCTTGACGCAACCCAGAGCTATATTTATATATATATTAGTTGCTTGATGCAACCCAGAGCTATATTTATATATATTAGTTGCTTGACGCAACCCAGAGCTATATTTAATACATATTGGTTGCTTGATGCAACCTAGAGTTTCTGTAGGGATACTAAGTTACCTACAGCCATTTTCTGATTCCCCAAAGTAGAGCAGAGTTTCCTACATTAAGCAGTGGCCGTCTCGAATGAGCGGCTATTACTATCCTTTAGGAACGGAAAATCGTATTTGGGAAATCGGGATTACTCGTGACCGGATAAATGTCGGGATTGCGGGCAGCCAACCGACACATGAGCTCATGGCCTGTGCTAGGGCTAGACATGAATCATTCTTATCTGCGCATCATTCTCTGTTGCATTCCTTTTTGTGTGTGATCTATTTCCTTATGTTTGTTTGCTTGTATGCTATTTCTGTGTTACATTTTCTTGTATTCTTTTGTTTGTGTTTTGCTTTTTGTTGTCTCTACTTTCTCTTTCTATCTTTATCTTCTGTTTACTGCTTCGCTATATTCTGTTATTCGTTTACTAATCGACACCGTGTAAATGAACGTAACTAATAACCCCGACCCTACTAAGAACTCCCCAGTTCTTACCCCCTTCTCTCCCTTCCTCCCCTTCAGATGGAATCGGGCGTGATATTCTATGAAGTCGAAGACCTATACATTTACGAGGATCCAATGTACAATGGTTACTACATTCTGAGTGCGGAGCTTCGTATGAGACGTTACGCGTTACAAAACCGTCCCTTCCAACATCTTTTGTATAGTTTGCTTTTTGATCCTGATGATCCCTACGACTTTTCCTTATCCTGGTTACACCCTGATGCACCTGGACATACATCCTTTTCCCGATGATCACGGACACTCTATACCAGCTCAACCCTTGAATGAAGTGGCACCTGAGCCTATCATTCCTGATGAACCCGAGATAGCTGGAGAGTACGTACATGTGATTCCACCAGAGTGGGACCTTCCCCCTGAGCCAATCTTAGACTTTCCACAGCCTGCTGAGTCGGCACTACCGGATGACGGGGTAGCTCCGATATACACAAACAGACCTGTGCTCGTGAATGGTTTTGTACATAGTGACAGCAGTGTTTCTGGTGGATCTGAGCGTATAGCTGTAGCCGCGGATGATGAGGAGGAGAAGGATCCTTGAGATAGAGATAGAGCAAAATGAGGAGATGGGCGAGCCTCACGACGATCTTCTGAACGACCACGTATAGATATAATTTGACAGCCGTAGGGGTATTCTTTTGATGACACTCTAGTCTGACATTATCTATTAGTTAGTCTCTCACTTGTGTTAGTACACCCGAGAGCTAGGAGCTATATAGTGGTTAGGCTAGCCTGGGCGCCAATTTAGCGGCTTTTTGTATAGGCCAGGCCCTGGGAATGTCGTGTATATATTAGCTACGTAGGTTGACGAGGATCTAAACTGACTTGATCTTGTGTAAAAGCTACATGTTTTGTTATAGTGTACATGATGTATATTATATGCTATATTTCTATATTTCTTTATGCTTGCTTTTAATGCTCTCAATGTATGCTTGTTTATTTTTACATTATCATCCGCAGCAAATAAAAAAAAGTTACTCGTAAAATTGGCAACGTTCTAACAAGGAACAGGCTCATATATTAAGTAATAGTTAATAATTAGGAAGAACAAGTTGGTAACACTTAGCTTCTTGTATGACCATGGCATACTGGGAGTTGGGTCGTTACAAACTAAGTAGGAGCAACGGACAATTCTCATCACAATTGATAAGGATAACTAGGATAGGACGTCTAGTTCTCATACCTTGCCAAGAGTCTTTTTTTAGTTATTAGTTTAATTTCTTGCCATTTTATTTCCTTGTTCCTTATTTCAAAAACCCAAAAAGATACAATCTCATAACCAATAATAATTACACCTCCCTGCAATTCCTTGAGAGACGACCCGAGGTTTGAATACTTCGGTTTATTTTTATCGGGTTTGCTTAAGTGGCAACAAAATTTATTTGTACAAAAGGATTCTTTGTTGGTTTAGAAACTATACTTTCAACGAGGTTTCATTTGTGAAATTCTTTACTAGCAAAAATCTACTCGTCAAAGTGGCGCCGTTGCCGGGGACTTGTAAACGTGTGCCTTATTATTGGTTATTGTAAATATTTGCTTTTTGCTTGTTTGCTAGTTTTTGTTAGTTTAGGAATTAGTTGCTTATTTTTACTAGTTTTTGTTTTTATTTTCTTTAGCTACTATGAACTCTCACTCCTTTGGCTATGAGTTTGGTTACAACTATGTTACAAGAAGAGGAGATTACAATGAGAATATGCATCAAGAATGGGAAAATCAAAGATGGGAGGAGCCACAAGGATTTTATCAACTCTCTTAGCAACAACCTCCACCAACATACTATGACCAAGAGCCATTCCAAGAGGCATTCCAGGACAATGGTTACGAGCCACACTATACCTATGAGCCCCCTCCTCAACATAATTTTGAACCACCATACTCACAAGCCCCTTACCACCAAACACCCCCATATGACCCTAATCCTTACCCACCATACCAAGAGCCTTATAAGCCATACTTCCAAGAACCACCACCTCAATATACACCATCTCCATATCCTTATCAAGATGAACCACCTTCCTATCATGAGCTCTTTCTCCTAACAAATGAACCTTCCTATCCACCCCAAGCTCCCATAAATGATACCTTTAATATTATTCGACAAGGGCAAAGAGAGCATCAAACCACACTTATCTCTACTCTCATTGGTCTCATTTCTAGACTCCAAAATCTTATATCCCGCATGGACCAACCCTCTACCTCCAATATTTAACCCTCAAGCTTTACTGCACCACCACCCTCCATGCAAGAATACCCATATCCATCAATCTAAGAGCAATATGATCCCAATTATGCTACTAACCCGGAACAAGAGAGAAGGGATCGTCTTAGGGACGTATTGGATCGGTTTTATGCACACATACTTCAAGAGAAGCAAGAGGATGCCCAAAAGGTAGAGGTAAGAGAGACCCTTGAAGATGAAGGAATAGTTGAAGAATTAGTAAAGGTTGAACAAGAGGGAAGCTCCATCATTGAAGACAATTCTACACTAAGCGACATCAATGATGAGTTTGATTTTTTATTTGAGCAAGTGGAGAAGGCCGAAATTATCTAAGAAGAGGAAGTGGTTGAAAACTTAGGAGATGCGGAACCTCCATGGGAAAGTCAAGTCATAGAGCCTCCTTCCAAGACGTTTGAATTTGATGTTGAGGAGGGTGTACAACCTCCAAGGCATATCATGGTTGAAGACTTGGAAGTGGTTGATCAGGAGATGGGTTAAATAATTAATGAGTTTCCACCTACAATTGAACCCTCTCCCATTGAACTAAAGGAAGAGGTTACTATTGCAGAAGCTTGTCAAGAGGTGAAGATCATCAAAGAGGAGCCCAAGAAAGTGAAGCATACATTGGCAAGGCTACCACTGGAGATACCTCCCCCCAAGCCATTACCATCCAACACAACATTCAAGTGGGTAAAATTCTTATCCTTGAACTGTACCTTTCTACTTGAATATGGTCTGCTTGAAATGGATGGACAACTTAGAGCTCTATGCAGTCTTAAGAGTAAAAAGGAGATGGTTAGCGGTTGGCAACAGCATCCTAGGTTTTTTATGGTTAGAAGCTCAAGGCCCAATTGCAAGGGTTGGTACAATTCTTAATTGATTGGGTCTAGGAGGATGTTTGGGTACTTAAATGAAAATTCCAAGGCTGAACCACCCGGATGGAATCATGATGATCAACTTGAAGACGGGTGTAGAAATAAGATTTGGGATCCCGGCATACAAGAGGATCAATTTTGGGAGCTCAAAGCTTGTGAAGAACTCCATCAAAGCTTGGGGAATTTACTTGGAGATGTTAGAGCTTATTGGAAGTCCAAGCATTGGTGAAAGTTTCAAGACGAGTTCAAGCACAAGCCACCATGATAAAGAGCTCACCAAATGTCCAACTTAAGGACTTTAACTAAAAGTTCTAGATGGGAGACAACCCACCATGGTATAATCGTCTCTTTTTATTTTTATTTTTATTTTATCTTATTTTTATTAGTGTTCATTCATAATCTCTGCATTATCACCTGCATTCTGCATAATAAAAAAAAGAAAAAAAAAGGGGAATCGACGCGCAAGCGTCCACGACGCGCGCATGTCGTATGTGTATGCGCCAATGAACAGAGAGTTGCATGATAAGCCACTATTTTATAGTTTATCTTGTGCTCAATTGAGTAGTTCTTATCAAGTCTTTGCACACTCATTCATACTAATCGTATGTTTTACATTTTTCTTCCTAATTTTGTGCTATGATTGAAAACATGCTTCTGTAGCCCTAATTTTGCTATGTTTAATCCTCTCTTATTACCATTCGATGCCGTGATATGTGTGTTAAGTGTTTTTAGAGATTACAGGGCAGGAATGGCTTAGAGAATGGAAAGGAAGTATGCAAAAGTTGAAGGAATACAAGAAACTGAAGGAATTGCTAAGCTATCCAGCCTGACCTCTTCGCACTCAATCGATCATAACTTGAGCTACAGAGGTCCAAATGAGGCAGTTCTAGTTGCGTTGGAAATCTAACATTCGGGGCTTCGCAACGATATAGAATTTGCTATAGGTGCTGATGCACAGAAACTTGTCTCTCAACATATTTCCCTCGACAAGTATACCAAATTGTCGTCAAGTAAAAACTCACAATAGAGTGAGGTCGAATCCCACAGGGATTGATTGGTCAAGCAACTTTAATTGGAGGAATGTTCTAGTTGAGCTAAGAAGAATTTGATTTGAGAATTACGGGAAAGTAAATGGCAGAAAATGTAAATCCTGGAAATAAAGAGCTGAATATAAATGACAGAAAGTAAATTGCAGAATCTTAAATGGGGAATGGGGAATTTAGCATGAAAGTAAATGGCAGAAAGTAAAGAGAATGGGTAAGATTAGAAATGGAGGATTCATTGGGCTTAGGAGACGTTGCATTCTCCGGATCAAGTTCATTTTCATCTCTTTCTCAATCAATGCATTCATTGATCTCCTTGGCAATCTTAAGTGATTGAATTCCAATTTCTTGGTAATTCAATCTCTCAAATCTTGATCAATAGCCAATTCCTTGGTCTAATTGCTCATGAGAAGAGATGAAGTATGGTCACTGATTGTACCACATGTATTTCCAAATCAAAGTATTGGGAGAATTATATGTCACCATATCCGCCCAACCCCCAATTTGGTCCAACATGAGAAAGCATTTCTAGCATGATCCCTTCATTCCTCTTCCAAGGTTCTGAAGAGATCCAAGTACGAATAGCTTCTTTTCCAAGACAACTACCCAATTGGATGAAGATTGAAAGCTTTCTAGTAAAATCAAGAGAAAAGAAAGAAGAAGAATAATGAAAACTATTATTGATCCATCAAATTACAACAGAGCTCCCTAACCCAATGAAAGGGGTTTAGTTGTTCATGGCTCTAGGAATTGAAAATAAAGATGGAGAATGCATTCTGAAAGTAAAACTAGAATTTGCAAAGAAAGTAAAATTATACAGAGAGTATTTCTCTCAATCCAAAGGCTTTTCTCTAGTTCAAAACTACTCTTATTTATACTACTCTTCTGATCTTCTAGTTGGCTCTTCAAGTCTTGGATATGGGCCTTTGGATCTTGAGTTAAAGCCGTTATCATCTTTAGTGGGCTCAGCTTCACTTGCAGAGAAAGTGTGCAGTAGGCATGGACTTTAGCTTAGGGCGTTAGTGGTGTTAACGTTAAGTGAAAATGTGGGGTCGAGAATGTTAGTGACAATCACCTTTTTCACTAACGTTCCTAACCCAAAATGGTCCACGTTAACTTCAATGTTAGTGGCACTAACCTGACCACTAATGTTGCCTCTTTGCCCTTCGCAAACGTTATTGGGGTTTACCTTTCCCAATAATGTTGAGAGTACCCCTTTCTCCCTACATTAGAGTTCACGTTAGTATACTCAACGTGACCTTTAACGTAGGCTTGCCAAATCTTCGAGAGCATTAGTGACACCTACCTTTTTCACTAACGCTCCAAAACACCCCTTTCCCACGTTAGTGCCTCACGTTAATTACTTTAACGTGGCCCCTAACGTGGTGTTGATTGCCATCTCCAACGTTAGTGACAAAGGTGAGTGTCACTAACGTTGGCTCATCATCCCTTTGCTCCACGTTAGCTTCCACGTTAATGTAATTAACGTGGTAACTAACGTGGCTCATAGTGGCTTAGTCCAACGTTAGTTACAAAGGTGAGTGTCACTAACGTTGGCAATTTCTTGCTCCTTCCACGTTAGAATTCACGTTAACTAAGTTAACGTGGCTCTTAACGTAGCGAATATGGGCTTAGTCCAACGTTAGTGACAGAGGTGAGTGTCACTAATGTCGGCATTATCTTCCTCTTCCACATTAGAGTTCACGTTAACTGAGTTAACGTGACTCTTAATGTGGCCAATTGCCCTTTTGGAGTGTTATTGGCACTTACTTTTACTACTAACGCTTGGAGCTTCCTTTTCCTCCACGTTAACTACCACGTTAATGTAGTTAACGTGGTAATTAACTTGGGCTATGATGGCTTCGAAGACGTTATTGGCGATCACTTTTCTCATTAACGTTGCAAGCTAGCTCCCATTCCACGTTAGTGGTCACGTTAGTTAGACTAACGTGGCTACTAACGTGGCTTTTCCTTGCTTCCTTTATCCTGAAATCAAGCAAATAAAATGCATCAAAGCTCTAATCCAAGTTATGAGTCATGCATCATCCAATTTGTCATTAAATTCATGCATAATTCTCATAAAATCATATAAAATTCACAATATTTGCTTGAATCAAGATGTAACTGAAATTCTACCCAAAACTTGCTTATTTCCTAAGAAAATACACGAAACTACCCTAAAACAATAAAGAAAAGGTCAATGAAACTGGCCGAAATGCCCTGGCATCACAACACCAAACTTAAAGCTTGCTTGTCCCTAAGCAAGTACTGAAACATGAGAATGATGAATGAAATGACAAGAGGAATGAATCATTATTGTGGAAGTCATGTCCTTGGTTTTATGGGGTTTCATGCATAGCAACTTAGGTTCATTCCTTTACTGGCTTTCAGACCTTTATCATGCCCTGGAATACTCACTTGATTGCACCCTTTGAGACTTTTATTTATTGATCCCTTTGTCTTTTCAAGGTTTATTGCATCCTTAGGCTAAGTGCTCTGTGAGGGGGCGACTCTTTAAAATAAGCTTTTAGCCAACACTCCCGAACCATTTGGTTCAAGGTGCTAGGTGTTGAAACACCCCTAAGGACTTACTCCCTCAAGTCTCTCCCCCATACATGCACAGCATAGGCACATGGTTTGTTATTTTCTTTCCTTGAGGCCTTGGTGTCCAGCACCTCTTTGGGTTACTAAATGTTCTGTAGCAAGGTTGCTCTTAATAGTGGATTTTCAGTTGATAATCCCAGGTTAGTTAACCCAAGTTACCAAGTGATGAAGCACTCCTAAGAACTTATTCATCCAAGCAGATCCTTGGTACAAGAGCACCACAGACACATCCCTCAAGATTCAAGCCCTTGGTGCCTAGCCTTATTTCTTTTTACTTTTCTTTCTTTTTCAACTCTTATTGTTCTTTTCCTTTTTCTTATTAGGATCTTGTTATTTAGCTAGTCGCATGGGGTGTGTTTCAAGCATATGACTTCAGGACAGATAGTTGCCTTCCTACCTTGTTGGTGAACCAACTTAGCTAAGTGATTATTACACCACAAGCTTAAGAACCTACTCTACAATTGATCATCACTTTGGTCTTTCATAACATCTCTTTTTATTTGACTCAAGGGACAAGCATACAAGTAAGGAAGGTGAAAATGAAGACAGGTAACTTGAACCAGCAAGCATAGACCTAAGCAATGAAAATACTAAAGACAGAATTGAAAATTCCTAAGCTACTATGGAAGCATGTTCTATCTCATACATGATTTTCCTTATTTAAAACTTGAAAAAGATGGGATAATGAGGGAACTCCACCACCTTTTACTCATGGGATTGCTCATGCTCTCCCTCTTGTTTGTCCTCTTTGTGTTTTTTTTAGTGCTTGAACTCCCACTTCCCTTTCCTTTTCCAATAAACTTTTTCCAGAAGCCAGCATCTTCCATCTTCTTTTTCAATATTTCCTTCTACTGTTTCACCTTCCTTTCCTCTTGTTCTGTTAGATCTTTTTGGACTACATCATACCTAGGGATTGCAGAGTGCAGATTATGTATATGACCAGAATATAGTTCAACTTGGCTTGAGTGTTTATGTTGAACTCCTCCCTATGTAGTTGCCGTCCTTCATTAAGTACGCTGAACTCATTGAATGCCTTCGTCTGAGCTAGCTAAAGTTGGTTGAGTTCTTGAAGGCATTTGTCTTGACGCTCTTGCCTTTCAGTCACTTGATTGATGGCTTGAGTGAGCTGGGAGTAGTATTCCATTTGCTATTTCTGCCACTCCCCTTGTTGATTCATCCAATTAGAAAGGAGTTCTTCTTGACGATCCATCCTTTGGGATTGAATGTGTAGTTGTTGCTCTTGCCCTTCCATATATCTCCTTGCCAAGTCCTCGATGGCTCCTTGAATGTGACCCAGATTTATATTGGTTGGATCATAGTACTCTTCTTGCTGGTATTCTTCCTGATGAGATTCTTCTTGGTGAGGTCCTTCTTGTGATGTTCTTTTTCCTATCTGAGGCCTTCTTTGTTGTTGGTCAGGTGCCACATAAGTTATACATTGGAGCGTAACCATCTTTCCAGGGTTTACCCAAGTTGGATTGCTATCCTCGAAGACTACCTTGGCTTTCGTACACAGCCTAAGGATGGTGCTGGGGTACCAAAGTCTAGCACCTGGATCATTCTTCTCAGCTGATTCTTGAATCCCTCAGCTATAATTTCGTGCACATTGATGTCTCCACCCTTTATTAAGCAATGTACCATAGTAGCTCGAGTAATGTTGACCTCAGAATTGTTTGCGGCTAGGAGGATAGATTTCCTCACGAGCTCAAACCATCCCTTGGCTTCCGAGATAAGGTCTCCTCTCCTGATGAACCGGGGTCTTCTATCCGAATACCTTTCCCAGTCAGATCCTATAACACACATATCGTTCACAATTTCTTCGAGTTCATCATTGTCGGGGCCATTACTTATTCTCACATGATAATTGGGCTCATCAAAATGTGGCGATTTCAGCTGAAGAGTCCTTGTTATGGCATTGGGGCTGAAATCTACCTCTGTTCCTCTCACATAACTTTTGAAAGTGGGGGCCTTGGTTTTGTCTTCTCTGACCACATTTGCATAGAACTCCTTGATGAGGTTTGCATTTATCTTTGCTTCTGGGTTTGTGAGCCTTAGCCAACCCCTTTGTTCAATCTTCTCTCAAATCTGTGGGCACTCATCCTCGTTGAACTGGAATGTTAACTCAGGCAGTATCTTTTTGAGCTTTATCCGTTCAAATTCAAGTTCATGGAATGCCGTTTTGAATCTCCCTTCGTCAAAAGGGATGCTCTCCACCGGTTCCTTTCTCTTTTGCCTCTTGGAGCTCGATGATGCCATGAGTGACTTTTTGAGATGTGAAGGTGTTGAAGGGTGTGGATAGATGGTGAAATTCGGCCGGGTTAGGATAGGATATAGTTAAGGGAGTGAGGGAGAGTGTTTTTGGATGGGGTGTAAGGTGTTGGGTTCCGAAAGTTAGAAGTACAAAGAATGAGAATTCGGGATGTGGAAGGGGTATGGAATAAGAACCACTTTATATAGGGAGATGGTGAGTGAATGAAAGGTGTGGATTGATGGAGTGGTTGTGTGATGAACGGATGGGGTTCAGCATAGGATGAGCACAAGGATCATCAACTTTATGAAGGGGGGTTGGTTCGATTTCCAAGCGTGTCACTCTTCCAATGTTGCATGGCAACATTTCCCAATGCATCCCCCTTGAAAACACGTGTATAGTACTCTCCTTTTGTGGTGGCCAAATCCTCCTTCTTCAATTGTCCAATCAATTCTTTCCAATCCTCCTCTCATTTCTCCTACAGGATAAAAGAACAAAATTAATAAGATTGAAAGTTGGCGGCAAATATTGGAAAAGTGGGATAACTACTTTTCAAAAAGAAGAAAAACAAAAAAAATTTTGTTTGTTTTTGTTTTTAACTAACTAAGTGCTATTCATGAATGCAAACCAACTGACTAATTAATTGCCCATATATGCAACATTGGTGACACCAAACTTAGTTTGTGGTCATGTGGTGTAAAAAGAATTGTTCAAGGTGCTAAGTGTGACATGCTATGAGTTGCATTCATGTTCTTTTAGTGTGCCTTGAATACCAAACTTGTTCTCCACTATATGTTGCATAAAAGGATTCATTCAAGGATATGTCAAAGCTGATTTAGAATTCATGAACCTTGAATTATTAATTACTTTAAAAGCATATAAAACATGGGTTGCCTCCCATGAAGCGCTTCTTTAGCGTCACTATCTTGACGTTCTGCCCTTTGTCAGGGTGGTTGGTAATGCTTCAGATCTTTCCCTCTTGCAGTAAACCTATATCCATTGGCTTCATCAAGGATCTCTACATGTTCTAGGGAGAGAACTTTGTTGATGGTGAAAACCTTAGGCAGCTGAGATGGGATGGTGGGTTGAGATTGGAGGGATGAGAAGTGCCATTTTGGCTTTGGTATGGATGTTGAGGTGTGTTGTTAGGTGGGTGCTGATATGATCTCTATGTGGAATGTTGGTGAGCTGCATTGTTGTTGGGGTTGTGGCATCTCTAATCTTGGCCTTGGTCTTGTTGATTTCCCCACCCAAAGTTTGGGTGGTTCCTCCAACCAGGATTATAGGTTTTGGAGTATGGGTCATGGTTCTGCCTAGGTGGATTTCCAATGTAGTTGGCTTGTTCCTGATCACCCTCTGCTTCTTCATTCACTCCTTCTTGAGCTGCTGTTGAGGTGGTGATTACTGCTACTTGATTCCTCTCCATCTTCTTGGTAAGGTCAGCCAGCTGCTTGGTGATCATCTTGTTTTGAACTAGCAGTGCATCCACGTTATTCAGCTCCATCACTCCTCTAGTGTTGCCTCTTTCAGAAGCATAGAAGTAGTCATCCTCAGCTACAGTCTCAATGACATCTATGACTTCTTCAATGGTCTTCTTCTTGTTCAGAGATCCCCCGGATGAGTGGTCTACTGCCTTCTTTAATTCATAAGAAAGACCTTCATAGAAAATGTGTAACTTCACCCATTCATTGAACATATCTGGCGGGCACCTTCTTGTCAAGTCTTTAAATCTCTCCCATGCTTCATAGAGAGTCTCACCATCCTGTTGCCTGAAAGTTTGAACTTCAGCACTCAACCTATTGATTCTTTGAGGAGGATAGAATCTCGCCAAGAACTTGTTCACCACATCTTCCCAGGTTGTTAAGCTCTCCTTCGGGAAGGATTCCAGCCATTTAGATGCTTTGTCCTTGAGTGAGAAGGGGAATAGAAGCAGTCTATAGGTGTCAAGATGAATACCATTAGACTTTACAGTATCACATATCCTCAGGAAGGTGGTTAGATGTTGATTAGGATCTTCTTGAACACTTCCTCCGAATGAACAGTTATTCTGAACAAGGGTGATGAGCTGTGGCTTTAGTTCAAAGTTGTTGGCATGTATGGTTGGCTTTTGGATGCTACTTCCACAGTTTTCTGGGTTTGGATTGATGTAAGATCCCAGAACTCTTCTCTCTTGCCCAGTATGATGCACTGGGCCTTCTCTACCATGGTTGTGAGCCTCTTCTTTATGATGGTTTTCCATATTCTCATCCATGTCTGGTTCAAAATACTCCTCCTCTTCCTCAGCACTAACGACTCTCTTTCCTCTTGCTTCTCTCCTCAATCTAAGGAAGGTCCTCTCAGGTTCAGAATCAAAGGAAGTTGAAGCCCTGCTTCTTCTACCTGTCATACAACCCACAAGTCACAAGCAAGAAAGATAGATGCAGACAGTATTCTCTGCAGAAATGCTGTTAGTGTGAGTGATGCAATATATCAAACAGTTAGTGGGTAAGTGAACTAAATAGTAAAAAAAATGCAGATAACACCACAAACGGGTAAGGGGTAAAGGGAAGGAAATAACTAAGACTGAAAGTAAATTACTCAAATGAAATTAAATCAAACAAAAGAAAAAAAATGCTCAATCTAGTTATCCACCAATTTAATCATTGTTGATGCAAAATCAATCCCCGGCAACGGCGCCATAAACTTGATGCACGGAAACTTGTCTCTCAACAGATTTCCCTTGGCAAGTATACCAAATTGTCGTCAAGTAAAAACTCACAATAGAGTGAGGTCAAATCCCACAAGGATTGATTGGTCAAGCACCTTTAATTGGAGGAATGTTCTAGTTGAGCTAAGCAGAATTTGATTTAAGAATTGTAGGAAATTAAATGCGGGAAAGTAAATGGCAGAAAATGTAAATGCTGGAAATAAAGAGCTGAATATAAATGACGGAAAATAAATTGCAGAATCTTAAATGGGGAATGGGGAATTTAGCATAAAAGTAAATGGCAGAAAGTAAAGAGAATGGGTAAGATTAGAAATGGGGGATTCATTGGGCTTAGGAGATGTTGCATTCTCCGGATCAAGTTCATTTTCATCTCTTCCTCAATCAATGCATTCATTGATCTCCTTGGCAATCTTAAGTGATTGAATTCCAATTCATTAGTAATTCAATCTCTCAAATCTTGATCAATAGCCAATTCCTTGGTCTAATTGCTCATGAGAAGAGATGAAGTATGGTCACTGATTGTACCATATGTATTTCCAAATCAAAGTATTGGGAGAATTATACGTCACCATATCTGCCCAACCCCTAATTTGGTCCAACATGAGAAATCATTTCTAACATGATCCCTTCATTACTCTTCCAAGGTTTCGAAGAGATACAAGTATGAATAGCTTCTTTTCCAAGACAACTACCCAATTGGATGAAGATTGAAAGCTTTCTAGTAAAATCTTATCCTGAAATCAAGCAAATAAAGTGCATCAAAGCTCTAATCCAAGTTATGAGTCATGCATCATCCAATTTGTCATTAAATTCATGCATAATTCTCATGAAATCATATAAAATTCACAATGTTTGCTTGAATCAAGATGTAAGTTAAATTCTACCCAAAACTTGCTTATTTTTTGAGAAAATGCATGAAACTACCCTAAAACAGTAAAGAAAAGGTCAGTGAAACTGGCCGAAATGCCCTAGCATCAGCTGCCCCGAAGATAGGCGACGCGCATCGTGGATCACGCGCACGCATGACCTGGAAAAAATCCAATCCACGCTCACGCATGACTTTGCCGCGTGCTGGACGTATCAGAAATCACTGAGGGCGATTTCTGGGCTGTTTTTGACCCAATTTTCGGCCCAGAAAATACAGATTAGAGGCTATAAAATGGGGAAATAAATCAATTCATTCAAAAACAACTTTCATATTCACAATTTTAGGTTTTAGATGTAGTTTTCTAGGGAGAGAGGCTCTCTCCTCTCTCTTAGGTTTTAGGATTTAGGATTTCTTCTACATTTCAGGTTCAATGTTCCTTTAATTTATTTCTCTTCTACTTTTATTTATTCTATTACTTTGATTCATCTATTTCTCTTGTTAATTACTTATTTTCCCAATTTGGTTTATGAACCTTCCAATGTTAAGATTTGATTTTCTTATTTAATACAAATTGAGGTATTTCAGATTTATGATTTGTATTTAGCTTTTTACGTTCTAGCTTGAATTGATTAATTGGTGACACTTGAGTTATCAAACTCCTTTGGTGATTGATAATTGGAATTTGCTGGTTGATAATTGGAATTTGCTGGTTGACTAGGACTTGAGGAATCAAATTGATTAGTCCACTTGACTTTCCTTTATTTAGTAAAGGTTAACTAAGTGGGAGCAATAAACAATCTTCATCACAATTGATAAGGATAACTAGGATGGGATTTCCAGTTTTCATATCTTGCTAAGATCTTTATTAGTTATTATTTTAATTCTTGCAATTTACTTTTCCTGTTCATTATTCAAAAACCCCAAAAAGATACTCTTCCATAACCAATAATAAATACACCTCCCTGCAATTTCTTAAGAGACAACCCGAGGTTTAAATACTTTGGTTATCAATTTTATTAGGGGTCTGTTAGTCGTGACAACCAAACTTTTGTAGGAAAGGATTCTCTGTTGGTTTAGAAAATATACTTTCAACGAGATATTATTTGTTAAATTCTTTACTAGTAGAAAACCCGTTCGTCATTACGCGAGAGACACGCGGGAGGGGTGCGTGTTGCACAAGCCACCCCACGCGTACGCGCACCGCATGTGTACGCGTCCCCTGTAGAAAGTTTAACCACGCGTAAGCATCAGCGACGCGTACGCGTGGGCATGAAAATTGGCGTAAAAGCGTGCTGAACAGAGAGTTGTGATGGTCTGGGGCCGGCATTGTGCTAGAGGCACAACATCACCCACGCGTACGCGTGGGCGACACGTACGCATCACATGGCTAATGCAGTTTTCACGCGCACGCGTGCCCTGCGCGCGCGTCGCGTCCCGTTTTTAATTTCCTTCCCTTTTCTTCCATCTTTTCCCCTTCTTTCTCCTCTCCTTTCTTACTTTCTTCTTCTTCAATCCTTTACATTCTCATCGATATTCTCTTTGCATTTCTTTTACTTACTACAATTGCATATTTTTCTTCAATGCATTTTAATTTTATTTATGTTTTTATTTTCTTTTCTAAGGTTTATTATTTTTCCCTTGGTGTTAAAAGTTTCTATTCAGCCGTTGCATCTTTCCTTGCATTATTTTGGTGCTTCATGACTTGTTTTATATTACTGGGTAGTATTATTCATAAGTCAAGGCTAATATTTTATGATACTTGTACTCCATTCACATTGCTATTGATGAGCGGATAATTTTAGTATGATTTAGTTAGTTTTTAGTATATTTTTATTAGTTTTTAAATAAAAATCACATTTCTAGACTTTACTATGAGTTTGTGTGTTTTTCTGTGATTTTAGGTATTTTCTAGATGAAATTGAGGGACTTGAGCAAAAATCAGATTCAGAGGTTGAAGAAGGACTGCAGATGCTGTTGGATTCTAACCTCCCTGCACTCAAAGTGGATTTTCTGGAGCAACAGAATTCCAAATGGCGCGCTCTCAATTGCGTTGGAAAGTAGACATCCAGGGCTTTCCAGCAATATATAATAGTCCATACTTTGCCCGAGTTTAGACGACACAAGCTGGTGTTCAACACCAGTTCCATGCTGCATTCTGGAGTTAAACGCCAGAAACAGGTTGCAAAGTGGAGTTAAACGCCAGAAACAGGTTACAAACTGGCGTTCAACTCCAAGAGAAGCCTCTACACATGTAAAGCTCAATGCTCAGTGTAACGACCCAACTTTCAGAACGTCATGATCATACCGAAAGTAAGGCGTTACCAACCTACTTTCCTTTATTAACTATTTACTATTGAGCCTCTAGTTCGATATCGCGATCTAGTTTTAGTAAAAATACCAGAAAATTTTGTTTTTGTTTATCAAATCATATATCAAGCATCACCAAATAATAATAATCATATAATTATTAGTAAATATTATACAAACAAATTCAAGTGTAACTTAGATACAACTCATATCCCTCTGCATAAAATAAAAACTAAAGCAACAAAGGCGACAGAATTCTATGAAAGAAACTCAAGGTATAAACTTAACTCATAAATAAGTTCCATAATCGCTTGCAGCTTTAAACGGAGTCTTCGAACCTGTGTCACTGAAAGGGTGAAAGATTTTGGGGTGAGAACAAACCACACGTTCTCAGTAGGGAATGGGAATGCCGTAAAAGTAATGATTAACATGCAAAAAATTAACATACTCAAGGAAACTATATTTTTATCAAGCCTTTTTGAAAATACTATTCTTGGTTTTACTTTAACTAATTATTTACCTCTTTCCAAAAATCTAAGCTCAAAACAAATTCCAAAATATAAAATTGGTCACATTAAGCATTTCTCAATCACATAGTTAATTTTCAATCACAACGTCAATTCTTAATCATCATCATACATTCACGAACTAATAGCACTAACAAGAGATTCAATTCAGCACACAAACAAGTCACAGCAAGGCGAACAGCACAATCACAGGAAAGTACAATGAGCAAACCCAATCAAATGCAAATACGCAAACAAGGATGATGCATGTCTAGCCCTAGTGCAGGTAATGAGCTCATTTGTCGGTTACATACCCGCTCCCGACGTTACCAGAGTCCTTTGACCAGGTAAGGCTTCCCTGCTGGCAATACCCATCGCAAGAGTCCTTTGACTTGCGGAGCAAACCACTGCAAGAGTCCTTTGACTTGCATGGCGGCACTAACAACCCACTGCAAGAGTCCTTTGACTTGCAGGGCGGAGCTAGTCTGCCCAATACACTCACTGTAAGAGTCCTTTGACTTACAGGAGCATATGATAGTCATGTATTTTCTCGATACCTCTGTAAGAGTCCTCTGACTTACAGAATAGCATTATAGCTAAGTATCCCAGGGAAGTGCTCTTAGTGGTCGTACCACCATCTATCTGGCTGCCTTCCCGCAGCAGATCATTACATAATCATTCTCATGATCATCATTCATTATCATTCTCATTATTCATCATCACATTCACATTCTTATGCAATATCTTTTTCTTTTTCTGTTCAATCATACGATACAAAGGTTACATATTTCACTTTTGTAATATCTTGGCTCAAGCCATTTCTCTTTACCATTCGTTCATAAAAATCTCAATCATCAATTCAGTTCATAATCTCTGCTATGGCAATCTTGAGTCAAGCCAACTTTAAAACTATCTTTCATTTTAGTTCTCTATCAAAGACTCAAGAAAATCATTTATTTTTAAATTCATTAAGCACTTTTCAAAACATAACCTTTCATTAGAAGTAATTAAATAAAACTCTTTCTCAAGTTTACTAACTTCACAAAGATTCAAAAATCATCTCTCTTACTATTCAAATTCAAATATTATTATTTCACCAAATTTCTAAAAAATAACCATTTGCTTCAAGCTTAAAACATAATTCTTTTCATATTGAATCAATCTCAAAACATAGTTTCTTTCTTAAATAATTTAATTTTGAAACATAAACCTTTCTTTGGTAAATCGAATTTAAAATAGAATAATTCTTTTCTTTACTAAATAAAACTTAAATAATCATTTTCCAAGTCCAAGTCTTCTAAAATAACTTCTCAAATAAAACCTCAGATTTTATAAAATTTCAGTAGCCCCTCCCCTAAAACTCGGACTTAGCCACCCTTACGGGTTCCTTCTTTCTCAACATCTCATCAACCTTTCTCAACAGGTATCAAATAAAGGTTCTCAATCAATCAGAAAATCCACAATTCGCTATTCTCACATAATCTATCAATCCAACTTCAAACTCATCAATTCATAAATTAAGTTAACTAAAAGATTAATAGTTTCTCATTCCCAAATATTCAAACACATTATCGCCCCACTTAACCAGAATTTTAGTAACATTGACACCAAAACACAAAAATATGTATTGTTCACAAAATCTTGGTTCTCCTATAATCAACTATTATGTTCACCCAAAAGTCAAACTTCATATAGTTTCCAATTATTACAAATTATCTTTATACTTTTAATAATAACTGCATCAGTTTATAATTTAGATTTTAAGGAATTAATTTAACAATCGATTTACAATCTCTTTACAAATCACAACTTCAAACCTAGCTTATCAAAAATTAATTCAACACCCAATGTATTGCTTACAAGCAAAATCAGAATCTCCAGCAAACATTCACCAAGCAATCCTCAATTCACATATTATTATAATCAAAGCACAAACATAACATACTCATAGCTAGCCCAGCTAGCCCAACTAATCAAAATTAAGTAAAGTAATCAAACCACTGATCATTGTCATAACAACCTCAAAAGCAGTCACAATTCACAGCCATAGCCAGGATCAATAAATCATGACATAGAAAATTAGTCCAGCCATCACAGAATTATTTATATACTCTTAAAGTTACTATATTATTTTAGAAAATCAGGTTCTCAAGACAGTTTAATCCTTTAAGTTCTAATCCTTCAATAACCACCAGATCAAATTTCGGCCAGTCACAAGTCAATTTCACAGCCATTCCGGTACATCGGATAACTAAAATCAACAGCAAGCACTTGTTTTCAAAAATTAGAATATAACCACAACTCAACCAATTTAGCATAGTTACATCAAAATCAAAAAACCAATATCAATCACAACAGCAACCAAAATTAATCTTATCAATTAATCACTTACAACAACAAAACCCAGTAACATTCACAGCAACAGTCCACACTCAATTCATCAATTATCCATACGACAGCTTTTCAATAATTAACCCAGCATATATCAATTTAATAAATTACACTAAACTAATCATTATTCACAACCACATTTAATTCCAGTCACAGCTCAAAATATTCACAACAACTAACAAATTTCAAATGCATTTTAGGTCATTCATGTCAATTAAAAAATTCTTAACCATTGTTAACCATTTGCACTTATTCAAATAACTTGGTGGGCATTCTAAATTAAAAACGTTTAATCCCCTACCTCAAAGTCAAAACTCGCGGAAATCACTAAACCCAGCAGCTCCATTGGCAGTTCTAACATCCGTTCTACTCTCTTAGCAGCTACCATGATGATTCTGGGCAGCTCCAGTGATGGTGAAAGGTCTCAGCTTCAGCCAAGCAGCAGCAGTAACAATTCAGAGTAAAGCTATAGCAACATCAACTCTAGCAGCGACAGTGGTGCTCTTCTCAGATTCCAAAAATAGGGGCAGAGCTCAGTGACAGTTACAGGTTCTTTCCCCACCATCGTGTTTCTCCCCACGGCAGACACAACAGTGGCGGCAGCGACTTCCACTGGCGGCGGCTCGAACGGCAGCGGCGACAAGGGAGGCTTCAGCGACAATGACCAACTTCAACAGAGTTCCTCTGCTGCGTTCTCTTTGCTCTGCGAACTCCTATGTCTCCCTCTCTTCGTGCTCGTCGGTAGTGGCAAAAGTGGCGGCGGCGGAACCCTCGCGGTGGTGGCCGTGGATTGATGGCGACAGCGGAGTGGAACACAGCTCCTCTCCTCAGTGGTGACTCTGACTCTCGCATTCGTTCTCTCTCTCTGCTGGCCCCTCGACGGTGACGGCTCCAAGGAGGACGACGAGAAAGGACGGCGGTGGCTCCTCGTGGTGGTCGCTCTCCTCCTTTCGGCGACGTCAGTAGCGATGACAGACCCTTGAAGCGGCGGCGGCAGAACGCGAATGAACGACGGCGACGCGGGCTTGGGCTCTATGGACGGGACAGCGCTGCGAAGCAGCTCGACGGCGAGCTCCAGGGAGGCGGCACGGCGAACAGCATCCACCCTTCTCCGTCAGACGTGCAGCTTCGGCCCTCTCCCTTTTCCTTGCAACAGCAACGGTGACCATGGTAACACGGCGGGATGAGGCTGGACGGCAGCGCTGCAGCTCAGTAATGGCGACACAGTGGCAGCTCGCGGGCTTCTCTTCTTCGTGCATCTCTCTCTCTCTCTAATTTCTCGTTTTTGAAATTATTGCACTGAAGGGGTGAAAGGGGGTGGAGTGCGGCTATGGTGAAGGGTGCTAAGGGTTAGGGTTTTTTGTGAATTTGGGAATTAGGGTTTCTGATTTCCAATTTGGGAATTAGGGTTAGAAATTAGGGATTTTATAAAAGAATATGGATAGATATGAATAGATATTTTGATAAAATTGAAGGGTAGAGTAATTTTAAAATCAAATATACTTTATTAAAAATATTTAGAAACATTATTTATCAACATATTGCTAAGTTGAATTAATTATTTCTAATATAAATTATAAAATAAGCATATTAATCACATTTTCATAAAGTATAGTTTAAACTCAAAATATTAATTATTCAAATTAAATGATATCACTTTTCATTATTTTTCTATTACCAAACTTTATTTTCAATTTATAAAATAACTAATTATAATAAGAATTGTGCATAAATATTGACTGACTTAAACATAAAGCATTTATGAAAATCAAACTAATCATTTCTAATAAATTAATCTCCAAGAGTACAAATTAATAAAATAGAACATAATTCATTCATAATAGAATTTATTTAAATTAAATTATATAATTCTTTCTTATTTTCCAATTACCAAAATTATAATTTCAATTATACCAAAGATCCAATAAAGATTATATAAAAATTCTAATTAGTTTAAACTCCAATTATCATAAAACTCTATTTAATTACCTCTAGCTAAATAATTTTCTTAAAACATAATTGTCAACAAATATAATAAATTACAAATAACTAATCATTTGATTTTCAAAAACTAGGGTTGTTACACTCAGCCCAAGCACACACCAAGTAGGCCCCGGAAGTGGATTTCTGCATCATTTACTCATTTCTGTAAACCCTAGTAACTAGTTTAGTATAAATAGGACTTTTTACTATTGTATTTAGATCTTCGGATCATCTTTTGATCATGTTTTGATGATTGAACCCTCCTTGGGAGGCTGGCCATTCGGCCATGTCTGGACGGCCATTCTTGAGATTCGGAAAGTCTAAACCTTGTCTGTGGTATTCCGAGTAGGATCTGGGAAGGGATGGCTACGACGAGCTTCAAACTCGCGAGTGCTGGGCGTAGTGACAGACGCAAAAGGACCAATGGATCCTATTCCAGTATGATCGAGAACCGACAGATGATTAGCGATGCAGTGACAGCGCATTGGACCATTTTCACTGAGAGGACAGGATGTAGCCATTGACAACAGTGACGCCTAACAAACAGCTTGCCATAGAAAGGAGTATGAATGATTGGATGAAGACAATAGGAAAGCAGAGGTTCAGGAGGAACGAACGCATCTCTATATGCTTATCTGAAATTCTCACCAATGAATTACATAAGTATCACTATCTTTATTTTATATCTTATTTATCTTTTAATTATTAAATCTCTATAATCAATTGAATCCGCCTGACTGAGATTTACAAGGTGACCATAGTTTGCTTCAAGCCGACAATCTCCGTGGGATCGACCCTTACTCACGTAAGGTTTATTACTTGGACGACCCAGTGCACTTGCTGGTTAGTTGTGCGAAGTTGTGACAAAGAACTAAGATTATGAACGTGCGTATTAAGTTTTTAGCGCCGTTACCAAGGAATGAACCGTCACGATTTCCGCACACCAAGTTTTTGGCGCTGTTGCCGGGGATTGTTCAAGTTTGGACAACTGACAGTTCATCTTGTTGCTCAGATTAGGTAATTTTATTTTAATTTTAAGCTTTTTATTTCTTATTTTCGAAAAAATTTTTTTTTCTTCTTTTTCGTTTTTCCCAAAATAATTTTCGAAAAAAAAAAAAACCAAAAAAATTAACAAAATCATAAAATCAAAAATAATTTGATGTTTCTTGTTTGAGTCTAGTGTCTAATTGTAAGTTTGGTGTCAATTTCATGCTTTTAACTTTTCTTAAATTTTCGAAGAACACATGCATTGAGTTTCTTTCTTGTTCTTCATAATCTTCAAGTTGTTCTTGGTAAGTCTTCTTGTTTGATATTCATATTTTCTTGTTTTGTGTCTTTTGTTGTTTTTCATATGCATTTTTGAATTCATAGTGTCTAAAAAATTAAAAATTTCTAAGTTTGGTGTCTTGCATGTTTTCTTTTCTTGAAAAATTTTCAAAAATAAGTCTTGATGTTCATCTTGATCTTCAAAGTGTTTTTGGTGTTCATCTTGACATTCATAGTGTTCTTGCATGCATCATTTGTTTTGATCCAAAACTTTCATGCATTGAGTCTTTTTATTGTTTTTCTCTCTCATCATTAAAAATTCAAAAATAAAAAAAATATCTTTCCCTTTTTCACTCATAAATTTTGAAAATTTGAGTTGACTTTTTCAAAAATTTTTAAAATTTAGTTGTTTCTTATGAGTCAAATCAAATTTTCAATTTAAAAATTCTATCTTTTTCAAATCTTTTTCAAAAATCAAATCTTTTTCATTTTTCTTTTATGAATTTCGAAACTTTCAAAATTATTTTCAAAATCTTTTTCTTATTTTTATTTCATATTTTCAAAATTAATACTAACAATTAATGTGATTGATTCAAAAATTTTTAAGTTTGTTACTTGCCTATTAAGAAAGGTCCAATCTTTAAATTTTAAAATCATATCTTTTTGTTTCTTGTTAGTCAAGTAATCAACTTTAATTTTCAAAATTAAATTTTTTTTTAAAATTTCTTTTTCAAATCTTTCTCAAAATAAGTTTCAATCACATCTTTTTCAAAATCAATTTCAAAATCTTTTCTAACTTCTTTTCTAACTTCTTATCTTTTCAAAAATTAAGTTTCAAATCTTTTTCAATCAATCTTATCTTTTTGTTTGATTCTTATCTTTTTCAAAACTACCTAACTAATTCTCTCTCTCTAATTTTCGAAAATCACCCCCTCTTTTTCAAAATTCCTTTTTAAATTAACTAATTGTTTTAAATTTAATTTAATTTGATTCAATTTTATTTTCCTTTCTTAATTTTCGAATTTTAACTTTAATTTTTAAATTAAAAATAAAAATATTTTTCTTTTCTTTTCAATTATTTTCGAAAATTCCTCTCTTTCATCTCCTTCTAATTATTTTATTTATTTACTAACACTTCTCTTCATCTAAAAATTCGAACCCTCTCTTTCGAATTTCTCTTCTTCTATTCTTTTCTTCTTCTACTCACATAAAGGAATCTCTATACTTTGACATAGAGGATTCCTCTTCTTTTTTGTTCTCTTCTTTTTCATATGAGCAGGAACAAGGATAAGAACATTCTTGTTGAGGCTGATCCTGAACCTGAAAGGACTCTGAAGAGGAAGCTAAGGGAAGCTAAAGCACAACTCTCTGGAGAAAATCTGACTAAAAATTTCGAAAAAGAAGGAGACATGGCCGAAAATAATAACAATGCAAGGAAGATGCTTGGTGACTTTACTGCACCAAATTCCAATTTACATGGAAGAAGCATCTCAATCCCTGCCATTGGAGCAAATAATTTTGAGCTGAAACCTCAATTAGTTTCTCTGATGCAACAGAACTGCAAGTTTTGTGGACTTCCATCAGAAGATCCTTTTCAGTTCTTAACTGAATTCTTGCAGATCTATGATACTGTTAAGACCAATGGGGTTGATCCCGAGGTCTACAGGCTTATGCTTTTCCCATTCGCTGTAAGAGACAGAGCTAGAATATGGTTAGACTTTCAACCTAAAGACAGCCTGAACTCTTGGGATAAGCTGGTCACAGCTTTCTTAGCCAAGTTCTTTCCTCCTCAAAAGCTTAGCAAGCTTAGAGTGGATGTTCAAACCTTCAGACAAAAAGAAGGTGAATCCCTCTATAAAGCTTGGGAGAGATACAAGGAACTGACCAAAAAGTGTCCTTCTGACATGCTTTCAGAATGGACCATCCTGGATATATTCTATGATGGTCTATCTAAACTATCAAAGATGTCATTGGACCATTCTGCAGGTGGATCTATTCAACTAAAGAAAATGCCTGCAGAAGCTCAAGAACTCATTGACATGGTTGCAAATAACCAGTTCATGTACACTTCTGAAAGGAATCCTGTGAGTAATGGGACGCCTCAGAGGAAGGAAGTCCTTGAAATTGATACTCTGAATGTCATATTGGCTCAGAATAAAATATTGACTCAGCAAGTCAATATGATCTCTCAGAGTCTGAATGGATTGAAGGAATCATCCAATAGTACTAAGAGGCGTCTTCTGAAGAAGAAGCTTATGATCCTGAGAACCCTGCAATAGCAGAGGTGAATTACATGGGTAAACCCTATGGAAACACCTATAATCCCTCATGGAGAAATCATCCAAATTTCTCATGGAAGGATCAACAAAAGCCTCAACAAGGCTTTAATAATGGTGGAAGAATCAGGTTTAGCAATAGCAAGCCTTTTCCATCATCTACTCAGCAACAGACAGAGAATTCTGAGCAAAATCCATCTAGCTTAGCAAATATAGTCTCTGATCTATCTAAGGCCACTGTAAGTTTCATGAATGAAACAAGGTCCTCCATTAGAAATTTGGAGGCACAAGTGGGCCAGCTGAGTAAAAGAGTCACTGAAACTCCTCCTAGTACTCTCCCAAGCAATACAGAAGAGAATCCAAAAAGAGAGTGCAAGGCCATAACCTTACTTGGTGTGGCCGAACCCAAAGAGGAGGAGAAGGATGTGAATCCTAGTGAGGAAGACCTCCTGGGACGTCCAGTGACCAATAAGGAGTATCCCTGTGAGGAACCAAAGGAATCTGAGGCTCATCTAGAGACCATAGAGATTCCATTGAACCTCCTTCTGCCCTTCATAAGCTCTGATGAGTATTCTTCCTCTGCAGAGGATGAAGACATTACTGAAGAGCAAGTTGCTAAATACCTTGGTGCAATCATGAAGCTGAATGCCAAATTATTTGGTAATGAGACTTGGAAAGATGAACCTCCTTTGCTCACCAATGAACTAAATGCATTGAATAGGCAGAAATTACCTTAAAAGAAACAAGATCCAGGCAAATTCTTAATACCCTGTACCATAGGCACCATGACCTTTGAGAAGGCTCTGTGTGACCTGGGGTCAGGAATAAACTTAATGCCACTCTCTGTAATGGAGAAACTAGGGATCTTTGAGGTACAAGCTGCTAGAATCTCATTAGAGATGGCAGACAACTCAAGAAAATAGGCTTATGGACAAGTAGGGGACGTGTTAGTAAAGGTTGAAGGCCTTTACATCCCTGCTGATTTCATAATGCTAGACACTGGGAAGGAAGAGGATGAATCCATCATCCTTGGAAGACCTTTCTTAGCCACAGCAAGAGCTGTGATTGATGTGGACAGAGGAGAGTTGGTCCTTCAACTGAATGAGGACAACCTTGTGTTTAAAACTCAAGGATCTCCTTCTGTAACCACGGAGAGGAAGCATGAAAAGCTTCTCTCACTGCAGAGTCAACCAAAGCCCCCACAGTCAAACTCTAAGTTTAGTGTTGGGAGGCCACAACCAAACACTAAGTTTGGTGTTGAACCCCCACATTCAAACTCTAAGTTTGGTGTTCGGAGGTTCCAACCTTGCTCTGATTATCTGTGAGGCTCCATGAGAGCTCACTGTAAAGCTATTTTGACATTAAAGAAGCGCTTGTTGGGAGGCAACCCAATGTTATTTAATCATATCTATTTTATTTTCTTTTTGTTATTTCGTATTTTATTAGGTTGATGATCATGTGAAGTCACAAAAACTATTGAAAAATCAAAATCAGAATGAAAAATAGCATTGAAAATAGCACACCCTGGAGGAGAGCAGTCTGGCGTTTAAACGCCAGAAACAAGCATCTGTCTGGCGTTTAATGCCAGAAACAGGCACCAAGCTGGCGTTTAACACCAGAAACAAGCATCTGCCTGGCGTTAAACGCTAGAAACAAGCTACATTTGGGCGTTTAACGCCAGAAACAGGCAGCAGTCTGGCGTTAAACGCCAGGATTGCATAGCAAGGGCATTTTACATGCCTAATTGGAGAAGGGATGTTAAGTCCTTGACCCCACTTGATCTGTGGACCCCACAGGATCCCTTCAGGATCTGTAGACCCCACAGAATCCCCTCAGGATCTGTGGACCCATAGGATTCCCACTTTTTCTTCTCTCCTCTTCACACCTTTTCATAACTCTCTTCCCCAAATACCCTTCACCAATCACCTCAATCACTCTTTTCCATCACCTCTTCACCACTCATCTCCATCCTCTCTTCTCCATAAACCCCACCTACCTTCAAAATTCAAACTATTTACCCTCCCAAACCCAACTCTAATGGCCGAACCCTACACCCCCCTCACTCCTATATAAACCCCTCACTCCTTCTTCATTTTCACCCAACACAACCCTCTTTTCTTCTCCTTAGCCGAATACTTCTTCTTCCTCCATCTCCTCCATTCTTCTTCTTCTTCTACTACTTTCTTTCTTCTTTTGCTCGGGGACGAGCAAACATTTTAAGTTTGGTGTGGTAAAAGCATAGCTTTTTGTTTTTCCATAACCATATATGGCACCTAAGGCCAGAAAAACCTCTAGAAAGAGGAAAGGGAAGGCAATTGCTTCCACCTCTGAGTCATGAAAGATGGAGAGATTCATCTCAAAGGTCCATCAAGACAACTTCTATGAAGTTGTGGCCAAGAAGAAAGTGATTCCTGAGGTTCCTTTCAAGCTCAAAAAAATGAGTATCCGGAGATCCGACATGAGATTCGAAGAATAAGTTGGGAAGTTCTCACCAACCCCATTCAACAAGTCGGGATCCTAGTGGTTCAAGAGTTCTATGTAAACGCATGGATCACTAGGAACCATGATCAAAGTGTGAACCCGAATCCAAAGCATTGGCTTACCATGGTTTGGGGGAAATACCTAGACTTCAGTCTGGAAAATGTAAGGATGGCGTTCAACTTGCCAATGATGGAAGAGAACGCACGCCCCTACACAAGAAGGGTCAACTTTGATCAAAGGTTGGACAAGTCCTCATAGACATATGTGAGGAAGGAGCTCAATGGAAAATTGACTCAAGAGGCAAGCCGGTTCAATTAAGAAGGCATGACCTCAAACCAGTGGCTAGGGGATGGCTAGAGTTTATTCAACGCTCAATCATTCCTACTAGTAACCGGTCTGAAGTTACTATAGACCAGGCGCTATTTATTTTCTGTTTTCGGTTTCCATGCTTCATGTTTAATTATGTTTGTGTCTTTATATATGATCATTAGTGTTTAAGTGTCTATGTCTTAAAGCTATGAATGTCCTATGACTCCATCACCTCTCTTAAATGAGAAATGTTCTAAAAACAAAAGAACAAGAAGTACAGGGTTTCGAATTCATCCTTGAAATTAGTTTAATTATTTTGATGTGGTTACAATACTTTTTGTTTTCTGAATGAATGCTTGAACAGTGCATATGTCTTTTGAAGTTGTTGTTTATGAATGTTAAATATGTTGGCTCTTGAAAGAATGATGAAAAGGAGACATGTTATTTGATAATCTGAAAAATCATAAAAATGATTCTTGAAGCAAGAAAAAGCAGTGAATACAAAAGCTTGCAGAATAAAAAAATAGCAAAAAAAAAAAAGAAAGAAAAAGAAAAAGCAAGCAGAAAAAGCCAAAAGCTCTTTAAACCAAAAGGCAAGAGCAAAAAGCCAATAGCCCTTAAAACCAAAAGGCAAGGGTAAATAAAAAGGATCCAAGGCTTTGAGCATCAGTGGATAGGAGGGCCTAAAGGAATAAAATCCTGGCCTAAACGGCTGAACCAAGCTGTCCCTAACCATGTGCTTGTGGCGTGAAGGTGACAAGTGAAAACTTGAGACTGAGCGGTTAAAGTCATGGTCCAAAGCAAAAAAAGAGTGTGCTTAAGAACCCTGAACACCTCTAATTGGGGACTTTAGCAAAGCTGAGTCACAATCTGAAAAGGTTTACCCAGTTATGTGTCTGTGGTATTTATGTATCCAGTTGTATACTGGAAAAAAAAAGTGCTTAGGGCCACGGCCAAGACTCATAAAGTAGTTGTGTTCAAGAATCAACATATTGAACTAGGAGAATCAATAACACTATCTGAATTCTGAGTTCCTATAGATGCCAATCATTCTGAACTTCAATGGATAAAGTGAGATGCAAAAACTATTCAAGAGGCAAAAAGCTACAAGTCTCGCTCATCTGATTGGAGCTAAGTTTCATTGATATTTTGGAATCTATAGTATATTCTCTTCTTTTTATCTTATTTGATTTTCAGTTGCTTGGGGACAAGCAATAATTTAAGTTTGGTGTTGTGATGAGCGGATAATTTATACGCTTTTTGGCATTGTTTTTACATAATTTTTAGTATGATTTAGTTAGTTTTTAGTATATTTTTTATTAGTTTTTAAATAAAAATCACATTTCTGGACTTTACTATGAGTTTGTGTGTTTTTCTATGATTTCAGGTATTTTCTGGCTGTAATTGAGGGACTTGAGCAAAATTTAGATTCAGAGGTTGAATAAGGACTGCAGATGCTGTTGGATTCTGACCTTTCTGCACTCAATTGCGTTGGAAAGTAGACATCCAGGGCTTTCCAGCAATATATAATAGTCCATACTTTGCCCGAGTTTAGACGACGCAAACTGGCATTCAACGCCAGTTCCATGTTGCATTCTGGAGTTAAACGCCAGAAACAGGTTGCAAAGTGGAGTTAAACGCCAGAAACAGGTTACAAATTGGCGTTCAACTCCAAGAGAAGCCTCTACAGGTGTAAAGCTCAATGCTCAGCCCAAGCAAACACCAAGTGGGCCCCGGAAGTGGATTTCTGCATCATTTACTCATTTTTGTAAACTCTAGTAACTAGTTTAGTATAAATAGGACTTTTTACTATTGTATTTAGATCTTCGGATCATCTTTTGATCATGTTTTGATGATTGAACCCTCCTTGGGAGGCTGGCCATTCGGCCATGCCTGGACCTTGTTCTTATGTATTTTCAATGGTAGAGTTTCTACACACCATAGATTAAGGTGTGGAGCTCTGCTGTTCCTCATGAATTAATACAAAGTACTATTGTTTTTCTATTCAATTCAAGCTTATTCTGATTCTAAGATATTCATTCACACTTCAATATGAATGTGATGATCGTGACAGTCATCATCATTCCCAACCTATGAACGCATGCCTGACAACCACTTCCGTTCTACCTTAGATTGAATGAGTATCTCTGGGATTCCTTAATCAGAATCTTCGTGGTATAAGTTAGAATCCATGGACGGCCATTCTTGAGATCCGGAAAGTATAAACCTTGTCTGTGGTATTCCGAGTAGGATCTGGGAACGGATGGCTGCGACGAGCTTCAAACTCGCGAGTGCTGGGCGTAGTGACAGACGCAAAAGGACCAATGGATCCTATTCCAGTATGATCGAGAACCGACAGATGATTAGCCATGTAGTGACAGCGTATTGGACCATTTTTACTGAGAGGATAGGATGTAGCCATTGACAACGGTGACGCCTAACAAATAGCTTGCCATAGAAATGAGTATGAATGATTGGATGAAGACAATAGGAAAGCAGAGGTTCAGGAGGAACGAACGCATCTCTATATGCTTATCTGAAATTCTCACCAATGAATTACATAAGTATCACTATCTTTATTTTATATCTTATTTATCTTTTAATTATTAAATCTCTATAATCAATTGAATCCGCCTGACTGAGATTTACAAGGTGACCATAGTTTGCTTCAAGCCGACAATCTCCGTGGGATCGACCCTTACTCACATAAGGTTTATTACTTGGATGACCCAGTGCACTTGCTGGTTAGTTGTGCGAAGTTATGACAAAGAACTAAGATTATGAACGTGCGTATTAAGTTTTCAGCGCCATTACCAAGGAATGAACCATCACGATTTCCGCGCACCAGCTATGCACCTACACAATCTTGCACTACCCACACTCTCTCCCCCATTGTTGCAATTTTTGTACTATTGATATGCCATTTGCTTCTACCGTTTTCTCACTTGCATGTTGTAGCTACCATGTAATTGAGGCCCTCATTATTTGGCATTAACATACCCATATTTTCTTTGTTTTTTTATCTTTATTTCTGGGTTACTTTTCTTCCCTTTTCTTTTCTTTCAGGATGGCCACCGAAGAAGGGAAAGGGAAAGCTTCCCAATGGGACAACAGACAAGTCCATCTGCACAATCTTTGGAGGAAAGCATTGGTGTAGCAACCCCTCCACTTGCACATCTCAGCATGCACCGAGGACGGTACAATCTTTAAGTGTGGGGAGGTCGATACCGACTTCCGTGGGTTAGTTAATTTCTTCTCAACACCATTGTTATATTTTCCTCGTTACTTGTTGCATTTGCATGTTTGATTACATGTTTGTTTGATTTTGTGCATATTTTACCATTAATTAGTTGAAGGGAGAATTCTTTTTCAAGAAACTTTTTATAGCATTTCAGTAATTTGAATTAAATTTTTATTTAACTTGTTTGAAGAAATATTATATTGGAACATGGTTTAGAGCTCGAACACATAAAACCAGTGAGATCTTGAGCCTATTTGATTGGTTGCATTTTATCAACCAATATTTTATTTTTGGTGTGTGTTTTTCTCTCTAAAATTATGATCTTTGTCTTGATTAATTCTATATTTCCATTATTTGATGTATGCATGCACTTATATGATTGAGGCCTTTGTTTCACTGAGCTTACATACCCATATGGCCTTACCCTTTCACTATCCTTTGTAAACCAATGTTGATCCTACTTATCCGATTTATTCTTTACTCTAGCTCATCACTAACTCTAATCGGAAAATAATAATGTCCTTAATTTGAATCCTTGGTTAGCTTAGACTAGTGAGAGTGTTCATGATTTAAGTGTGGGGAAGTTGGGTTTGGAAACATTTGGTTTTAAGAATTGGGTGTTGTATATCTTTATGAAAATGTGAAAGAAATGTTTAGAACATGTTCATGCATTCAATAATTTAATCATATGCATTGAGAAAAACATAAGAAAAAAATAAAAAAATAAGAAAATAAAAATAAAATTAAAAAGAAAAAAAGAAAAAAAAGAAAAGAAAAAGAGCAAATAATAAAAGGGGACAAAATGCCCCAAAGAAAATTGTGATAGCAATGCATATATACTGTACTCAAAATCGAATGCATGAATATGTGGTAAACTGATAAACCACTATTTTATGGTTTATAATGTGTTTAATTGTGTGGTTTTATCATGATCTTTACCCACTTATTCATATGATTAGCATGCATTTATATTTCCTTCCTAAAATTATTACATGATTAAAAACTTGCTTCCTAAGAGACTTTTAATTATGTATTTTAATTCTCCTTTATTCCATTCGATGCCGTGATCTGTGTGTTAAATGTTTCAGGCTTTATAGGGCATGAATGAGTTGGAGATTGGAAAGGGAGCTTGCAAAAATGGAAGGAACACAAGAAATTAAGGAGATGACCAGCGAGAAGTGATGCAGAGGCGTGGACGACGCGCCCGCGTGGCAAAGCAAAACACCGAATGACGCGTCTGCATGAATGACGCGATCGTGTGACGTGTGCAACCTGCATAATCTGCAGAATTCGCTGGGGGCGATTTTGGGCCCTGTTTTGACCCAGTTTTCGGCCCGAAAAAGCAGACTAGAGCCAGAGAACATGCAGAAACCAATAACAACATTCATTCTACACAGTTTTAGTTTTTAGATCTAGTTTTACTCCTCCTCTAGGTTATCTCTCTACACATTCATAGTTCTTAGGATTTTTATTTCTATTGCTCTTTGCATTGGGATATTGAGAAGAGTTATTACCTCATCAAGACTTCGTCATTCTAGTTCGTTTTCTTTACTTGGCTTTACTCTTCCATGTCCTTTAATTTACTCAATTTTACTATTGGATTATTTTAGAATTTATTAATACAAGAATTACTTTTATTTTTAATTGATTCCTTTGAGTTTTATTTATCATGTCTTTCTTTAATTCCCTTTCCTATGTTATGAGTTCTATATTCACAATGAGTGAGTAGTTCCCTAACTTGATGGGGAGTTGATTGAAAGGAACCCTTGAGTTGGGATGCATAAAAGAAAAATTGTAATTGGATTTATTGTTGGAATTCTCTCTAGTCACTGACACTAATCCTTTTCAATTGAGCGGATTGGAAGTTGTGAATAGAAACAGCATTCCAACTTGTTTGACTTTCCCTTACCTAGTAAGGGATAACTAAACAGAACAACCTTCAATTATCAATTAATCTTGAGAGTACTTCAACAAGAATAGGGCTTCCAACTAATCTACTCCCAATCAAGGCTTTTATATAAATTATTTAATTTCTCTAATTTAATTTCCTATTTATTCAACTCAAACCATTTTGAAAACATCTGATTAATAAAATAGCACACATTTCTGCAACTCGTTGGGAGACGACCTGGGATTCATACTCCCAGTATTTTAATTTTAATTCTTGTGACAACCTTCTAAATTGATAAGCGGAATTCTGGTTGGTTAAGAACTATACTTGCAACGCATATCTTATAACAATTCTTGATTCGCCAATTTCGGCCACGTCAATTTTTGGCGCCGTTGCCGGGGAGTTGCAATAGAGTGCTAAAGTTATTAATTGGAATTTATTTATTTGCATTTTATTTTATCTTGCTACAATGAGCTGCTTGTTTCTTTCGCTAGATGACGCGTTCACTTCCTGATCCAAGCTTGCCAGTATTCGATCCTGAGATTGAAAGAACTATTTCACGAATAAGGCAAGCTCGGCGTCGGCTAGTCCTCTCTAAGGGCGGATCTGAAACGTCATTTGAGGAAGAAACCAGCCCCCATTCTACTTATTTGGTTGATTTACGTGTAGGTAACATGGCAGAACCTAGGAGAGTTACTATCCAGGAGGCTGGAGCCCCTGATTTTACAATGCAACCGTTTCAAGCGCATCACCTAGCAGTGGCTACAGACTTTGAAATAAAGACCGCACTGCTCAATTTGATGCCCAATGAAAGAGACGGAAGATTGATGGTTTAGAGGTTATAGTAAACTCTCGTTGCAAGTATAGTTAATAAACCAAGCAATCAACCTTTCTTACAAACGTTTTGGTTGTCACAAGTAACAAACCCCTTAAAAATTGATAACCGAAGTATTTAACCTCGGCTCGTCTTCTCAAGGAACTGCAGGGAAGTATGTTCTTATTATTGGTTATAGAGATTATAAATTGGGGTTTTGAAGATGAGGAACAAGTAATTTAAATTGCAATTAAAATAAGTAAAAGTCAGTAAAATAAATAAATGACTGTAAAATAGACTTTTGGCAAGGGATGAGAAATTAGAAGTCCTATCCTAGTTATCCTTATCAATGATGATGATGATTAAATCTTAATTCCACTTAGTTAGCCTCTACTTAAAGCAAAGAAAGTTCAAGTGACTAATTAGTTTGATCTTCAAATCCTAGTTAATCCCTAAGGAAAGATTGGGATTATCGAAGTTCAATTCAATTAGCAAAGATAACAATTATCAATCATGTTGAGTTTGATAACTCCTGAGTTACTGATTTCTTAACCAGGACCAAAAGGAAAAAAAAAAGTAATACTGGAATAAAAATGACTTCAGATTGGAAGCAACAGTAACATAAATAAAAGAAAGCAATAATAAACTGAAATACCTCAAATAACATTAATTCATAGAGTAATCTGTAACATGGAAGAATTCATAAACTAAATTGAGAAGATAAATAAAAAGGAATGTTGAACCTGATAAAAAAAGATAATCCTGAAAGCAAAAGAAATCCTAATTCTAAATCCTAAAAGAGAGAGGAGAGAACCTCTCCCTCAAAACTACATCTAATTCCTGAAAAGTAACTAATTGGAGACTTCCTTCTCAATGGATGCATTCCCCCACTTCATAACCTCTGATCTGTGCCTTCTAGACTTGGATTTGGGCCAAAAAGGGATTCAGAAATCGCTGGGATCATTTTCTATATTTTTTGGTGCGTGGCCTCTGTCACGCCTCCGCGTGGGTCACGCGGTCGCGTCAATTGGAGTTTTCCTTGCCACGAAGTCGCTTCAGTCATGCGTCCACGTCATATGCGTTTCACTTATAGCGCACGATCGCGTAAATGACGCGGTCGCGTCACTACCATTTCACGCTGGCATGCGGCCGCGTCGTCCATGCGATCACGTCACTGCCAGTTTCTTCAAAAACTCCGTTTTATGCTTTCCTTCCAATTTTGCATGTTTCCTTTCCATCCTTTAAGTCATTCCTGCCTTAGAAGATCTGAAACTACTCAACACACGAATCACGGCATCGAATGGAAATAAAGGGTAATCAAAATAATTACTTTTAAAGCATAGGAAACATGTTTTTCACATACATCACATAATAAGGAAGGGAAAGTAAAACCCTGTAATTTATATGAATAAGTGAGTGAATGATTGAATAAATCACTTAAATTAGGCACAAAATATATCATAAAATATGGGTTTATTAACCTCCCCACACTTAAACAATAGCATGTCCTCATGCTAAATCCAAGATAAAGAGTAAGGCAAGGTTGAAGTGGTGGAATCTCATGCAATGCAATCTATTCTAAATGAAACTACCTAAATGAATCATGCAATACTCATTTTTATTCACTTGTATATAAAACTTACATGTAGTTAAATTAATTCACATTCTCAAGGAATCATATATGCATAGCCAAACCTTAGATAATGATAGAGCACTTTTACAATTGAGATGGGAAAAAATATTTTACAATTTTGCAAGACAATTAATAATTTAAGCAGATATATATGTTGATGAGCTATTGAACACTCATTGGATTTTGTGTTTACTCTCTAGTCACTCAGTGTTTATTTGGTTAATCACTCTATTCTTCTTTTTATCCTTACTTTCTATAACTTTGTTCTTCATCTAACCAATCAACAATTATAGAATAAAGGCATACAAAAATCATGAGGTCTTTAATTAAGGTTGTAACGGGCCAAGGTAAAGGTGAGGGTATATGTATAAGGCTAAGTGAGCTAATAAGTGAATCCTTGATTAGTCTAAGATCTTACCTAACATACATACTTTGTAAAGCAAGAATTTCTTCACCTATTTTCCCATATTTTTCCCACTTTTTATGTTACATGCTCATAATTCAATTTATATATATATATCTATATATATATATATATATATATATATATATATATATATATATATATATATATGAGTTCCCATTATTCTCAATGTAAATCTTAAGGTGGCTTTTAAAGTTCTAGTGTTTCTCCTTGATGAAATGTTGTTAACTAACTAACATGTAATGCTATATATACAAGGTGTGGGTTGTTTTTATTCTGTTAAAGTCTCTAGTTTACTTCCTTTTTATATTTTTAATTTAAACTAAGTTATCTTTTGCTAAAAAGGGTAAACTATACTAATTAATCCACATTTTCTATAACTAATAAGTTAGAATTGCAACTAAACTAAATGGCTAAAATATGAACTAAAGTGCAACATGCAGAAATATAGTAAAAATACATGAAAATAGCAATGTATAAGTACTAAGAAAATAAAAATAAAAATAAAGAGAAAAATAATAAAGTAAAAAGAGTCTGTAGTGGTTCACCAAAAAATATACGCCAGAGATGGCGACCTCCCCACACTTAATATGAAGCATCGTCCCTGATGCTCACTCAAGTAGGGTGTGAAGGGGTGTCATCACTGGAAGGATGGGTAGCTGGAGTCTCTGTGGTGGTGATCTGAGGATCTGCCTGCTGCAAAGGAGGTGCTGGCTGAATAGAAACCTATGGGTCTGCAGCCTGAATCTGATGTGGGGCCTCCTAATGTGATGCAGCCTGCTCTGTGCCTGCCTGCGCAGCCTCTCTCTGTGGATGGGTCTCCGCCTCGTGGTCGTCCGCCTCCTCCTCAGATGGCTCTGATGGGGTGTCAGGCTCGGAGGGGATGTCGCTGCCAGAACGGATCATCAGCTTCAGGTGCTCATAGCGTCTCTTGCTACGACGCTCAGATCTCTCGTATCGCCGCCGGTTGCGGTGCTCCATCTGGTCTAGCTGCCAAAATAGGCGGTGCACTAAGTGATAAACTGGCTCTGAGGCAGGTGGAGGTGCAGTGGTGGTAGCAGGGGTAGCTGTGGAGGAAGAGGGGCCAGCAGATGGTGTGGCTGTCTCATCAGTAGGAGTGAGGAATGGAGGTCTGTAGCCCAAAGCAAGAAAGTTCCTGCTGTGAGGGATAATTTTCTTGCATTCTGCAGCAGGTGGCTTCTCATCAGCATCCTCCCAAGGCACGTCAGCTCAACGGCCAAGCTGTGTAATCGGATATGGAAAGGGGAGAGTGCCTCGGACGTGGACCCTGGCCATGTAGTAAATAAAGCGTGGCAGGTACAGGTCCTTACCCTCCATTACACACCATAGGAGGGTGATCATAGCGGCAGGTAGCTCCGTCTCATGAGTACTCAGCATAATAAAGTTGCTTAGGATCTGATGCCATAGCCGAGCCTCATCATTTAAGTAAATCCACTTGATTCCCTTAGGCATGGTGGTGTTCTGACCCATGACCCATGGAACAGTCGGGTCAAGGGTGATCCTTGCCTTGACGGCATCCCAGTCAAACTTCATGAAGCGCATGTCCTCCTCAGCTTGTTGATAACCATCTGGCTGATCAGGTTTAGGCAGGAGCTTCAGAACATACTCTATGGCCTCTTCAGTGACCAGTATCTGCTTCCCTCTTAGGGAACTTTTGAAGTAATTGCAGTAAAATTCCCTTACCCAAGATGCATTGACCTCAGTCAGGTTTCTCTCCAAGAAGAACCAGCCTCTTTGTTTGATCTGATCAGAGGTGTATTGCTGGAGTTCTTCTGGGATCTTCAGAGTCCTCTCCAGGTACAGGTTCCTGGAGGTTGCAAACACCGGATACTTCAGCTCACAGTAATAGTTTGCAAACTTAATGGGATCAGTAGCAGGGAGTAGCTGGTCAGCCTTCTCCTGTGGGGTAAAGTGTTTCTCCCGCCAGGAGTCATCATGCATGATGTCCAGGATGGACATGGAGGATTCTCCTCTTTTCCGTTTGCTAGTTGTTGCCTTTCCCTTTCCTTTTGTTTGGGTGTCAGACATCCTGAAAAATAGAAAACCAGGATATAATAAAAACAGGAAAAACAAGTATGCAAATCACAAAATAAGTATATAGTGGCAAAGGAGCAGTGAAGTAATGAAAATGAGTTAGGTAAATGTGAATTAAGGATTAAATAGGAGTTAAAAGTCCGAGAAGAAAAAATTAACAATCCAAAATGTATTAGAAATCATGTTAATTAAGAAAAATTATCATCATGCCCTTGGTTAGAAGGTTAAAGAGAATAGTGAAAAACCAAAAGAGATGTGTTGAAAGGTTAGGTAGGTTAGGAATGAAAAAAGAGTTTAGGAAGTTAAAATTAGTGAATTAGTAAAAAGTGGGTTAGAGTAAGTGGCATGATGAACATTTTCTAAGTAACAAGCATTCTCAATTAGAAGGTACAGTTAACTCATATCCAAACAAGGGAATCAGGTTGATGATGAATCAAAAATTGGAAGCTAAACATAAAAAATGCAGATTATGAACCAGGAAATCAAAAAGAATAAGAAAGCCTGCCATGGTACTCATGAATTGGTTTGGTAAAAGCTGAGTAAAGCAGAGTTCAAAGTGCCAAAACCAAGACATGAATGGAAACAAAACAGTTTACAGAAAATTGGGTAGTATTCCGGCTAAAATTAGATGTTCCCGGAAAATGAACAGCAACAGAATAGTTCATGTAAAATAAAACAAACTGCAATTAGGTATGAAGAAGAAAGAACATTTGCAATAGCAGCAAGAACAATAAGAACAACATAAGAACAATACTAACATCACAGTAACAGCAGAATTGCAAAAATTATAAAATAATAAGCACGAACAGCGCAATTAATCAGGCCTAAATTTACTAACCACATCCTAGGATATCTAACCACCTAGAATCCACTACAACATGCATATCTAACTAGCCTAATTATGAACATAAACAGAAAAATATGTAATTAACGGAGAATTGAAAGAAGGGTGGCGTTCGGCGGAACCTGGTAAGCGTATGAATGAAAGTAGGGCGGAGAGATGGCTGGGGGATGGTGGTGGCGGCGGCTGACGTGGTTGTAGAGGGTGGTTGGCGCGGCAGTGGTTGTTCGGAGGCAGGGGGTTTCGGGTAGGTTAATGGGGGTAGGGGTTAAGGAGGAAGGAAGGGAAAGGGGTGTGGGTGGTGGGTGGAGGTGCGGCGGTGATTGCGGCGTGGTGGGGTTGGTGGTCGCGGCGGTGGGCAGTATTGAGTGGGTAAAAAGATGAATGACGCGGTCGCGTGAGGCATGCGACTGCGTCGCTGGAAATTGTGCTAAACGCGCAACTCCAGCGTCATTTCAGCGCAACTCTCTGTCTCCTTTGGGGTGTTGTGCAATCCACGCGACACAATCGCGTCGCTCACGCTGTCGCGTGGGATTGGTGTTTTGCAAGTGACGCGATCGCGTGAGTGACGCGACCGCGTGGATCGTTTTGTGCAAAACGCACAATAGCCGCACGATTTCAGCCCAAGTTTCTGGGCGTTGGATCCTTACGCCGATTTCCAGGTCACGCGGCCGCGTAAAATGACGCGGACGCGTGGGGGGTTGTTTTTCGCAACTGACGCGATCGCATGACTGATGCGGTCGTGTCGCACGCCTACTTTTTTTTTTTTATACAGGTATGCAAGTATGCAGTATGCAATGCGAATGAATAATATTCAGGTTCAATTGAAAAGGAAAAACAAAAATAACTAACACGAAATAAAACTGAAAAAGAAACGATCATACCATGGTGGGTTGTCTCCCACCTAGCACTTTTAGTTAAAGTCCTTAAGTTGGACATTGGATGAGCTTTCTGTTATGGCGGCTTGCGCTTAAATTCGTCCAGAAATCTCCACCAATGTTTGGAATGCCAACAGCCTCTGGGGTCCCAAACTAGGCATGTAAAGCTTCTGAGTATCTTCAAGCAGATTGTTAGGCTCTCGGGGTGACGAATGTCAGAATAGATCCCAGGATCCCAAACTTTGCTTTTGAATTCGTGATAAACCACTATTTTATGGTTTATCTTGTGCTCAATTGAGTGGATTTTATCAACTCTTTACCCACTTATTCATAATATTTGCATTGTTTTATATTTCCTTCCTAATTTTATTCTATAATTGGAAACTTGCTTCCCGAGCCTTTTAATTACCAAAAATTAATTTTCCCTTATCACCATCAGATGCCTTGATATGTGTGTTAAGTGATTTCAGAGATTACATGGCAGGAATGGCTCAGAGGATGGAAATGAAGCATGCAAAAGTGGAAGGAATACAAGAAGTTGGAGAAATTGCTAAGCTGTCCAGCCTGATCTCTTTGCACTCAAATGGCTATAACTTTAGCTACAGAAGTCCAAACGATGCGGTTCGAATTGCGTTGGAAAGCTAACATCTCAGGCTTCGATTTAATATATAATATGTTATAGTTGCCCTGACGCTAGGCGACGCGAACGCGTGCTCCACACGGATGCGTCGCAGTGACGAAAAACCAGCGTGGCAGATTTCGCAACCAGCGATTTCTGGGCTGTTTCTGACCCAGTTTTCGGCCCATAAAGCACAGATTGGAGGCTATAAAGTGGGGGAATGCATCCATTCATGAACAGGCTTTCATATTCACAATTTTAGGAGTTAGATTTAGTTTAGAGAGAGGTTCTCTCCTCTCTCTTCTCTCTTAGGATTAGGATTTAGGATTTCTCTTAGTTTTAGGAGTGACTCTCGATCCCAGGTTCAATGTTCTTTTACTTTATATTTATCTCTTACTTTTAGATACTTTAATGCTTATATTAGTTGTGTTTCCTATTTTGCCTATGTTACATTCATGTTATAGATTACTCTTTTGAATTAATGTTATTTGAGGTATTTCAGTTTAATATTGCTTTCTCTTATTTACATTATTGTTATTCCCAACTGAAGACATTTTTATTTTAGTAGATTTACTTTTCCCTTTTGGTCTTGTGATAAACCCCGATTTTGTGGTTTATTTTTTTCTTATTTTGGGGGATTTATCCACTTTTTCCCACATTTATTCAATGAAATAGCATGGTTTTGTAATTCTCCCTTAAATTATGCTTAATTATAAAAACATGCTTTTTAGGCCTTAAATTGGTGATTTTAACCCACCTTAACCACCTTAAATGCCTTGATGTGTTTGTTAAGTAATTTCAGGTTCATTAGGCAATTATCGGATGGAAGAAATGAGGAGAAAAGCATGCAAAGAGGAGAATGCATGAAGAAACAAAGATTTGGAAGGAACCAATGGATGCGCACGCGTACAAGGCGCGCACGCGCAAAAGTAGTCTCTCACAAGGACGCGCACGCGCACATGGCGCGCACGCGCCAACACTCGTACTTGGCCCACTTAATGGTAAAACGCTGGGGGCGATTTCTGAGCTGCCCAAGCCCAAATCCAACTTGTTTCTGAGTGTATTTCATGCAGAATTGAAGTCCTAGAAAAGTGGGAGCAATTAGTTGTAGGTATAGCATTATGTAGGTTAGTTTCTAGAGAGAGAAGCTCCCTCTTCTCTCTAGAATTAGGTTAGGTTAATCTCTTCTAGATTTAGGTTTAATTACATGTTCTCATCTCATTTCTTTTATGATCTCTTACTTCTACTCCTTGATTCTCATGATTTGTAGTGTTAATTTTACTTTTATGATCTCTTTTACATTCATGCACTTATGTTGGATCTGTTTACATTTAATGCAATTTTAATGTTGATGTCCCTTTAATTGATGTTGATTTGAGTTGTGAATTTACTTTTCTTGCAATTAATAGTGGTAGATTTTAGTATCCTTGCAAGTTATGATGTCAATTTTTATTGCACTCTAGGTGTTTGATGAAATATTTTCTTCAGTTTTTGAGTAGTTTTGTCAACTCTTGGTCTAGGCCAAGGGACTTAAGTGATCTTGAGTTTTGGATACCATGGAATTGGTAATTTGAGAACCCTGTGTGATCAATTTAAAGCCCATTGACGCTATCCGCTACTAAACCAATTGGTGGGGAGGTTAGGACTTATGGGTGGATGTGATTAGGCCTATTTGACATACTTCCAGTCTAGGAGTAAATGTTACGTACTTAAGGCTTCGAGAAGTAGACTTAATGGGTTGGCCTCTCATAATTGTCAATAATTGGTATTAACTAGGATTGTGATCTTAAGTACCCAATTCTTAGCCAAGAGTTCTTTAATTTGCTTTCTTTACTTACTCGCTCAATTTACTTATTTCCTTGCCATCTCATAAACAAAACCCCCTTTTTCCCCTCTATAGCCAATACACATGCACTCCGTTGGTTCCTAGGGAGACGACCCGGAGTCCGAAATACTCCGATAAATTTTCATTGGGGGTTGAGCTTGTGACAACCCAAAATTTTTTATTGGGAGAATTGTTTGTTGGTGTAGAACTATACTTGCAACGAGATTTCAATTGTGAAATTCTATACCGACACGACAATCCTTCTTCTATCAAATTGGCGCCGTTGCCGGGGAGCCCAATGGTGCTATGTTATTGGCTATTGTACATATTGTGAATAGCTTTATTTTTTTGTTTACTTGTTGATTTTTGCTAGTTTTAGGATTTAGTCTTCTTCATTTCTTATTGCTCTTTGTTTTTTTTTTTACTTTCCACATCACTATGAATTCTCACTTTGGCTATGAGTGTAGCTCAAACTATGTTGTAGGAGATGAAGGCTTCAACGAGGATGTACATCAAGGAATTGGAGATCAAAGGTGGGAGGAGCCTCAAACACTTGATCAACCTCCATGGCAACAACCTCCACCAATGCACTATGAAGAAGAGCCGTTCTATGATGCATATCAATCCACTAGCTATGGTGAATTTCCTTGTGACTTCCAAGAACTACCATCATATGCCTATGAGACATATCCTCAACATAGCCACACGTCATACTCACAAGCCTCATACCATCATTCGCCTCCATATGACCATAACCTATACACACCATATCAACCACCATTAGAACTACATGTAGAACAACCACCATCCCAATACCAATACTCTCAAGAACCACAAATTCCACATACACCACCTCAAGAACTTCACCAACATGAACCACCTTCCGATTATAACAATTTTTTCCTAACTGATGAATTTCCTCTTCCAACCCCATCTCCTGATGAAGCCTTCATGTTAGAACTGAGAGACCTTGAATCTCGTATTTTAAGGCGACAAGAGGAAGATGAAACCAAGTTCAAGGAGTTAAGAGTAAGGGTGGCCGGCATAGTAGAAGCCGTGGGTCACCTAACATCTCACCTAAGCTCATGCGCCATAAGTACTTCCATTGTTGGATGCGGAGAAGCAACCCCGGAGCTTAGCAAGGATATGAACATGGAACTCCATGGCGAGGAAGAAGAATTGAATCAAAAACCACAACAAGAAGAGAAGATAGAGATTAGTGAACAAAAGGAAGTGGTGGATGGATGTTTAGGATATGTTGAGTACATAAAGGAATCCCAAGTTGAGGAAACTTCCTCCAAGGAATGTGGAGGGAATATCAAAGAAAAGAGCAATGTTGCAGGAGTAAACAATGAGTTAAAGGAAATTGATAAAGAAGTGGATTCCATCTCTAATGATTTTTTGCCCACTTCGATCAACTCCCTTAACGTTCCTGTTGAACCCTCTCCCAGTACATTGGAAAGCAAGGTTGAAGAGGGCTTGCAACCTCCAAAGCCTAATACAAGTGAAGAACTGGAAGAAGTGCTCCAAGCAACAAACTTTCCTACCTATGATGATTCTGAATCTACATATGATCCTTTTGAGTTTGAAGAATCCTTCCCCAATTTGCTTAGACTTGATGATGAGGTAGACTTCACTAGACCTCCTATCTACGATGAGAGCGATGGGGAAGAAATAGAAGAAATTGGTGAAGAAGAAGGTGAACCTAAGGAGACTTGGCATGAGGGGGAACTTGAAGAACCTCACCAAGTGGTGGAAACCTCTAGAAAGGGATGGATGGGAGTAGAGCATGCTTTATCACGATCTTTGGGAATTCCTCTACCTAGTTCGTCATCTGATCCTCCATTTGAGTGGGTAAAACTTCTAACTCGCAGCTGTGTTATCCCACTTGAATATGGTTTGCTTGAAACGGATGGCCAACTCAAGGCGCTTTGTGGAATCAAGCGAAAAAAGGAGGATGTTTAGTGGTTGGCATTCTAAATCTAGGCTCATTATGGTGGGAAGCTCAGAATTAGAGAGGATAGATTGGTGTAATGCTGAACTAAATGGGTCTAGGAGAGTAGTGTGGTGCTTCCATGAGAATTCTATTTTCTCGTCCCCCGGACAAAGTCAAGATAATCAACTAGATGATGGGTGCGAGGACAAGATATGGGATCCTGGATTATCCTATGATAATCTTTCTCGGGAGCTCACATCTTGGAAAGAACCTCACCAAAGCTTAATGAAGAAGTTTGGAACTTCTGACAACCGATTGAAGGACAAGCACTTGTGGAGGTTCAAGGATGGGTACAAGCATAAGCCACCTTGACAAGGAGCCTCCCAATGTCCAACTTAAGGACTTAAACTAAAAGTGCTTGGTGGGAGACACCCCACCATGGTAAACTCTTTCCATTCTCCTGTAGATATAATGAATGAATGAATTGGGTTCCATTGTATATAGTTTCTTTACCTCTTGGTATATTTTCCTTTGTTTACTAAGGTGTTTATGCATTCTATGCTTTAATAAGGGATGAATTTATTTTTGAATTGAGTTTTTGCTTGAATTGCAAGTTTTCTCAAGTTGTTTGAAAATGCCTCTATGTCTCCAAATGTGCTTAATCTTACACCTTAGCTAGAGTTTTAGAAAAGGATGGAAAGTTATGAGGTCTTTTGATGCTCATAATAAAAAAAATAAAAAAAAAAGAAGAGAGAGAAAAAGTAAGCCACGCGCAAGCGCAAAGTGCGCGCGCGCGTCGGCTGTGCATTTTAGTTTCCTGGGCCAAAAACCAGAGAGTTGCGCCACTTTTGGGCCAACTCTGTGCCTCAACCCACGCGGACGCACACTGTACGCGTCCGCGTCACTCCCTGTTTCGCTGTTCACGCGTTGGCGTACTTCACGCCTCCGTGCCCCTCCAACAAGCTCAGCCATCCACGCGAACGCGCATAGTGCACGCGCACGTCGATTCGTCTTAGCATCATCCAGGCCAAAGGACCCGAGAGTTGTGCCAACTCTGGGCCCCTTTTGTGCCTGCAGCCCAGCACATCCGCGCTGACGCGCACCTTGCGCGTTCGCGCCCATTCCGATTCCTTCATCTACGCGCAAGCGCGCATTGCGCTTTCGCGCCGTTCTTCCATTTCGCCTACCCACGCGAACGCGCACCTTACGCGCATGCGTGGATTCGAATTTTCACTTACCCCAGAGACGCGAAGCCCTAGCGCATTCGTGCATCACACCCTTTCCATCCCCAACCTTCCATTTTCCTTCTCCCACCATTCAACCCCCCCTCCATCATCAAACTTCTCCCAGTAACCACCTCACCTCCGGCGAGCACTCCAATCCCGTCGCCGCCGTCGACTACCATCTCACTACTCCACTTCACCTTCTTCTTCCCCGTTTTGCTTCTTCTCTGTCTCTGCAACCAGGTTCCATACCTCCCCTGTTTTGCTTCATTTTACTGCTTATTGTTAATTACGTTAGTGTAGTTAGAATTAGCGTAGTTAGTTAGTTTAGTTTGATTTAGGTGGTTAGCGAATCTGGGCTGAGTAGTGGATTTAGGCATTGTTTGAATTTCTGTTGCTATATGAAATTGCTCTGTTTTGCTGCATTGCCCTGTGTTCATGTACTCTGATAATGCTGCTTATTTGTGATGGATTGGTGAAGGAAATGTTGATTGAAGCAACTGTTTCTGCCCTCTGTGCTGTTTGAATTGTTTTGTTGCTGAACTATTGACTGGCTGCTACCCCCATATGAACTCACATATGGTTTTGTGTTCTTAATTGTTGTTGAATTCATATGGAATCTGCTTTGTCTGTCTGAATTTGGGGATTAGCCAATATGCTGCTGAATTGCTGCCAATACTACTTCCAAAAAGAGGAAGCGCTCTAAGACCTCTACACCCTCACCATATGCTAACTATGCTAAGAATCCGCTAAATGATGAGGAAAAAGAAAATCAGTTACTTCCATCCACTGATCCAACCAAGTTTCCAAACCTCTACTGCTAACTACGCCTTTCTCGTTATGCAAAGACAAAGCTGAACATTGAGAAGAAGCTGAATCTTCCCAATGATGTGAGGCGTTCCATAAACGCCCGTATTTCTGAGTTGGGATTGGATTTCGTCGATAGGGACTTGGGACGGATTAACATCTCGTGGGTCAAGGAATTTTACTGTAACTTCTTCCGACAAGGCTTGGATTCAGTACACTTGAGGGGTAGAGAAATTATGATCACTGAGGATGCCTTAAAGGATGCGCTGCTCTGCAGAGTTGGTACTCCTGAGACATGTGCCTACCAGCAGGCAGAGGTAGCTCTCCTCTCCATGACTTTTGACTATGAGGTGCTTAGGCGCGTGATTGCTACACCAGATGCTTCCTGGGTGATGGATTCGAGCAACACAAAGCCCAAGGGCATGCTATTTGCATATCTGACTAGGGAGGCTAGGACCTGGCAGCAGATATTTGCCCACTATGTCTTCCCTACCACTTACTTCTCAGAGATTCTGATGGATATGCTAGTTTTGATTGGGTGTGTCATGGAGGGGAAGGAGGTGTATTTTCCCCGGTTGATTAGGCATAGCATGTGGAGAGCTCATATTCGCGACTTACTACCGTTCCCGACACTGGTTACTACCTTAGCTGAGCTAGCTGATGTCCCGTGGGAGGAGGATGACATGACACCACCACCTCCAGATGACGATGACAAGGAAGTTACTATTCTCTGGGGTATATGGGTGCTCGAGAAGCCCCCGACTAGCCGCCATTCTCGAGCTAGAGCGATAGTCGAGGCAGCTAGACCTTCACCCTCCACAACAGCTAGACCTTCACCCTCCACAGCAGCTGGACCCTCTTCTTCCACAGCAGCACCTGCACCACCATCAGCACCTGAGCCGACCTATCTGTTAGTGCAGCACCTTCTTCGCTTCATGGAGCA
>NC_029790.2:72058693-72060203 GCF_000816755.2 Arachis ipaensis
GTTCAATAATAATCAATGCATATGTGTGGTGTTTAAAATAGAATGCATGAGTATGCGAAAAAGTGAATAATGGGTAGTTAGGTTTGTTTAGAATTGTATAGGTTGTCATAGGTTAGGTGGGAAGTTTAAGTTAATCAAAGATTCAAATCTCTAGATCACTTGACCATATGCATCCTACCTTGACCCTAGCCCCATTACAACCCATGGGAAAGCCCTCATGATATTTGTATGCATGCATGAATTAATTGTTGATTGTTAGATGAAAAACAAATCTTGGAAAGCATGATTAGAGGAGAATTGAGTGAATCAACCCCATACACTTGAGTGCTTAGAGCGGATACATATCCAGTGAGGGTTCGATCGCTCAATTACATGTTTCTACCCTTAATAATCTCCTCTTGCAAGTTTGTGAACTCTTTCAATGATTCAATCTAATTGTGGTTTGCTTGATTGCTAACACCTTAGCCCTTGTGCTTACATGTGTACTCTTGGAAATTGACTTGTTTTGACTGAGCCATTGCATTCATGTAGATAACTTGCATATAAATAGATTGCATTTAGTTAGTAGCTTGCATTGAATAAATGTGATACCCTTTACTTCTTTCTTGATTTTAGCATGAGGACATGCTTAGTTTAAGTGAGGGGAGATTTGATAAACCCCGATTTCGTGGTTTATTTTGTGCTTATTTTGGGGGATTTATCCACTTTTTCCCACATTTATTCAACGAAATAGCATGGTTTTGTAATTCTCCCTTAAATTATGCTTAATTGTAAAAACATGCTTTTTAGGCCTTAAATTGGTGATTTTAACCCACCTTAACTCCATTCGATGCCTTGATGTATTTGTTAAGTAATTTCAGGTTCATTAGGCAATTATCGGATGGAAGAAATGAGGAGAAAAGCATGCAAAGAGGAGAATGCATGAAGAAACAAAGATTTGGAAGGAACCAATGGACGCGCACGCGTACAAGGCGCGCACGCGCACAAGTGGTCTCTCACAAGGACGCGTGATGCCAGGGCATCTTGGCAAGTTTCACTGACCTTTTCTTTACTATTTTTAGGTTAGTTTCATGCATTTCCTTAGGAAATAAGCTAGTTTTGGGTAGATATTCACTTACAACTTGATTCAAGCATACATTGTGCATTTTACATTATTTCATGAGGATTTTGCATAAGTTTAGTGACAAAAATTGTATGTTGCATTGCCCATGACTTGGACTAGAACTTTGATGCGCTCTATTGCTTGATTTCAGGACCAAAGGAAGCAAGGAATGGGAGGTAACTTGCAAAGTTAATGAGAAAAGTGATTGCCAATAACGCTCTCAAAGCCATCATTGACCACATTAAGCGTCACGTTAACTAAGTTAACGTGAACTCTAACGTGGAGAGGGGAAGTTGAGCCAACGTTAGTGACACTTAACATTCTTAACATTGTCGGCAAATGCTCATAACTGGCCACGTTAGAGTCCACGTTAACTTAGTTAACATGGCCTCTAACGTTAGAAAGGGG
>NC_029790.2:72068041-72074627 GCF_000816755.2 Arachis ipaensis
CCAAACAGGCGTTCCAAGTTAGCTCAAGAATTCTGGCGTTTAACTCCAGAACTGGCACAAAAGCTGGAGTTAAACGCCCAATCTGGCACAAAAGCTGTCGTTTAACTCCAAGAAAAGTCTCTACACATGGGAGCTTCAATGCTCAGCCCAAGCACACACCAAGTGGACCCGGAAGAAGATTTATGCATTAATGACTTGATGCCAGGGCATCTTGGCCAGTTTCACTGACCTTTTCTTTACTGTTTTTAGGTTAGTTTCATGCATTCCCTTCGGAAATAAGCTAGTTTTGGGTAGATATTCACTTACACCTTGATTCAAGCATACATTGTGCATTTTACATTATTTCATGAGGATTTTGCATAAGTTTAGTGACAAAAATTGTATGTTGCATTGCCCATGACTTGGACTAGAACTTTGATGCGCTCTATTGCTTGATTTCAGGACCAAAGGAAGCAAGGAATGGGAGGTAACTTGCAAAGTTAATGAGAAAAGTGATTGCCAATAACGCTCTCAAAGCCATCATTGACCACGTTAAGCGTCACGTTAACTAAGTTAACGTGAACTCTAACGTGGAGAGGGGAAGTTGAGCCAACGTTAGTGACACTTAACATTGTCACTAACGTTGGCAAATGCTCATAAGTGGCCACGTTAGAGTCCACGGTAACTTAGTTAACGTGGCCTCTAATGTTAAAAAGGGGGAGAAACGCCAACGTTAGTAACATTCAACATTGTCACTAACGTTGGCCTAAGGAGAAACATACCACGTTAACTCCCACGTTAACTTGGTTAACGTGGGAGCTAACGTAAGAAGCAAGCATGGTCGACAACATTAGTGACACCCAACATTGTCACTAACGTTGTAAGCAACCACACAACCCTCCAAGGAGCCACGTTGACTTCCACGTTAACTTAGTTAACGTGGAAGCTAACGTTGATGAGTGAAAGAATGGCCAACGTTAGTGACACTCAACATTGTCACTAACGTTGGAGAAGGCTAAGCATGGCCACGTTAGAAGCCACGTTAACCTAGTTAACGTGGACTCTAACGTGAGGCATAGGGGCACCTTGCAATGTTAGTGACAATGTTGAGTGCCTGAGAATATGTGACACAGTGAAGTCTAATGGTATTCATCCTGACGGCTATAGACTACTCTTATTTCCATTCTCACTCAGGGACAAGGCAGCCAAGTGGCTGGAATCTTTCCCAAGGGAAAGCTTGACAACTTAGGAAGACGTGGTAAACAAATTCTTAGCAAGATTTTACCCTCCTCAACGAATCAATAGGCTGAGAGCTGAGGTCCAAACTTTCAGGCAACAAGATGGTGAGACTCTATATGAAGCGTGGGAGAGGTTTAAAGACCTAACAAGGAGGTGCTCACCAGAGATGTTCAACGAATGGGTGCAGCTGCACATTTTCTACGAAGGGCTCTCTTATGAGTCAAAGAAGGCCGTAGACCATTCATCCGGAGGATCTTTGAACAAGAAGAAGACTATTGAGGAAGCCATAGATGTTATTGAAACAGTAGCAGAGAACGACTACTTCTATGCTTCCGAAAGAGGGAACACAAGAGGAGTAATGGAGCTAAACAATCTAGATGCTCTGTTGGCCCAAAACAAGCTCATTACCCAGCAGCTGGCTGACCTCACCAAGAAAATGGAGATAAACCAAGTAGCAGCAATCTCAACTTCATCAACAACCCAAGAAGGAGTGAATGAAGAAGCAGAGGGTAGTCAGCCAACTACATTGGGAATTCACCAAGGAAAAACTATGATCCATACTCCAAGACCTACAACCCTGGATGGAGAAACCACCCAAACTTTGGGTGGGGAAGTGAGCAAGATCAAAACCAAGACCAGAGATGTTACAACTCCAACAACAATGTAGCTCACCAGCAATTCACACAGAGGACATCTCAACACCCCCACAACAACACTTCTCCACATGCTTATCAAAACCAAAATAGCACATCTGCTCTGAATCACCCATCAATTGATGACAAGCTCTCTAAGATTGAAGCCTTACTTGAAGGAATATGCCAAGAGATTCAAGAAAATAAGGTGTTCAAAGAGGAGGTGCGAGCCAATATTAAGAACCAGGGAGAGACTATTAGGAAGCTGGAATTCCAGGTGGGATATTTAGCTGAGAAGATTCCCAAACCTACTGATAGCTTCCCAAGTGACACGAAGAAAAACCCCAAAGGAGAAGCAAAGAAAGTAAGATGGGAAGATTGCAAAATGGTCATTACAAGTGATCAAGAGACTGAAGACAAGCAAGGCATACTTTTCGAACAACCTGAAGACAACTCAACAAAGGAGGAGGATAGAGATCACCAAGAACCAGAAATCTCATAACAAGAGCTGCTGAAGCTCTATGCACCCTTCCCTCAACTGCTCAATGGTGCTGTGGGAAAGAGAATATACTCAAGGTTCCTAGACTTGTTTGTATCTCTGCATGTAAACATACCATTCATCAAGGCAATTCAACAAATGCCTGCATTCATCAAGTATATGAAGGAACTTCTTCCCAAGAAAAGCTCACTCAAAGGAGGCCAGACTATAGTGATGAACAAGGAATGTAATGCCCTTATTCAACCTGAGTTGCCTACAAAAAGAAGAGACCCAGGGAGTTTTCACATCCCTTGTGCCATAGGTGAAACTATGTTCGATAGAGCACTATGTGATTTGGGGGCCAGCATCAACTTACTGCCATTATCCCTGTTGAAGAGGCTACAGATCAATGAGATAATGCCCACAGATGTAATCATCAGACTGGCTGACAAAACTCAAAAGCAATAGATAGGAGTGGTGGAAAATGTGTTGCTAAAGGTTGGGAAATACTTTCTCCCAACAGACTTTGTCATCCTGGACATGGAAGAGAGTCACACTCATCCAATCATATTGGGAAGACCATTCCTAGCTACGGCCAGAACACTTATCGATGTAGAGAAAGGGGAGCTAATATTGAGAATCCATGATGAACGACTCAGCTTCAATGTTTTCAAACTCTCACAAGAAACAGATCAAGAGGACAAGGAACTAAGCACAAATGATAATGAGACACTGAAGGAAGAGACAAGTACTGAAGCACAGCCAGTTCATTCTGAGATCCCCTTAATTGATAAACAAGGAAAACAGTAATTGCCACAGCTCAAGGAAAAATTGGAGGAACCTGAACCTTTAGAGGCAGGTAAAGAAAGCATCACAACCCCTTTAGAAAAAGAGGTCACCAAGGGGAAGGCAACCTCAAAAGAAACAAAGAAGAAGGTACCAAGGAAGTGGAGGAACAAGAAGATCCCTACGGAAGACTTCTCTCCAGGGGATAGAGTTGTCTAAGCTTACTTCCCAGATATTCCCCCTAATCTCCCTACTGTACCATCTCAGTTACCCAAGGTCTTCACTATCAACAGAGTTCTTTCTCTGGAACATGTGGAGATCATTGATCCAATCAATGGATATAAGTCCACAGCAAGAGGGGAGGACTTTAAGCACTACCAACCACCCTGATGAGGGAAAAACGTCAAGCTAGTGACGCTAAAGAAGCGCTTCATGGGAGGCAACCCATGTTTTATATGTTTTTAAAATAATGAATAAATCAATGTTTATGAATTTCAACCCAAACTTGACAAACACTTGGTGAAATCTTTATCATGCAGTATATAGTGAAGAACAAGTTTGGTGTTCAAAGCAAACCAAGATGCATGCTAGTCTTGGGAGCTTTGAACAAAACTTTTCATCACATTGCTTCAAACTAAGTTTGGTGTCACCCCATGGTGCCACCAAAATGCATAAGGATACACAAGTAGTTAGTTAGTTGAAATTCATAAATAAACAAACTCTTTTTCTTCTCTTTATTATTCTAGCCGTAGAGTTTGATTTTTATGATATTAATTTCCTTATTTTAAATCTTTATAGGAAAAGAAAAGAAGCATAAAAAGGGATTGATTGGACAATTAAATTGGGGGAGATTCCGCCACTTAATGAAAAGCACTACACACACGACTCAAGAGGAACGTTAGGTTACCCCAGCACTATTTACCGAATATGCAAGAAAGCTGGGGTGGTTTTTGAAGATGAGAACCCCATGTGGATAAAGGAAGGTATCCCAATAACTATACGAAGGATGAATGCTGCAGCATCCCCTTTGCCTCAGCAGAAGCAAAGGAAGAGGACAGCCCCTCAAGTAGTGGAAGGACAAGTCTTAGATGGTCAAGCACAACAGACCTTGGACATGCACCAATTGTAGGAGGCCATTGATGGCTTGTCTAGACAATATTTGGAAAGCCAGGGAGCACAGAAAGAGCTTCAACTACAGGTGATGGGGCAGCAAGAGGAAACACTCTCAAGATGGATGACTCAGCAAGGTGAGTGGCAAAGGCAAATGATGGAACAGCAACTAAGTCAAGGACAACAATGGGGAGAAACATTCAACAGGATGGAACGAAGGAAAAATGAGCAACAAGAATCCATCCAGAGGCTAATCAACATCCAAGCACATCAAAGGGCACACATACATGAGATGCATCGAAGACAAATAGAACAGGCAGAACTATTGGACGAGCAAAGGGCATTCGCAGAAGGAGTTTACATGAGCGAAACAGGACATCACATAAACACTCAAGCCAGGCTCGGCTACTTAGTGGGACAGCTGCCAATATTACATCCAGGAATAGCCAGGTATGAAAAAATGAAGGATGAATTAGCACGAGAGGAAAGACAAAGGGTGGAAGAGAGTCATGAGTCAGTAAGGAAGGCACTTGAGGATTGGAAGCAAGCAAGATTGGCACGGAGGCGAGGAAGTGCAAGAGGAAACAAGGAGGACAAGCAAGGAAAAGAGCATGGACATCCACAACAGTAAAAGGTGGTGGAGTTCCTTCTTTATTCCACCTTTCTCTATGCTTTAAATAAGGAAGATCTTGTATGAAATAGAACTTGCTTCCATGTTATGTTTAAACCTTTTTTAAATTCTGTCTTTTAAGTTCTAAATAGGTCTATGTGCACTAGTCTTTATGTCACTGCATCCCTACTTTACTTACTTGTATGCTTGTCCCTTTTAATCAAATGAAGAGAGAATGTTTATGTTTCAAAAGACCAGAGTAAAGTTCACACTATGGAGTACATTCATGAGTTTGTGGTATGATCATAAGTTAGCTAAGTTGGTTCAACCATAAGGTGGGATGACAACTATCGGGCCTGAATACTTTGCTTTGAATATACTCATGAGACTAAGTATATGACAAGATCCTAATAAGAGAAAGAGAAAAGAATAATGAAAGTGGAAAAACAAAAGAAAAAGAGTAAGCAATAAGGCTAGGCACCAATGGTTTTGATCTTAAGATATGTGTCTGTGGTGTTCCTGTGTGAGGGATCTACTTGGATTAATAAGCTCTTAGGGGTGCTTAGGCATCTTGGCCAGTTTCACTAACCTTTTCTTTACTATTTTTAGGTTAGTTTCATGCATTTCCTTAGGAAATAAGCTAGTTTTGGGTAGATATTCACTTACACCTTGATTCAAGCATACATTGTGCATTTTACATTATTTCATGAGGATTTTGCATAAGTTTAGTGACAAAAATTGTATGTTGCATTGCCCATGACTTGGACTAGAACTTTGATGTGCTCTATTGCTTGATTTTAGGACCAAAGGAAGCAAGGAGTGGGAGGTAACTTGCAAAGTTAATGAGAAAAGTGATTGCCAATAACACTCTCAAAGCCATCATTGACCACTTTAAGAGTCACATTAACTAAGTTAACGTGAACTCTAACGTGGAGAGGGGAAGTTGAGCCAACGTTAGTGACACTTAACATTGTCACTAACGTTGGCAAATGCTCATAAGTGGCCACGTTAGAGTCCACGTTAACTTAGTTAACGTGGCCTCTAACGTTAGAAAGGGGGAGAAACGCCAACGTTAGTGACATTCAACATTGTCACTAACGTTGACCTAAGGAGAAACATACCACGTTAACTCCCACGTTAACCAAGCAAGCATGGTCGACAACGTTAGTGACACCCAACATTGTCACTAACGTTGTAAGCAACCACACAACCCCCCAAGGAGCCACGTTAACTTCCACGTTAACTTAGTTAACGTGGAAGCTAACGTTAGTGACACTCAACATTGTCACTAACGTTGGGGATGGCTAAGCATGGCCACGTTAGAAGCCACGTTAACCTAGTTAATGTGGACTCTAACGTGAGGCATAGGGGCACTTTGGAACGTTAGTGACAATGTTGAGTGTCACTAACGTTCTCAAGGATGGCAGGCCCACGTTAAAGAGCCACGTTAACTACACGTTATTGAGACTTAACATTCCCAATAACTTTGAAAAGCCCCCTTTGTTCCCACGTTAGAGCCCACGTTAACTTAGTTAACGTGGGCTCTAACGTGGGAACAAAGGGGGCTTTTCAAAGTTATTGGGAATGTTAAGCCTCAATAACGTGTGCGAAGGACTTAGAGGCAACGTTAGTGGCAACGTTTATGCCACTAACGTTGAAGTTAACGTGGCTTTTACTTAGTAACATTAGTGAGAAAGTTGATTGTCACTAACGTTCTCGAACTCATATTTTCACTAAACGTTAACACCCCTA
>NC_029790.2:72075477-72075677 GCF_000816755.2 Arachis ipaensis
ATCTCTTCTCATGAGCAATTGACCAAGGAATTGGCTATTGATCAAGATTTGAGAGATTGAATTGCAAGAAATTGCAATTCAATCACTTAAGATTGCCAAGGAGATTAATGAGTGCATTTATTGAGGAAGAGATGAAAATGAACTTGATCCAGAGAATTGCAACATCTCCTAAGCCCAATGAACTCCCCATCTCTGATCTT
>NC_029790.2:72078262-72131853 GCF_000816755.2 Arachis ipaensis
GTGGGATTCGACCTCACTCTATTGTGAGTTTTTACTTGACGACAAATTCGGTACACTTGCCGAAGGGGAATTTGTTGAGAGACAAGTTTTCCATGCATCAACGCGCACGCGCACATGGCGCACACGCGCCAACACTCGTACTTGGCCCACTTAATGGCAAAACCCTGGGGGCGATTTCTGAGCTGCCCAAGCCCAAATCCAACTTGTTTCTGAGTGTATTTCATGCAGAATTGAAGTCCAAGCAAAGGGGGAGCAATTAGTTGTAGGTATAGCATTATGTAGGTTAGTTTCTAGAGAGAGAAGCTCCCTCTTCTCTCTAGAATTAGGTTAGGTTAATCTCTTCTAGATTTAGGTTTAATTACATGTTCTCATCTCATTTCTTTTATGATCTCTTACTTCTACTCCTTGATTCTCATGATTTGTAGTGTTAATTTTACTTTTATGCTCTCTTTTACATTCATGCACTTATGTTGGATCTGTTTACATTTAATGCAATTTTAATGTTGATGTCCCTTTAATTGATGTTGATTTGAGTTGTGAATTTACTTTTCTTACAATTAATAGTTGTAGATTTTAGTATCCTTGCAAGTTATGATGTCAATTTTTATTGCACTCTAGGTGTTTGATGAAATGTTTTCTTCAGTTCTTGAGTAGTTTTGTCAACTCTTGGTCTAGGCCAAGGGACTTAAGTGATCTTGAGTTTTGGATACCATGGAATTGGTAATTTGAGAACCCTGTGTGATCAATTTGAAGCCCATTGACGCTATCCACTACTAAACCAATTGGTGGGGAGGTTAGGACTTATGGGTGGATGTGATTAGGCCTATTTGACATACTTCCAGTCTAGGAGTAAATGTTACGTACTTAAGGCTTCGAGAAGTAGACTTAATGGGTTGGCCTCTCATAATTGTTGATAATTGGTATTAACTAGGATTGTGATCTTAAATACCCAATTCTTAGCCAAGAGTTCTTTAATTTGCTTTCTTTACTTACTCGCTCAATTTACTTATTTCCTTGCCATCTCATAAACAAAACCCCTTTTTTCCCCTCTATAGCCAATACACATTCACTCCGTTGGTTCCTAGGGAGACGACCCGGAGTCCAAAATACTCCGGTAAATTTTCATTGGGGGTTGAGCTTGTGACAACCCAAAATTTTTGATTGGGAGATTTGTTTGTTGGTGTAGAACTATACTTGCAACGAGATTTCAATTGTGAAATTCTATACCGACGCGACAATCCTTCTATCATCTTGGTTAAGAAATCAGTAACTCAGGAGTTATCAAACTCAAACATGAATGATAATTGTTATCTTGTTAATTAAATGAACTTCAATAATCCCAATCTTTTCTTAGGAAATAAATAGGATTCGAAGATCAAACCAATTAATCCCTTGACCTTCCTTTATCTTAGTAAAGGTTAACAAAGTGGAATTAAGATTCAATTCTCATCATCATTGATAAGGATAGCTAGGATAGGACCTCTAATTTCTCATACCTTGCCAAAAGTTTATTTACAGTCATTTATTTATTTTACTTGCCATTTAAATTTACTTGTTCTTCATTTACTTTGTTTGCTAATTAAACTATTCACTCCTCATTCTCAAAACCCCAATTTACAATCTCCGTAACCAATAATAAGAACATACTTCCCTGCAGTTCCTTGAGAAGACGACCCGAAGTTTGAATACTTCGGTTATCAATTTATTTAGGGGTTTGTTACTTGTGACAACCAAAACGTTTGTATGAAAGAACTTTTGAAGGTTTAGAAACTCTACTTGCAATGAGGATTTATCCGCAAATTTCTAGACCACGCAAAAGCCTCTCATCAAAATGGCGCCGTTGCCGGGGAATTGCAAACGTGTGCCTTATTATTGGTTATTGTAAATATTTTCTTTTTGCTTGTTTATTTGTTTTTATTTTTGTTTTTATTTTTTCTTTTTTTTCATAAATTAAGAGGTTATTGGTTTTTATTTAATTATATAAAAAATTTTTTTTTTCAAAAAACTTTTTCTCGGTGTTCATCTTGATCTTCAAGTTATTCTTCGTGTTCATCTTGACCTTCAAGTTGTTCTTGGTTTTTTTCTTCGTTTTGATAAAAAAAATTTTAAGTTTGGTGTCATTTTATTGTTTTTCTCTTTTCTCATTAAATTCAAAAATTTAAAATTCAAAATTCAAATTTCAAAATTTTAAATTTCAAAATTTAAATATTTTTCAAAAATCATATCTTTTTTCAAAATCTTATCTTATCTTATTTCAAAATCAAATTTCAAAGTTCAATATTTAACTTTCAAATTTCAATTTTCAAATTTTAAAATTCAAATTTCAAAAATTTAAAATTCAAAATTTCAAATTTCAAATTTCAAAATTTAATTTTCAATTTTCAAAATTTAAATAACCTTTTAATTTAAATTTTTTTTTATTTTCAATTTTTATTTGCTACTATGAACTCTCACCCCTTTGGCTATGAGTCTGGTTACAATTATGTTGCAGGATGAGAAAATTACAAGGAGAACAGGCATCAAGGTTGGAACAATCAAAGATGGGAGGAGCCACAAGGATTTGATCAACCCTCATGGCAACAACCACCTCTAATGGACTATCAACAACCACCACCGTATGCCTATAAACCCTCTTCTCAACATAGCTTTGGACCACCATACTCACAAGCCCCTTACCACCAAACACCCTCATATGATCCTAACCCTTATCCACCATACCAACCACCTTATGAGCCATATGAACCATATCAAGAACCACCACTTCCCTATGTACCATGTCCATATCCATCACCTCAAGACTCAACAGAGCGTCTCACGGAAACATGTGCAAAACTTCATGCCACACTTCACCAATTGAATCAAGTAATAAATCAATTAGCTTCCCGACGTTCGGACACTCAAGAAACCCCATGGCTTCATGTGGACAATCTAATGAAGAACGTAGCATGAAGGAGATACTAGAAACTCCAATGGACAGTACGGAGCATGACTTTGTACTGAAACCAGTGGAGGAAGCTGTAATTATTGAAGAGGAAGAAGTGGTTGAAGACTTAGGAGATGCGGAACCTCCATGGGAAACTCAAGTTATAGAGCCTCCTTCAAAGACGTTTGAAATTGATGTTGAGGAGGGTGTACAACCTCCAAGGCATATCATGGCTAAAGACTTTGAAGAGGTTGATCAAGAGATGGAAATTAAAGAAGAAAAAGCATTACCTCCCATGCCCTTGGTAAGTAATGAAGAAGAGATTGAATTGGAAGAAAACTACCAAGAGGAAGAGGTTGAAATTGAAGAAGCTTGCAAAGAGGTGGAAGTTGTCAAAGAGCACAAGGGAGTGAAGCTTGAAATCACCTTGCCAAAGTTATTGGAGACCCCTCCCCCTAAGTTGCCATCATCCTTCACAACATTCAAGTGGGTAAAATTCATATCCCTTAGCTTTCTAATTCCACTTGAATATGGGCTACTAGAGACGGATGGTCAACTTAGAGCTCTTTGTGGCATTAAGAGTAAGAGGAAGATGGTCAATAGTAAGAATTGTCCTGCAAGGTTCATTATGGTTGGAAGCTTTAAGTTTAAACGCAAAGGTTAGTGTAAAGCTCAATTGAATGGGCCTAGGAAGTTGTTTGGACGCTTCACCAAGAATTCTAAAGCTGAACCACCCGGATGGAATCATGATGATCAACACAAAGACGGGTGTAAAAGCGAAGTTTGGGATCCTGGAGCCTGTTCTGACATTCATCACACTGGAAGCCTGAGAACCTGTTTAAAACTGCTCAAGGGCTTTACATGCCTTGTTTGGGATCCCGGAGGCCATTGGAATTACAAACATTATTCTTGTGTATTTTCTTCTCTATGATTGCAATCTTTGCTTTGTTCCACTCTATATGTCCAATATTTAGTATATTTACATGCTTGCATATGATTGAGGCCATTGTTTGATTTTAGCTTACTTATCCCAAATAAGCCTACCCTTTCAATCACCTTTGTTTGCCACCTTGAGCATTTTAATCCCATTTATTCTATATTTTACCACATCACTAGCATTAAGCAGAAAAACAAATTAAATACCCCAATTGAATCTTTGATTAGCTTAAGATAGAGATTGTGTAATTGTTTAAGTGTGGGGAACCTTATGGGAACATGGATGATAGAAACGAAGGTAGAAAGTTAAAAAAGAATAAAAATGTTTCAAAATAAAATTTTGGGAAGCATGCTCATGTGAAATCAAAGCAATTAAATTACCATGCGCATTAAAAAATTATATTTTATTTCAATACCCAAATAAGGGGATACAAAAGAATTCCCCAAATGCAAAAAAAAAAAAAAAAAAAAAAAAAAAAAAAAGAAAAAGCAAGCAGAAAAAGCCAGTAACCCTTTAAACCAAAAGACAAGGGTAGAAAAAGGATCCAAGGCTTTGAGCATTGAATTTGAATTACTTTTGTATTGAAGAACTTATTTACTCTTAACCAAGTAAGTAAAAGTATTTAGCATGTAGTTGCATTCATAGGTTGCATTTCATATATTTTACCATTCCTCTTCATCTTTATAGCTTCTCTTGAGCTTAGCATGAGGACATGCTAGTGTTTAAGTGTGGGGAGGTTGATAAACCACTATTTTATGGTTTATCTTGTGCTCAATTGAGTGGATTTTATCAACTCTTTACCCACTTATTCATAATATTTGCATGGTTTTATATTTCCTTCCTAATTTTATTCTATAATTGGAAACTTGCTTCCCGAGCCTTTTAATTACCAAAAATTAATTTCTCCTTATCACCATCAGATGCCTTGATATGTGTGTTAAGTAATTTCAGAGATTACAGGTCAGGAATGGCTCAGAGGATGGAAAGGAAGCATGCAAAAGTGGAAGGAATACAAGAAGTTGGAGAAATTGCTAAGCTGTCCAGCCTAACCTCTTCGCACTCAAACGGCTATAACTTTAGCTACAGAGGTCCAAACGACGCGGTTCCAGTTGCGTTGGAAATCTAACGTCCGGAGCTTCTATTTTATATATAATATGCCAAAGTTTCCCTGACGCTAGGTGACGGGAACGCGTGCTCCACGCGGACACATTGCAGTGACGAAAAACCAGCGTGGCAGATTTCGCAACCAGCAATTTCTGGGCTGTTTCTGACCTAGTTTTCGGCCCAGAAAGCACAGATTGGAGGCTATAAAGTGGGGGAATGCATCCATTTATGAACAGGCTTTCATATTCACAATTTTAGGATTTAGATTTAGTTTAGAGAGAGGTTCTCTCCTCTCTCTTCTCTCTTAGGATTAGGATTTAGGATTTCTCTTAGTTTTAGGAGTGGCTCTCGATCCCAGGTTCAATGTTCTTTTACTTTATATTTATCTCTTACTTTTAGATACTTTAATGCTTATATTAGTTATGTTGCCTATTTGGCCTATGCTACATTCATGTTACAGATTACTCTTTTGAATTAATGTTATTTGAGGTATTTTAGTTTAATATTGCTTTCTCTTATTTACATTATTGTTATTCCCAACTGAAGACATTTTTATTCCAGTAGATTTAATTTTCCCCTTTTGGTCTTGGTTAAGAAATCAGTAACTCAGGAGTTATCAAACTCAAACATGAATGATAATTGTTATCTTGTTAATTAGATGAACTTCAATAATCCCAATCTTTTCTTAGGAAATAAATAGGATTCGAAGATCAAACCAATTAATCCCTTGACCTTCCTTTATCTTAGTAAAGGTTAACAAAGTGGAATTAAGATTCAATTCTCATCATCATTGATAAGGATAGCTAGGATAAGACCTCTAATTTCTCATACCTTGCCAAAAGTTTATTTACAGTCATTTATTTATTTTACTTGCGATTTAAATTTACTTGTTCTTTATTTACTTTATTTGCTAATTAAACTATTCACTCCTCATTCTCAAAACCCCAATTTACAATTTCCATAACCAATAATAAGAACATACTTCCCTGCAGTTCCATGAGAAGACGACCCGAGGTTTGAATACTTCGGTTATCAATTTATTTAGGGGTTTGTTACTTGTGACAACCAAAACGTTTGTATGAAAGGACTTTTGAATGTTTAGAAACTATACTTGCAACGAGGATTTATCCGCAAATTTCTAGACCACGCAAAAGCCTCTCTCATCAATCTGCCTTCGTCTTGATCTATATTTTTCCATTCGGGGGGTTTAGAAAGTAGATTCTCACCATGGTGGCCAAACGTTTTCCTCGATTCATTCGATTGATCATGATGCCAATTCGTGCACTTCGAGTTGAAGCGTGGAACCTTATTGAACCTTGTGCACCAGCTTTGAGTACGAGCCATTTCCCTCTTACTCTTAAAGCCGCAGAGAGCTCTAAGCTGGGCATCTGTTTCAAGCAAACCATATTCAAGTGGGAAAATAAAGCTAAAGGTTAAGGATTGTACCCACTTGAAGCTTGTATTGGGTGGTAATAGCCTTGGGATAGGTGTTTCCAGTGGTTCTGTAAGTTCTACTCCCTTGTGCTCTTCGGTGAATTTCTTCACTTCCTTGTAGACTTCTTCAATTGCATCCATGTCCTGATCAAATCCTTCTATGTCTTCCTCGTCACTTAAGTCATAAACGGGAGGTTGAGAGAAATCTACCTCCGCATCATCTTCGTAATCACTTGGGGAAGATTCTTTGATCTCAGAGAATTCACTTGCTGATGCAAGTGCATCACTGGGAGAACTTGACTTGAGATTATCATCAACAAGGAAACTTGCTTCTTGGATTATTCCGTCTAGTTCTTCATAAAAGACTTGCTTTGGGAGTTGTGTACTATCCTCCTTAGCATCAATTGTAACGTTTTTGACAGAATTCTCCATAACTCTGGATTCCCATGGAAGTTCAGTGTCTCCTAAGTCTTCAACCAACTCTTCTTCGTTTACAATGACAGCTTCCTCTACTTGTTCCAGTACGAAGTCATGCCCTGTTCTGTGGGAGGTCCTTGAATGTTCGAACGCCTAGAAGATAATTGACTTACAGCTTGCTCCAGTTGATGAAGGGTTGTTTGAAGTTTATCTACTGTTTCCTTGAGGCGAACCTCTGATTCTCGGGGTGATAAAATTGGACGTGGTACATGGGGAAGTGGTGGTGTTTGGGAGTAATTGGATTGGAATTGGGGTAAATGAGGATCAAACGGTGGTGAATGGTGAAAAGGAGCTTGTGAGTGTGGTGGTTCGAAGTTATGTTGAGAGGATGGTCTATAAGCACAGGGTGGGGCTTGTTGGTGACTACAAGGTTGTCCACTGTATCTATTGGCTTGGTATGCATTGTAGAATGGTCTTTGTCCATGATATCTTGAAGGGTGTTGTTGCCCAAAGGGTTAATCAGATCCTCTTGGCTCCATCCATCTTTCATTGCTCTGACCTTGATGCATAATCTGCAGAATTCACTGGGGGCGATTTTGGGCCCTGTTTTGACCCAGTTTTCAGCCCGGAAAAGCAGACTAGAGCCAGAGAACATGCAAAAACTAATAACAACATTCATTCTACACAATTTTAGTTTTTAGATCTAGTTTTACTCCTCCTCTAGGTTCTCTCTCTACACGTTCATAGTTCTTAGGATTTTTATTTCTATTGCTCTTGGCATTGGGATATTGAGAAGGGTTATTACTTCATCAAGACTTCGTCATTCTAGTTCGTTTTCTTTACTTGGCTTTACTCTTCCATGTCCTTTAATTTACTCAATTTTACTATTGGATTATTTTAGAATTTATTAATACAAGAATTACTTTTATTTTAATTGATTCCTTTGATTTTTATTTATCATGTCTTTCTTTAATTCCCTTTCCTATGTTATGAGTTTTACATTCACAATGAGTGAGTAGTTCCCTAACTTGATGGGGAGTTGATTGAAAGGAACCCTTGAGTTGGGATGCTTAAAAGAAAAATTGTAATTGGATTTATTGTTGGAATGCTCTCTAGTCACTGACACTAATCCTTTTCCATTGAGCGGATTGGAACTTGTGAATAGAAACAACATTCCAACTTGTTTGACTTTCCCTTACCTAGTAAGGGATAACTAAACAGAACAACCTTCAATTATCAATTAATCTTGAGAGTACTTCAATAAGAATAGGGCTTCCAACTAATCTACTCCCAGTCAAGGCTTTTATATAAATTATTTAATTTCTCTAATTTAATTTCCTGTTTATTCAATTCAAACGATTTTGAAAACATCTGATTAATAAAATAGCACACCTTTCTGCAACTCGTTGGGAGACGACCTGGGATTCATTCTCCCAGTATTTTAATTTTAATTCTTGTGACAACCTTCTAAATTGATAAGCAGAATTCTGGTTGGTTAAGAACTATACTTGCAACGCATATCTTATAACAATTCTTGATTCGCCAATTTCGGCCACGTCAATTTTTGGTGTCGTTGCCGGGGAGTTACAATAGAGTGCTAAAGTTATTAATTGGAATTTAGTTATTTGCATTTTATTTTATCTTGCTACTATGAGCTGCTTGTTTCTTTCGCTAGATGAAGCGTTCACTTCCTGATCCAAGCTTGCCAGTATTCGATCCTGAGATTGAAAGAAGTATTTCACGAATAAGGCAAGCTCGGCGTTGGCTAGTCCTCTCTGAAGGCGGATCTGAAACGTCATTTGAGGAAGAAACCAGCCCCCGTTCTACTGATTTGGTTGATTTACGTGTAGGTGACATGGCAGAACCTAGGAGAGTTACTATCCAGGAGGCTGGAGCCCCTGATTTTACAATGCAACCGTTTCAAGCGCATCATCCAGCGGTGGCTACAGACTTTGAAATAAAGACCGCACTGCTCAATTTGATGCCCAATGAAAGAGACGGAAGATTGATGGTTTAGAGGTTATAGTAAACTCTCATTGCAAGTATAGTTACTAAACCAAGCAATCAACCTTTCTTACAAACGTTTTGGTTGTCACAAGTAACAAACCCCTTAAAAATTGATAACCGAAGTATTTAACCTCGGGTCGTCTTCTCAATGAACTATAGGGAAGTTTGTTCTTATTATTGGTTACAGAGATTGTAAAGTGGAGTTTTGAAGATGAGGAACAAGTAATTTAAATTGCAATTAAAATAAGTAAAAGACTGTAAAATAAATAAATGACTGTAAAATAGAATTTTGGCAAGGTATGAGAAATTAGAAGTCCTATCCTAGTTATCCTTATCAATGATGATGAAGATTGAATCTTAATTCCACTTAGTTAGCCTCTACTTAAAGCAAAGAAAGGTCAAGTGACTAATTAGTTTGATCTTCAAATCCTAGTTAATCCCTAAGGAAAGCTTGGGATTATCGAAGTTCAATTCAATTAGCAAAGATAACAATTATCAATCATGTTGAGTTTGATAACTCCTGAGTTACTGATTTCTTAACCAGGACCAAAAGGAAAAAAAAGTAAATCTACTGGAATAAAAATGTCTTCAGATTGGAAGCAACAGTAACATAAATAAAAGAAAGCAATAATAAACTGAAATACCTCAAATAACATTAATTCAAAGAGTAATCTGTAACATGGAAGAATTCATAAACTAAATTGAGAAGATAAATAAAAAGGAATGTTGAACCTGATAAAAAAAGATAATCCTGAAAGCAAAAGAAATCCTAATTCTAAATCCTAAAAGAGAGAGGAGAGAACCTCTCCCTCAAAACTACATCTAATTCATGAAAAGTAACTAATTGGAGACTCCCTTCTCAATGGATGCATTCCCCCACTTCATAACCTCTGATCTGTACCTTCTGGACTTAGATTTGGGCCAAAAAAGGCTTCAGAAATCGCTGGGAGCGTTTTCTATATTTTTTGGTGCGTGGCCTCTGTCACGCGGTCGCGTCAATTGGAGTTTTTCTTGCCACGCGGTCGCTTCAGTCATGCGTCTGTGTCATATGCGTTTCGCTTATAGCGCGCAATTGTGTAAATGACGCGGTCGCGTCACTACCATTCCGCACTGGCATGCGGCCGCGTCGTCCATGCGATCGCGTCACTGCCAGTTTTCAAAAACTCCATTTTATGCTTTCCTTCCAATTTTGCATGTTTCCTTTCCATTCTTTAAGTCATTCCTGCCTTAGAAGATTTGAAACTACTCAACACACGAATCACGGCATCGAATTTTGATTCACTTTTTGCCCATTTTTTCGAATTTTTCGCCGTAAAGGGAATTCAAGCTATTTTATCGACATGAGTGTTTTAAATCGAAAAAGATTCCAACTATCTTTTTTTTTCAAACCATTTTTCTATATTAACATGGTGGTAGAAAGAATACTATACTACGTCTAGATTTAAAACTGCCTATGCCTAGCTTTGCATTAACCATGGTAATGGTCCAAAATTGTTAGTTCATAGAGAATCAAAGTGGATTTAACAATGAATCACGAAATGCTATGGTTTTTAAAATTTTTTTCTTAATTTATGAAAACTAGAATTTTTTTCAGAAGTAATTCATGGGATCATGCACTTTTTCCTATTTATATATATAAAGAAAAAAGTGCAGTTGGTTCGATCCAACCTATTCTTGAAATAAACAACTCGCACACACTCCCTTTCCAAAAAAACCAATACACCGAGCACTACACTTAGATTTATTGGATTTGTTGCTAAAATATCGGTATTAAACCCGAAACTTCCGGCGGATGGCCAGTAACTCAAACAAAGGAAAGAATCGGTTACATTTTTCATATGATCTCATCTCCTCTTCTATTATGGATAGACTAATTTTCTTTCTATGATTCCGAATTTGTTTTATTTAGAATTTTTTTAATAATATTTATATATTAGTGGTCGATCAATTGGATTACAAAATTTCCCATAAAAATCATATTTTTTAGCTAGTTTTTTTTTTCAATTGCAAAATCTCTAGTTGTTTTATTTTAATAAATAAACACTTTCTAAAAAGATTTCCTAATAATAATAAAAAGGGTGGCATTGTGCTAAAAAGGGAAGGAATAAGGCAAGCAGTATGTTAATTTCTCAACTATACCTTAAAAGAGTCCTTCCCCTGCGCTGCGTTCTTGGACAAACGAAAAAAGAATTTTTGAGGTGAAATCAAAATAATATAATTCTAAAAAGCAAGAGCAGCAAATTAAGTACACGTAAAAAGAGATATGTATTTGTATTTTTCTATTTTTTTAGAGTTAAACAAAGGGATTCGCAAATAAAAGTGCTAATGCTACAACCAGCCCATAAATTGTTAACGCAAATAAAGGGTAATCAAAATAATTACTTTTAAAGCATAGGAAACATGTTTTTCACATACATCACATAATAAGGAAGGAAAAGTAAAACCATGTAATTTATATGAATAAGTGAGTGAAGGATTGAATAAATCACTTAAATTAGGCACAAAATATATCATAAAATATGGGTTTATTAACCTCCCCACACTTAAACAATAGCATGTCCTCATGCTAAATCCAAGATAAAGAGTAAGGCAAGGTTGAAGTGGTGGAATCTCATGCAATGCAATCTATTCTAAATGAAACTACCTAAATGAATCATGCAATTCTAATTTTTATTCACTTGTATATAAAACTTACATGTAGTTAAATTAATTCACATTCTCAAGGAATCATATACGCATAGCCAAACCTTAAATAATGATAGAGCACTTTTACAATTGAGATGGCAAAAAAATATTTTACAATTTTGCAAGACAATTAATAATTTAAGTAGAGATATATGTTGATGAGCTATTGAACCCTCACTGGATTTTGTGTTTACTCTCTAGTCACTCAGTGTTTATTTGGTTAATCACTCTATTCTTCTTTTTATCCTTACTTTCTATAACTTTGTTCTTCATCTAACCAATCAACAATTATAGAATAAAGGCATACAAAAATCATGAGGTCTTTAATTAAGGTTGTAATGGGGCCAAGGTAAAGGTGAGGGTATATGTATAAGGCTAAGTGAGCTAATAAGTGAATCTTTGATTATTCTAAGATCTCACCTAACATACATACTTTGTAAAGCAAGAATTTCTTCACCTATTTTCCCATATTTTTCCCACTTTTTATGTTTTTGAATTATTTTATTTTTTTTAACTTTCTACCCTTTGTTTTTACCATCCATGTTCCCAATAGGTTTCCTACATTTAAACAATACATACTTTCTATCTTAAGCTAACCAAGGATTCAACTTGGGATTTTTATTATCTTTTTCTGCATAAGGCTAGTAATGTGGTTATAAAACAAGAGGAGATTTAAAGGCTCAAGGGGGCTAACAAGGGTGATGTAAAAGGTAGGCTAATTTGGGAATAGTGAGCTAGAATCAAACAATGGCCTCAATCACTTTCTTGGTATGTATCTATATTCTATAATCGGACATATAGATTAAAACAAAGTAAAGAATATCAGAATAAATAAGAAGGGTGGAACACACAGGAATAAAAATTATAGTTTTAATGTAACCATGCAATTAAGCTCAAAACTCACAGGCTGTGTGTTCTCTAACTCAAAAATCATATATCATTTATATATGTCAAGTAAGTAAAAATTAAAAGTTCCCATTATTCTCAATGTAAATCTTAAGGTGGCTTTTAAAGTTCTAGTGTTTCTCCTTGATGAAATGTTGTTAACTAACTAACATGTAATGCTATATATACAAGGTGTTGGTTGTTTTAATTCTGTTAAAGTCTCTAGTTTACTTCCTTTTTATATTTTTAATTTAAACTATGTTATCTTATGCTAAAAAGGCTAAGCTATACTAATTAATCCACATTTTCTATAACTAATAAGTTAGAATTGCAACTAAACTAAATGGCTAAAATATGAACTAAAGTGCAACATGCAGAAATATAGTAAAAATACATGAAAATAGCAATATATAAGTACTGAGAAAATAAAAATAAAAATAAAGAGAAAAATAATAAAGTAAAAAGAGTCTGTAGTGGTTCACCAAAAAATATACGCTAGAGATGGTGACCTCCCCACACTTAATATGAAGCATCATCCCTGATGCTCACTCAAGCAGGGTGTGAAGGGGTGTCATCACTGGAAGGATGGGTAGCTGGATTCTCTGTGGTGGTGGTCTGAGGATCTGCCTACTGCAGAGGAGGTGCTGACTGAATAAGAACCTCTGGATCTACAGCCTGAATCTGATGCGGGGCCTCCTAATGTGATGCAGCCTGCTCTGTGCCTGCCTGCGCAGCCTCTCTCTGTGGATGGGTCTCCACTTCGTGGTCGTCCGCCTCCTCCTCAGATGGCTCTGATGGGGTGTCAGGCTCGGAGGGGATGTCGCTGCCAGAACGGATCATCAACTTCAGGTGCTCATAGCGTCGCTTGCTGTGACGCTCAGATCTCTCGTATCGCCGCCGGTGCAGTGCTCCATCTGGTCTAGCTGCCGAAACAGGCAGTGCACTAAGTGATAAACTGGCTCTGAGGCAGGTGGAGGTACAGTGGTGGTAGCAGGGGTAGCTGTGGAGGAAGAGGGGCCGGCAGATGGTGTGGCTGTCTCATCAGTAGGAGTGAGGAATGGAGGTCTGTAGCCCAAAGCCAGAAAGTTCCTGCTGTGAGGGATAATTTTCTTGCATTCTGCAGCAGGTGGCTTCTCATCAGCATCCTTCCAGGGCACGTCAGCTCGACGGCCAAGCTGTGTAATCAGATATGGAAAGGGGAGAGTGCCTCGGATGTGGACCCTGGCCATGTAGTACCGAATGAAGCGTGGCAGGTACAGGTCCTTACCCTCGATCACACACCATAGGAGGGTGATCATAGCTGCAGGTAGCTCCGTCTCATGAGTACTCGGCATAATAAAGTTGGTTAGGATCTGATGCCATAGCCGAGCCTCATCATTTAAGTAAATCCGCTTGATTCCCTTAGGCATGGTGGTGTTCTGACCCATGACCCATGGAACAGTCGGGTCAAGGGCGATCCTTACCTTGATGGTATCCCAGTCAAACTTCATGAAGCGCATGTCCTCCTTAACCTGTTAATAACCATCTGGCTGATCAGGTTTAGGCAAGAGCTTCAGAACATCCTCTATGGCCTCTTCAGTGACCAGTATCTGCTTCCCTCTTAGGTTTACTGCATCTAGGGAACTTTTGAAGTAATTGCAGTAAAATTCCCTTACCCAAGATGCATTGACCTCAGTCAGGTTTCTCTCCAAGAAGAACCAGCCTATTTGTTTGATCTGATCAGAGGTGTATTGCTGGAGTTTTTCTGGGATCTTCAGAGTCCTCTCCAGGTACAGGTTCCTGGAGGTTGCAAACACCGGATACTTCAGCTCACAGTATCGGTTTGCAAACTTAATGGGATCAGTAGCAGGGAGTAGCTGGTCAGCCTTCTCCTGTGGGGTAAAGTGTTTCTCCCGCCAGGAGTCATCATGCATGATGTCCAGGATGGACATGGAGGATTCTCCTCTTTTCCGTTTGCTAGTTGTTGCCTTTCCCTTTCCTTTTCTTTGGGTGTCAGACATCCTAAAAAATAGAAAACTAGGATATAATAAAAACAGGAAAAACAAGTATGCAAATCACAAAATAAGCATATATTGGCAAAGGAGCAGTGGAGTAATGAAAATGAGTTAAGTAAATGTGCATTAAGGATTAAATAGGAGTTAAAAGTCCAAGAAGAAAAAATTAACAATCCAAAATGTATTAGAAATCATGTTAATTAGGACAAATTATCATCATGCCTTGGTTAGAAGGTTAAAGAGAATAGTGAAAAACCAGAAGAGATGTGTTGAAAGGTTAGGTAGGTTAGGAATGAAAAAAGAGTTTAGGAAGTTAAAATTAGTGAATTAGTAAAAAGTGGGTTAGAGTAAGTGGCATGATGAACATTTTCTAAGTAACAAGCATTCTCAATTAGAAGCTACAGTTAACTCATATCCAAACAAGGGAATCAGGTTGATGATGAATCAAAAATTGGAAGCTAAACATAAAAAATGCAGATTATGAACCAGGAAATAAAAAAGAATAAGAAAGCCTGCCCTGGTACTCATGAATTGGTTTGGTAAAAGCAGAGTAAAGTAGAGTTCAAAGTGCCAAAACCAAGACATGAATGGAAACAAAATAGTTTACAGAAAATTGGGCAGCATTCCGGCTAAAATTGGATGTTTCCGGAAAATAAACAGCAACAGAATAGTTCATATAAACTAAAACAAACTGAAATTAGGTATGAACAAGAAAGAACATTTGCAATAGCAGTAAGAACCGTAAGAACAGCATAAGAACAATACTAACATCACAGCAACAGTAGAATTGCAAAAATTATAAAATAATAAGCACGAACAGCGCAATTAATCAGGCCTAAATTCACTAACCACATCCTAGGCTACCTAACCACCTAGAATCCACTACAACATGCATATCTAACTAGCCTAATTATGAATATAAACAGAAAAATATGTAATTAATGGAGAATTTAAAGAAGGGTGGTGTTCGGCGGAACCTGGTAGGCGTATGAATGAAAGTGGGGCAGAGAGATGGCTAGGGGATGGTGGTGGCAGCGGCTGACGTGGCGGTAGAGGGTGGTTGTCGCGACGGTGGTTGTTCGGAGGCAGGGGGTTTCGGGTAGGTTAATGGGGGTAGGGGTTAAGGAGGAAGGAAGGGAAATGGGTGTGGGGGGTGGGTGGAGGTGTGGCGGTGATTGCGGCGTGGTAGGGGTGGTGGTGGCGGCGGTGGGCAGTAGTGGTAGAGGGAGGAAGAGGGGAGAAGAAGAGAAGAAAGAGAGGGAAGGGAGAAGCGGGTGGCACGGCGGCGGTGTCTGGGTGGTCGACGGTGGTGGCTGAAAGTTGGTGGTGGTGGCTGGTTAGCATAGAAGAGAGGAAGGAGAAGGGGTTGGAGGGAGGGCACGAATGGGTAGGGTTCGCGTGACTGGGAGGGGTTATCGAATTTGAATCCACACGATCACGTGGGGCATGCGGTCGCGTGGATGGGGTGGAATGGGAGTTGACGCAATCGCGTGAGTGATGCGATCGCATGGAGTGGGTAAAAGGATGAATGACGCGGTCGCATGAGGCATGCGATCGCGTCGCTGGAAATTGTGCTAAACGCGCAATTCCAGCGTCGTTTCAGTGCAACTCTCTGTCTCCTTTGGGGTGTTGTGCAATCCACGCGACGCGATCGCGTCACTCACGCTGTTGCGTGGGATTGGTGTTTTGCAAGTGACGCGATCGCGTGAGTGATGCGACCGCGTGGATCGTTTTGTGCGAAACGCACAATAGTCGCATGATTTCAGCCCAAGTTTCTGGGCGTTGGATCCTTACGCCGATTTCCAGGTCACGCGGCCGCGTGAATGATGCAGACGCGTGGGGGTTGTTTTTCGCAACTGACGTGATCGCATGACTGATGTGGTCGCGTCGCACGCCTATTCTTTTTTTTTATGCAGGTATGCAAGTATGCAGTATGCAATGCGAATGAATAATATTCAGGTTCAATTAAAAAGGAAAAACAAAAATAACTAACACGAAATAAAACTGAAAAAGAAACGACCATACCATGGTTGGTTGTCTCCCACCTAGCACTTTTAGTTAAAGTCCTTAAGTTGGACATTGGATGAGCTTTCTGTTATGGCGGCTTGCACTTAAATTCGTCCAGAAATCTCCACCAATGTTTGGAATGCCAACAGCCTCCGGGGTCCCAAACTAGGCATGTAAAGCTTCTGAGCATCTTCAAGCAGATTGTCAGGCTCCCGGGGTGACGAATGTCAGAATAGATCCCAGGATCCCAAACTTTGCTTTTGAATCCGCCTTCGTCTTGATCTATATTTTTCCATCCAGGCGGTTTGGAAAGTAGATTCTCACCATGGTGACCAAAAGTTTTCCTCGATCCATTCGATTGATCATGATGCCAATCCGTGCACTTTGAGTTGAAGCGTGGAACCTTATTGAGCCTTGTGCACCAGCTCTGAGTACGAGCCATTTCGCATTCCAACTTGTTTGACTTTCCCTTACCTAGTAAGGGATAACTAAACAGAACAACCTTCAATTATCAATTAATCTTGAGAGTACTTCAACAAGAATAGGGCTTCCAACTAAACCAGTTAAGGCTTTTATATAAATTATTTAATTTCTCTAATTTAATTTCCTGTTTATTCAACTCAAACCATTTTGAAAACATCTGATTAATAAAATAGCACACATTTCTGTAACTCGTTGGGAGACGACCTAGGATTCATACTCCCAGTATTTTAATTTTAATTCTTGTGACAACCTTCTAAATTGATAAGGGGAATTCTGGTTGGTTAAGAACTATACTTGCAACGCATATCTTATAACAATTCTTGACTCGCCAATTTCGGCCACGTCAATTTTTGGCACCGTTGCCGGGGAGTTGCAATAGAGTGCTAAAGTTATTAATTGGAATTTATTTATTTGCATTTTATTTTATCTTGCTACTATGAGCTGCTTGTTTCTTTCGCTAGATGACGCGTTCACTTCCTGATCCAAGCTTGCCAGTATTCGATCCTGAGATTGAAAGAAGTATTTCACGAATAAGGCAAGCTCGGCGTTGGCTAGTCCTCTCTGAAGGCGGATCTGAAACGTCATTTGAGGAAGAAACCAGCCCCCATTCTACTGATTCGGTTGATTTACGTGTAGGTGACATGGCAGAACCTAGGAGAGTTACCATCCAGGAGGCTGGAGCCCCTGATTTTACAATGCAACCGTTTCAAGCGCATCACCCAGCGCTGGCTACAGACTTTGAAATAAAGACCGCACTGCTCAATTTGATGCCCAATGAAAGAGACGGATGATTGATGGTTTAGAGGTTATAGTAAACTCTCGTTGCAAGTATAGTTACTAAACCAAGCAATCAACCTTTCTTACAAACGTTTTGGTTGTCACAAGTAACAAACCCCTTAAAAATTGATAACCGAAGTATTTAACCTCGGGTCGTCTTCTCAAGGAACTGCAGGGAAGTATGTTCTTATTATTGGTTACAGAGATTGAAAATTGGGGTTTTGAAGATGAGGAACAAGTAATTTAAATTGCAATTAAAATAAGTAAAAGCCTGTAAAATAAATAAATGACTGTAAAATAGACTTTTGTCAAGGTATGAGAAATTAGAAGTCCTATCCTAGTTATCCTTATCAATGATGATGAAGATTGAATCTTAATTCCACTTAGTTAGCCTCTACTTAAAGCAAAGAAAGGTCAAGTGACTAATTAGTTTGATCTTCAAATCTTAGTTAATCCCTAAGGAAAGATTGGGATTATCGAAGTTCAATTCAATTAGAAAAGATAACAATTATTAATCATGTTGAGTTTGATAACTCCTGAGTTACAGATTTCTTAACCAGGACCAAAAGGAAAAAAAAGTAAATCTTCTGGAATAAAAATGTTTTCAGATTGGAAGCAACAGTAACATAAATAAGAGAAAGCAATAATAAACTGAAATACCTCAAATAACATTAATTCAAAGAGTAATCTGTAACATGGAAGAATTCATAAACTAAATTGAGAAGATAAATAAAAAGGAATGTTGAACCTGATAAAAAAAGATAATCCTGAAAACAAAAGAAATCCTAATTCTAAATCCTAAAAGAGAGAGGAGAGAACCTCTCCCTCAAAACTACATCTAATTCATGAAAAGTAACTAATTGGAGACTCCCTTCTCAATGGATGTATTCCCCCACTTCATAACCTCTGATCTGTGCCTTCTGTATTTTCTGGTGTGTGGCCTCTGTCACGCGTCCGCGTGGGTCACGTGGTCGCGTCAATTGGAGTTTTCCTTGCCACGCGGTCGCTTCAGTCATGCGTCCACATCATATGTGTTTCGCTTATAGCGCGCGATCACGTAAATGACGCGGTCGCGTCACTACCATTTCGCGCTGGCATGCGGCCGCGTCGTCCATGCGATCACGTCACTGCCAGTTTCTTCAAAAACTCCGTTTTATGCTTTCCTTCCAATTTTGTATGTTTCCTTTCCATCCTTTAAGTCATTCCTGCCTTAGAAGATCTGAAACTACTCAACACACGAATCACGACATCGAATGGAAATAAAGGGTAATCAAAATAATTACTTTTAAAGCATAGGAAACATGTTTTTCACATACATCACATAATAAGGAAGGGAAAGTAAAACCATGTAATTTATATGAATAAGTGAGTGAAGGACTGAATAAATCACTTAAATTAAGCACAAAATATATCATAAAATATGGGTTTATCAGTGACGTTGGGATTTTCGCTAGTAAAGAATTTTAATAAAACAGTCGCGTTGTAGATATAGTTTCTAAACCAACAAAAATCCCTTCGTACAAATGTTTTGGTTGTCACAAGTAACAAACCCCTTTGAAATTGATAACCGAGTATTTAAACCTCGGGTCGTCTTCTCAAGGAATTGCAGGGAGGTGTTCTTATTATTGGTTATGAAAAAGTGTGTTTTGGGGTTTTGGTTTAAGGTAAAAAGTTAGTTGAATGACAAGAAAGATAAAATAATAATAAAAATAAACTCTTGGCAAGGTATGAAGAACTGTAAGTCCTATCCTAGTTATCCTTATCAATTGTGATGAGAATTGGATTTTTCTCCCACTTTGTTAACCTCTAACTATGAAGGTAAGTTAAGTGGATGAATTAATTTCGATTCCTCGAGTCCTAGTCTTTCCTTGGGAAAGTCTAGAGTTATTGGAACTCGAATTAATTCTTGAAGAATTCCAATTTTCAATCAACAATGAGTTTGATAACTCAAGAGTCACCAATTAATAAACCAAAGCCAAAAGGGAAAAATCTAAATTATTTATATAAATAAAAGAAAGCAATCATAAATCTGAAATACCTCAAATAATATTAATTAAGAAAATCATAACATGAATGTAGCATAAGCCAAATAGGCAACATAACTAATATAAGCATTAAAATATCTGAAAATAAGAGATAAATATAAAGTAAAAGAACATTGAACCTGGGATTGAGAGTCACTCCTAAAACTAAGAGAAGTCCTAAATCCTAATCCTAAGAGAGATGAGAGAACCTCTCTCTTTAGAAACTACATCTAAATCCTAAAATTGTGAATTTGAGAGCCTCCTATGAATGGATGCATTCCCCCACTTTATAGCCTCTAATCTGTGTTTTCTGGGCCACAAACTGGGTCAAAAACAGCCCAGAAATCGCCCCCAGCGTATTCTGGTACGTACAAGTCGCGGAAAAGTGACGCGGAGGCGCCGTCCACGCATCCGCGCGGGTTGCGTTCTTGCCAGGTCACGCGTCCGCGTGATCCACGTGTTTGCGTCACCTAACGTCGGGAAAGTTATGGCAAATTATATATCAAATCTAAGCCCCGGACGTTAGCTTTCCAACACTACTAGAACCGCGTCGTTTGGACCTCTGTAGCTAAAGTTATAGCCATTTGAGTGCGAAGAGGTCAGGCTGGACAGCTTAGCAGTTTCTCCAACTTCTTGTATTCCTTCCACTTTTGCATGCTTCCTTTCCATCCTCTGAGCCATTCCTGCCCTGTAATCTCTAAAAACACTTAACACACATATCAAGGCATCTAATGGTAATAAGAGAGGATTAATAATAAGCAAATACAAGATCAAAGAAGCATGTTTTCAATCATAGCACAAAATCAGGAAGGAAAACGTAAAACCATGCAAATAGTATGAATAAGTGGGTAAAGAGTTGGTAAAATCCACTCAATTAAGCATAAGATAAACCATAAAATAGTGGTTTATCAACCTCCCCACACTTAAACAATAGTATGTCCTCATGCTAAGCTCAAGAGAAACTATAAAGATGAAGATGAATGGCAGGATGCATGAAATGCAACCTATCTATATGAATACAACTACATGCAAAAATGTTTCTACCTACTTGGTTTAAAAGTAAATAAATTCTCCAAGACAAACATAAATCAGATTTCACTAATTAAAATCATACAGTAAAAACAAGTAAACTTGTAAGAAGATAGCTCATGAAAGCAGGGAACATAGAATTAAGCACTGAACCCTCACTGGTAGTGTATATCACTCTAATCTCTCAAGTGTATAGGGTTAATCACTCTACTCTTCTCTAATCATGCTTTCTAAACCTTGTTCTTCATCTAACCAATCAACAACTATTTAGCATACCAATACAAACATCATGAGGTCTTTTCAGGGTTGTAATGGGGCTAAGGTAAAGGTAAGGGTATATATATATATAAGGCTAAGTGAGCTAACAAAGTGAATCCTTGATTAGTCTAAGATCTCACCTAACATATACATACTTTATAAAATTTACAATGCTTTACCTAGTTACCCAAATTTTTCCCACTTTTGTATTATATATGCTCATGTATCAAACTTATTTTTGAATTTTGTCCCATGTGCATTGATTCTTTTTATTTTGCATTTGGGGTAATATTATTTTTCTTTCTCTTTTCTTTTCTTTTCCTTTTTCTTTTTTTTTTGTATCCCCTTTTTTTATTACTTATTATATATATATATATATATATATATATATATATATATATATTTATATATATATTTCTATATCCTTTTTATTATTTATTTTATCATCTTATGTTCCCATAAAATTCCCCATACTTAAATTATACACAATATCTATCTTAAGCTAACCAAGGATTCAACTTGGGATTTTTAATTTGTTTTTCTACTTAAGGCTAGTAATGTGGTTATAAAATAGAACAAATGGGGGTTAAGAGGCTCAAGGTGGCTAACAAGGATGATTTAAAGGGCAGGCTTATTTGGGATAAGTGAGCTAAAATCAAACAATGGCCTCAATCATATGCAAGCATGTAACACATTAAACATTGGACATATAGAATGGAACAAAGCAAAGATTGCAATTATAGAGAAGAAAACACACAAGGATAAAATATTTATGGTTAAATAATGTAACCATATAAATAAGCTCAAAATCTCACAGGTTGTGTGTTCATTGGCTCAAAAACCATGTTCTACATACAACTTCAAACAAGTTTTAACATAAAAAATTTTCAATTTAAATTAGTGAAAATTTTTCAAAGATAGGGTCTTAAAAGAATTTTATTACTTTAACCAAGTAGTAACTAAACACATAAAATCAAACAAATATGCAAATGCAATAACTGATTTAACAAAGAAAATTTAAACATTGGTGTTGAAACAGAAAGGTACTAACCCATGGAGATCGGTATCGACCTCCCCACACTTAAAGATTGCACTGTCCTCGGTGCATGCTAAGTTGTGCAAGTGGACGGGTGGCTTCAACTGATGCTTTCCTCTATAGATTGTGCAGATTGACTTGCCTGTCTCCCCATGTAAACGTCTTCCGGTTCTCTTCCGGGTGTCCATCCTAAAAGAAAAAGGGAAGAAGAGTAACCCAGAAATAAAGATAGGAAAATAAATACAGTATGGGTGGGTTAATGCCAAATAATAAGGGTCTCAATTACATGGTAGCTACAACATGCAAGTGAGAAAACAATAGAAGCCATGGCATGCCAGTGGTACAAAATGTACAACAATGGGGAAGAGAGTGGGGAAGGAGAGATAATATAAATTCATGTCAATGCAAAAGTAATACAGATATAAAAGATTGGCATTGATTTAAATAATATTACTCAATCAGAATTAAACAAGTCATTAAGCACCAAGAAAATACCAGAAAAGATGTAACAGTTGAATAACATTTGAACACCAATGGTAAAATAATAAATTTAGAATAATAAAAATATGCAATGAATGAAAGTATGCAAATAAATAAAATAAAATAAAAGATAAGAAGAATGAGAAGGGAAAGAAATAAAGTAAGAAAGAAAGAAGAAAGAAGAAAAGATAGAAGAAATTAGGATTAGAGACGAAAAGATAGGAAAATTGGCACTAATCTGGATAGGTTGTGTGACGCTGGCGACGCGGTCGCGTGGTGCACAATAAGGTCAGGCGATGCGGACATGTGGGGCACGTGATCGCGTGACTTGATTTGTGCTAGTGGCGCGAGTGCAGCCCCGCAGTCGCACAACTCTCTGTTCGAAACTTGGTATTGCCAAAATCCAGGGTGACGCGGTCGCGTGGTCGACGCGATCGCGTGAGTGGCCATCATGGGGATATGACGCGGACGTGTGAGCCATGCGTCCGTGTGGTAAGGCGTGTGCGGTTAGCACCAATCCAGCACCACTCTCGCACAACTTTCTGTCGTACACCCTTTGTACGTCGATTTCCAGGTCACGCGGCCGCGTGAGTGACGCGGTCGCGTGGGAGCCATTTTTCCCACATGACGCGGATGCGTCAGCGACGCTGCCGCGTCGCGTGCGTGCTTCTCTTTTTTTTTTATGCATGAAAAAATGCAGAATGCAGTGTTAATATGAATGTGATGCAAAACTCCAGGTTCAATATAATAAAATAAAATAAAACTAACTAAAAATGAAAAAGGAACGTCATACCATGGTGGGTTGTCTCCCGCTAGCACTTTTAGTTAAAGTCCTTAAGTTGGACATTTGATGAGCTTCCTGTTATGGTGGCTTGTGTTTGAACTCCTCCAGGAATCTCCACCAATGTTTGTAATTCCAATAGCCTCCGGGATCCCAAACTAGGCACGTAAAGCCTTTGAGCAGCTTCAAACAGATTCTTAGGCTCCCGGGGTGTTGGATGTCAGAGCAGATTCCAGGATCCCAAATCTTGCTTTTACACCCATCTTCAAGTTGATTATAATGATTCTATCTGCGTGGTTCAGCTTTAGAATTCTTACTGAAGCGTCCAAACAACTTTCTAGACCCATTCAATTGAGCTTTACACTAACCCTTGCATTTAAACTTAAAGCTTCCAACCATGATGAACCTTGCAGGACAATTCTTACCACTGGCTATCTTCCTCTTACTCTTAATGTTATAAAGAGCTCCAAGTTGACCATCCGTCTCCAGTAGCCTATATTCAAGTGGAATTAGAAAGCTAAGGGATATGAATTTTACCCACCTGAATGTTGTGAAGGATGATGGCAACATAGGCGGAGGTATTTTTAATGAAATTGCAAGCTCCACTCCCTTGTGCTCTTCTCTGATAATTACCACCTCTTTGCACACTTCTTTAATACCAACCTCTTCCTCTTGGTAGCTTTCTTCCGATTCAATCTCCTCTTCATTGCTTTCCAAGGGCATGGGAGGTTGTGCTTCTTCTTCTTGAATCTCCATCTCTTGATCAACCTCTTCCAAGTCTTCAACTGTGATATGCCTTGGAGGTTGTACAGCTTCCTCAGCATCAATTTCAAATGTCTTGGAAGGGGGTTCTATGAATGGACTTTTCCATGGAGGTTCTGCATCTCCTAAGTCTTCAACTACTTCTTCTTCATCAATAATTCTGGCTTCCTTCACTTGTTCCAGTACAAAGTCATGCTCCGTACTGTTCACTGGAGTTTCTAGTATCTCCTTCATGCTACGTTCTTCATTAGATTGTCCACATGAAGCCATGGGGGTTCCTTGAGTGTTCGAACATCGGGAAGCTAATTGATTTATCGCTTGCTCCAATTGACGAATGGTTGCCTGAAATCAATCCACTGTTTCCTTGAAATGATCCTTTGTCTCTTGATGCACTCGGCTTTCATAAATAGGATCATAGTGCTCTTGGATTGATGGATATAGAGATGGTGAATATTGAAGTGGTGGTTCTTGTGAGTAATCGGGTTGGAATTGGGGTGGTTCTATATATGGTTCATATGGCTCATAAGGTGGTTGGTATGGTGGTTGAGGGTTAGGGTCATATGGAGGTGAATGGCGGAAAGGGGCTTGTGAGTTTGGTGGTCCAAAGTTATGTTGAGGAGAGGGTTCATAGGCGTATGGTGGTGGTTGTTGATAATCAAAAGAGCGCTCACCATAGCCATTGCCTTTATATGCATCACAGAATGGTTGTTGACAGTCCTTTGGAGGTGGTTGTTACCATGAGGGTTGATCAAATCCTTGTGGCTCCTCCCATCTTTGATTGTTCCAACCTTGATGCCTGTTCTCATTGTAATTTCTTCTTTCTGCAACATAATTGTAACCAGACTCATAGCCAAAGGGGTAAGAGTTCATGGTAGTGAGAGAGAATAAAAACAAAAACTAAAAAGAAAATATATTTGAAAAGAGATGATTTTAAAAAAAAAAAATTGAATTTTGAAAAATAAGATAAGATAAGATAAAAGTTTTAAAATAAAAATCTGATAAATTTTTTTTTTATATTTACAATAACCAATAATAAGGCACACGTTTGCAATTCCCCGGCAACGGCGCCATTTTGACGTTGGGATTTTTGCTAGTAAAGAATTTTAATAAAACAGTCGCGTTGTAGATATAGTTTCTAAACCAACAAAATCCCTTCGTACAAATGTTTTGGTTGTCACAAGTAACAAACCCCTTTGAAATTGATAACCGAGTATTTAAACCTCGGGTTGTCTTCTCAAGGAATTGCAGGGAGGTGTTCTTATTATTGGTTATGAAAAAGTGTGTTTTGGGGTTTTGGATTAAGGTAAAAAGTTAGTTGACTGACAAGAAAGATAAAATAATAATAAAAATAAACTCTTGGCAAGGTATGAAGAACTGGAAGTCCTATCCTAGTTATCCTTATCAATTGTGATGAGAATTGGATTTTTCTCTCACTTTGTTAACCTCTAACAATGAAGGTAAGTTAAGTGGATGAATTAATTTCGATTCCTCGAGTCCTAGTCTTTCCTTGGGAAAGGCTAGAGTTATTGGAACTCGAATTAATTCTTGAAGAATTCCAATTTTCCATCAACAATGAATTTGATAACTCAAGAGTCACCAATTAATGAACCAAAGCCAAAAGGGAAAAATCTAAATTATTTATATAAATAAAAGAAAGCAATCATAAATCTGAAATACCTCAAATAATGTTAATTAAAAAAATCATAACATGAATGTAGCATAAACCAAATAGGCAACATAACTAATATAAGCATTAAAATATCTGAAAATAAGAGATAAATATAAAGTAAAAGAACATTGAACCTGGGATTGAGAGTCACTCCTAAAACTAAGAGAAGTCCTAAATCCTAATCCTAAGAGAGAGGAGAGAACCTCTCTCTCTAGAAACTACATCTAAATCCTAAAATTGTGAATTTGAGAGCCTCCTATGAATGGATGCATTCCCCCACTTTATAGCCTCTAATCTGTGTTTTTTGGGCCACAAACTGGGTCAAAAACAGCCCAAAAATTGCCCCCAGCATATTCTGGTACGTACAGGTCGCGGAAAAGTGACGCGGGGGCGTCGTCCACGCTTCCGCGCGGGTTGCGTTCTTGCCAGGTCACGCATCCGTGTGATCCACGCGTTCGCGTCGCCTGGTGTCAGAGAAGCTATGAAAAATTATATATCAAATTGAAGCCCTGGACGTTAGCTTTCCAACGCAACTAAAACCGCATCGTTTGGACCTCTGTAGCTAAAGTTATAGCTGTTTGAGTGCGAAGAGGTCAGGCTGGACAGCTTAGCAGTTTCTCCAACTTCTTGTATTCCTTCCACTTTTGCATGCTTCCTTTCCATCCTCTGAGCCATTCCTGCCCTGTAATCTCTGAAAACACTTAACACACATATCAAGGCATCTAATGGTAATAAGAGAGGATTAATAATAAGCAAATATAAGATCAAAGAAGCATGTTTTCAATCATAGCACAAAATCAGGAAGGAAAACGTAAAACCATGCAAATAGTATGAATAAGTGGGTAAAGAGTTGATAAAATCCACTCAATTAAGCACAAGATAAACCATAAAATAGTGGTTTATCAATCACCCAAGTTTCATGGCTTACCTGCTCAAGAGCCTATCAAGCACCTGAGAGATTTTTAAGTAGCCTGTTCTACTGTCAGGCGTGATGGTGCAGATAAAACTTCAATTTTGTTGAAAGCTTTCCCATTTTCTCTTGAGGGAAAGGCAAGAGAGTGGTACTACACTCAACCCGCAGCAACTGTATCCAACTAGGATACACTTAGAAGAGAATTCTCGGAAAAGTTCTTTCCAGCTGAAGTCACTGATAAACTGAGGAAAGACATTTCCATGATTGTTCAGGACGAATCTGAGACCCTCTATGAATACTGGGAGCGCTTCAATAATCTTCTAGAAGCATGCCCCCACCATATGATTGACAAGATAGTGGTACTCGGTTACGTCACACAGGGCATGAGGCCCCAAGATAAGACCACATTGGAAAGTGCTAGCAATGGGTCTATGAAAAAGTACAAGACCACTGATGAGGCATGGCAATTGATCAGCGACTTAGCTGAATCTACTCGGAATCACAGGCAAAAACAAGGCCGTTCAAAAGCCGTTGTAGAAGTATCCTCTAGCAGAGAGACTGCTGCTCTAACTCAGAGTATCTGTGAAATGACCAACTTGCTAAAACAGATGCAATTGAATCAACAACAAGTTCAGCAAGCTCAACCTTCTCCACCACAGCAAAGCCAACAGTTAGTTCCATAGAGAGTATGCGGAATATGTGCTGATAATAGCCATTATACTGATGAATGTCCGCAGCTCCAGCAGGAAGACAACACCGTGGCAGCCACTCATAACTTCTATGACCGCCCCAACCAAGGGTACAATCAAGGTGGCAATTACAGCCATGGATGGCAGGACAATTCTAACCAAAATTGGAGGGACAACAACAACAGAGGAGGTAGAGACAATAAGAGAAATCAGAGGTGGAATAACAACAACAACAGGCAGCAGAACCAAAACCAGCCTTACAGAGCACCTCACCTGAGGCAATCCCAAGGACCACAGAATACCCAACAGCAGACCTCTCAAATTACTTATCCTTCTTCATCTTCTAATGACGACTTACTACAATCTATTGATTGGAGACAACAGACCATGGAAAATAACCTTTATGCTACGCTAAATGGTTTAAACTCTACTTTGCAAGCTCTTGTCTCACAGATTGGATCAATGAATAACTCCAATAACCAGCCTTTGAGCTCCAGTGGAATTTCCTCTCAACCATTATCCAATCCAAAGGGTGGCATTAACGCCATCACCCTAAAGTCCGGAACCACACTGCAGGAGAGGAATCAGGAGGAGCCAAGCGCACCAGAACATGCCTCAGCTGAAGAGGTAGTGGAAATAGAAGATGTTGAAGAGGAAGAGGACATACAGGACATAGATGAAAAAGAAGAAGTTCAACTACGGGAGGAAGCACCAAAGGGCACAGACACTGCAGAAGACACCACTCCCATTCCATTTCCACAACTTGCAAGGAATCCCAGGAAGCAGTTGGAACCTGACCCAAAAATGGTAGAAATATTCAAAAAGGTTGAGGTAATTATTCCTCTTTTTGATGTTATTCAACAGGTACCTAAATATGCAAAGTTTCTAAAAGATTTATGTATACATAAAGACAAAATTAATGAATTAGAAACTATTCCTTTAGGTAGTTCCATATCTTCTTTAATGGGAGGTTTACCTGAAAAGTGTAGTGACCCAGGTCCATGTATGGTTAATTGTACTATTGGTGGTGTAGTATTTTCTGACTGCATGTGTGATTTAGGAGCATGTGTGAGTATAATGCCTTTGTCTATATATGATATTTTGAGGCTCCCTCCCTTAAAAAGGTCGGCAGCTCATTTTGTGTTAGCAGATAAAAGCATTATTACAGTGGCTGGAGTTGCTGAAGATGTATTAGTGGGCATTAAGGGGCTCACATTTCTCATTGATTTTTATATCCTGGAGATGCCCTAAAATGACTCAGAGAAGCCATCATCAATCCTACTCGGAAGCCCATTCCTGAAGACCTCAAAGTTCAAATTAGATGCTTTTTCAGGAACATACTCTTTTGAAATAGATGGCCGAGTAGTAATCTTCAATCTAAATGGAGTTATCAAGCATCCTTCGGAGGATCATTCTATCCTCCAGTGTGACATTATAGATGAAACCGTGGCTGAAGTTCGCCATGAGGAATTTGAAGAGAAGTTCATAGGACAAGGTCCAAGTGTGGGGACATTCTCAGAGGATAATGATAGTGCTTTACCATTGTTACCAGCTCCAGACAACCCAGAGCCTGACCATGATTAGAAGTTAGAATTAAAACCCCTTCCTCCACACCTCAAATATGCTTACCTTGAAGACGAGCAAAAATTTCCAGTTATCATTGCAAGGGAACTCACTTCTCAACAGGAAGAGCAGTTACTTAGTGTGCTGAGGAGGCACAAGAAGGCAATTGGTTGGAGTTTGGCAGACATAGTAGGCATCAACCCTCAAGTCTGTGAGCATAGGACATTTTTAGAAGAGGGAGCAAGACCTATCCGTCAACCCTAGAGAAGACTGAACCCCACTATCTTAGAGGTTGTCAAGAAGGAAGTGACCAGACTACTGGAGGCAGATATCATCTACCCCATTTCAGACAGTGAATGGGTAAGCCCAGTATAAGTGGTGCCCAGTACAAGTCTGGAGTCACTACAATGAAGAATGAGCATGGAGATCTCATTGCAACTAGAGTTCAGAATGCCTGGAGGGTCTGTATTCACTACAGACGCCTCAACCAGGCCACTCGTAAGGATCACTATCCTCTTCCATTCATTGATCAAATGCTGGATCGCCTGTCAGGTAAATCACATTATTGTTTTCTAGATGGTTACACAGGTTATTTCCAGATTCATATAGCTCCTGAGGATCAGGAAAATACCACTTTTACATGTCCTTTTGGGACTTATGCTTACAAGAGAATGCCCTTTGGCTTGTGTAATGCACCAGCTACCTTCCAAAGGTGCATGATGAGTCTTTTCTCTGATCTTATTGAGGACTGTATGGAAGTTTTTATGGATGATTTTAGTGTATATGGCGATTCCTTTAGCCTTTGCTTAGATGGATTATCTAGAGTATTAGACAGATGTGTCAGTACAAACCTTGTATTAAATTTTGAAAAATGTCACTTTATGGTAAAACAAGGTATTGTACTAGGACATGTTGTGTCTGATACTGGCATTTCTGTAGATCCAGCAAAGGTGGATGTTATTTCTAGTTTACCTTACCCTTCCTCTGTGAGGGAAGTCCGTTCGTTCCTTGGCTATGCAGGTTTTTACAGGAGATTCATTAAGGACTTCAATAAGGTAGCACTTCCCTTATCCAGGCTACTGCAGAAAGATATTAAGTTCGAGTTCAGTGAGGATTGCAAACAAGCGTTTGATAAGCTGAAGACCGCCCTGACTCAAGCTCCAATTGTGAGAGGACCAGACTGGAGCCAACCATTTGAAATAATGTGCGATGCCTCCAACCATGCAGTAGGAGCAGCACTGGCTCAGCGTGAAGTTAAGGACCCCTTTGTTATTGCTTATGCATCTAATACTTTAGATGCCGCTCAGTCCAATTACACTACTACTGAGAAAGAGCTTCTTGCTATTGTTTTTGCTCTGGATAAATTCAGAGCCTATTTACTTGGTACAAAGGTAATAGTGTACTCGGACCATGCAGTTCTAAAGTATCTATTAGCTAAAAAGGAGTCCAAACCGAGGCTTATACGTTGGATACTGCTATTACAAGAATTTGATTTAGAAATTAAGGATAGGAGTGGTAACCAGAATTTAGTGGCAGACCATTTGAGTTGCCTTGAGCACATTACAGATGACCCCACTCCTATAGCTGATAATTTCCCATTTGATAACCTGCAAGCAGTATATAAGGTAGTCCCTTGGTATGCACGTGTAGTTAATTATCTAGTTAGTCGTACCTTTCCTCCAAACTTTTCTAAGCATTAAAGAAACAAGCTGAAAAGCGAGTCTAAATATTATATATGGGATGACCCATATTTATGGAGATGTGGTGCTGACCAGGTAATTAGACGGTGTGTTCCTCAATCAGAATTCCAGTCCATCTTAGAGGCCTGTCACTCATTTGAGAGTGGAGGACATTTTGGCCCTCAAAGAATAGCTAGAAAAATCTTAGACTGTGGATTCTGGTGGCCTACACTTTTTAGAGACGCTGCTGAATTTTGTAGATCTTGTTTCCCATGACAAAATTTGGTAATATATCCAGGAGGGATGAGATGCCTCAACAAATTATGCTTTTCTGTGAAATTTTTTATGTTTGGGTCATTGACTTCATAGGTCCATTTCCAAATTCTAATGGTTATTTTTATATATTGTTAGCTGTGGATTACGTTTCCAAATGGGTGGAAGCAATTCCTACCGGCACTGATGATGCTAACACTGTTGTTTCCTTTGTGAGAAACCACATTATTTGTCGCTTTAGATCACCACGAGCAATCGTGAGCGATCAAGGCACCCATTTTTGTAACAGGAGACTAACAGGATTGATGAAAAAACATGGGATAATTCATAAGGTTGCAACAGCCTACCATCCTCAGACTAATGGGCAAGCCGAGGTGTCAAACAGAGAGATAAAGCGTATCTTGCAGAAGATAGTCAAACCTCATAGAAGAAACTGGAGCACCAGGCTACAAGATGCACTCTGGGCATACAGAATAGCATACAAAACACCCATTGGGATGAGTCCTTTCCGCTTAGTTTATGGAAAAGCTTGTCATCTCCCTGTTAAAATAGAGCACAAAGCCTTTTGGGCAGTAAAGGAGTGCAACATCGGAATTGAGAAAGCCGGAGTTGAAAGAAAGTTGCAACTGCAAGAACTGGAAAGCCTTCGCCTAGAAGCTTATGAGAACTCAAGACTATACAAGGAGAAGATGAAGGCTGTACATGATCAGCACATCAAGAGAAAAGAGTTCCAACCTGAAGACTTAGTCCTCCTTTACAAGTCTCGACTAAGGCTCATGCCAGGCAAGTTGAGATCAAGATGGGAAGGTCCATTCAGAGTAGAGAAGGCCGAACCATACGGAGTTTATCACCTAAGCCATCCTTCAAGCTCTAAACTTATCAAAGTTAATGGCCATCGGTTAAAGCTATACCATGGCGAGAAGTTGAAGAAAAATAAGGAGCTCGAGATCTTCCTCTTGGAAGATCCCCATATAGCCGAAGCCTGAGCTAGTGGAGCGTCCAACTTACGGATGTTAAAGCAAAGTGATAGGTGGGAGACAACCCACCATGGTATGATCGTTCTTTTCTTTATTCTTAGTTTTCCCTATTCAATAACTCTTCTCTTTATTAGTACATTTTGTGCATCTGCATTTACATACTTTTATTTAAAAAAAAAAAAAATTTCGCGACGCGACCGCCTCATTGACGCGTTTGCGTCGCAGGAGATGGGAGGAAATAATAAAACGAACAGAGAGTCACGCAAGAGCGTGGCTGGAGGCGTGCCAGTGGCACAAATCTCCCATGCGATCGCATCGCTGACGCGTTCGCATCAAATGGGAACATTGGCCTCCCACGCGACCGCGTCACTCACGTGGCCGTGTGCCCTGGAATTCGACGTAAAAAGGTTTGCCAATTATCTTATCTTTCTTTTCCCCAAATCCTATTTTCTCTTTTCCCTCCTTATTTCTTCTTTATCCATTCTTTCTTCCTTCTTTCTCACTTTCTACTCTCTCTCTCTCTCTCTCACTCCCATTAACAAGGTTTTCTTTTCTTCTTCCCCCCCTTACTTTTCTATTATTCTTCTTATTTTTATATGTTACCTTCTTTTCTTTTCTTTTTACTTTCATTATCCGTATTTTCTTTTTCTTTCTTTTTCCTGTTTACTTGGTGTTGGAAATTTATTTGAGTCATTATTTCTCATTATATGCTTGTAGATTGTTGTAAAATTGTTTGGCAATTATATATTACCTTTTTAAAGGGTTGCTTGCATGTTCACTTTAATACTTTCTATACCTTATTTACCATGCATGCTATGTGTTTGTGAAAAAGCCAATATGGCATTATGCATTTTTCTACGTTATACTATTCCACTCTTAAATGCTTGTTTTTCACAAAACCCCTTTCATATTTTATTCGTCGAAAATAATTGTCAATACAAACGTGATGGTTTGTTATGAGTGATGCTTGATCTATGCTACTCATGCCTTTGCCAACATGCCAAAAAACATCTTGCATCTAATTACCCAAACATGCACTTGCTTTTTCCCTTTTGATGAACTTTTCACATGTAGTCATGACCATGTGTTTGCTTCATTCATATTTAATGTGCATTGATTGCCACCCATACCATCATATTCCTTGCTTTACCCCTTGACATTTTGACATACTTCCTCTTTTCTCCCTTTCAGGATGGCCACCAAGAAAGGAAAAGAGAAAGCTACTCCCAAACCACCAGCAAGAAGAGGAACAAAAAGAGCATTAGTGGCAGAGCCCTCTTCAACTGCGGTTAAACCCTCAACAAAAAGAACTAAGAGGATTATAAAGGTTGATGATAAAGAAAAAGCCTTCTCAGCAAAGGACACTGCGCGATTTCCCAATCGCTACTGTGAGCAGATGTTCCCCATCCTAGCAGAAAGGAGTTACAACAACGAATACCTTCTTCTCCTCCCAAACCATATTGCTACCTTTGTTGAGCCACAAATTGCACAAAGACAATGGGGTTTCCTACAGAGACAGCCGAGGCAGGTCAATCTTTCTTGGGTAGTCGAGTTCTACTCCAAATTTCACCTGCTAACTTTGCAGTCTGTCTTTGTCCGTCAGAAGCAAGTCCCCATTACAGAAGAGGCCATTCAAAAAGCTCTATGTCTTCCCCCTATTCCAGAAGGATTGGACGCCTTTCAAGAAGCCGCACTCAAGCGCCAGATGTACCAATTTGACTGGAACACCGTTCTCAGAGTTATCGCACTACCTGGCAGCCGTTGGATCTATGGATACCATCGTACCCGCCCTAAGGGAATATCGGCTTCAACACTTACCTTGGAGGCTCGCGTATGGGCACAGATCATGTCCCATTACGTCTTTCCGAGCACTCACGAGTCCTCCTTCACTGCGGACATGGCCGTTCTACTATGGTGCATCCTTACAGACCAACCTCTGAACCTACCAAGACACATCCGGAATGCCAGGGGACACGTACAAAGTGTGGGCAACTTACCTTTTCCCGCCTTGGTCTCAGATCTTGTCTCAGCAGCCGGAGTCTCCTACAGAGCTGGGGACACCAAAGCCATGCTCCCACGGGATGATTAGTATGTCCCTAACGGGAAATACATCAGACCTCCACCAGCCGCCACAAGCCATCCTACTGAACCGGTTGAAGATATTCCTTCTTCAACGCCACAAGCACCTAAAACAAACCAACTGCTCCATCGGATACTAGAAAGGTTAGATCGGCAGGAACACAAAGCTAAGATGAGAGAGCACCGTAACAGGCGCCGATTCACATACCTCAAGGAGCTGATTATGGGAAAATTCAAGGACTCAGACACTCCGGATTCCACTTTCTTTACCAGCACAGGAAGCCATGATGGCCCCGACTGTGGAGATACTGCTACCAGCCCACCTTTGTTTTTGACAGATGGCACCGAAGACGGTGCAAAGCCTTAAGTGTGGGGAGGTCGGTCAGTTTTTGACTTCCGGAGGTAATTTCTCTTCCCTAAACACCAATAAATTAGGATATTTAGATAGTTTTTCTTTTGTAGAATAAGATAAATTACATAGTAATAGGTTAGTTGCATGCATGTTCTACTTGATTGAAATGACAATAAGTTTCTTCTAAGACTCTATCTTTGGAACAAAATTTCACTAATTTTAATTAAAACTTTTATGTTAAATTTACTTGAAGTTGTATTTGGAACATGATTTTTGAGCTAAAGAACACACAACCTGTGAGATTTGAGCCTTTATGTATGGTTACACTATTTAACCATAATTATTTGATTCTTGTGTGTTTACTTCTCTATGATTGTAATCTATATTTTGTTCCATCCTATATGTCCAATGTTTATTTTATTTATATGTTTGCGTATGATTGAGGCCATTAATTATTTAGCTCACTTATCCAAATTAAGCCTACCCTTTCAATTACCTTTGTTAGCCACTTTGAGCTTTTAAATCCCATTTGTTCTATATTTTACCACATTACTAGCCTTAAGCGGAAAAATAATTATATATCCCAAACTAAATCTTTGGTTAGCTTAAGATAGAATTGTGTGTGCTAATTAAGTATGGGAAATTGTGGGAACAAAAGATAATAAGGGAATGTGTCATGATAATACAATGGGAATTTGGATACCTACTCATGTGAAACTATAAGAATCAAAAATCTATGTGCATTGATAAGCTATGTTTATTTCTATGTTTATGTTTCAAAAAAAAAAAAAGAAAAACCAAAAATATTCAATAAATGAATAAGGGGACAAAATTACCCCAATGCTGAGTTAAGAATTCAAAGATCAATGCATGTATGATAAAATTAAGATAAAAAGTTGATACATTAGTATGGAATGTAAAAGGGAAATTCTGGGTAGGTAGGTATGAATTCTGAAGTTATATAGAATATATATATGTTATGTTAAAGCTTGGGTTAATTAAAGATTCAGTTTATAAGCTTACTTAGCCATATATGTATCCTTACCATTACCTTGGCCCCATTACAACCTTGAAAATACCTCATTATGTTTGCATTGGTATATTAAATATTGTTGATTGATTAGGAGAAGAACAAAAATTAGAGAGCATGATTAGAGAAGGATAGAGTGATTGCCCTATACACTAGAGAGATTAGAGCGTACATACATCATCAGTGAGGGTTCAATGCTTAAAATTCTATGTTCCCTGCTTTCATGAGCTACCTTCTTGCATTTTTATCTGTTCTTACTGTATGAGAATTGAATTAGTGAAATTTGATTTGTAATTGCTTTGAAGAGCTTATTTACTATTGATCAAGTGGACAAGAATCATATAGTTGCATTCACATATATAGGTTTCATTGCATTGCATGAGTTTTACATGTTCCTACTCATTTATTTTATCTCCTTTAACTAAGCATGAGGACATGCTAATGTTTAAGTGTGGGGAGGTTGATAAACCACTATTTTATGGTTTATAATGTGTTTAATCGTGTGATTTTATCATGATCTTTACCCACTTATTCATATGATTAGCATGCATTTATATTTCCTTCCTAAAATTATTACATGATTAGAAACTTGCTTCCTAAGAGACTTTTAATTATGTATTTTAATTTTCCTTTATTTTATTTGATGCTGTGATCTGTGTGTTAAATGTTTCAGGCTTTATAGGGCATGAATGAGTTGGAGATTGGAAAAAGAGCTTGCAAAAATAGAAGGAACACAAGAAATTAAGGAGATGACCAGCGAGAAGTGACGCGGCCGCATGGCTCATGCGATCGCGCGAGTTGGAATAGCACAAGTGACGCGGAGGCGTGGACGACGCGCCCGCGTGGCAAAGCAAAATGCCGAATGAACAGCAACAGAATAGTTCATATAAAATAAAACAAACTGCAATTAGGTATAAACAAGAAAGAACAATTGCAATAGTAGCAAGAACAGTAAGAACAGCATACGAACAATACTAACATCACAGCAACAGCAGAATTGTGAAAATTATAAAACAATAAGCACGAACAGCACAATTAATCAGGCCTAAATTCACTAACCACATCCTAGGCTACCTAACCACCTAGAATCCACTACAACATGCATATCTAACTAGCCTAATTATGAACATAAACAGAAAAATATGTAATTAACACAGAATTGAAAGAAGGGTGGCGTTCGGCAGAACTTGGTAGGCGTATGAATGAAAGTGGGACGGAGAGATGGCTGGGGGATGGTGGTGGCGGCGGCTAATGCGGCGGTAGAGGGTGGTTGGCGCGGCGGTGGTTTTTCGGAGGTAGGGGGTTTCGGGTAGGTAAATGGGGGTAGGGGTTAAGGAGGAAGGAAGGGAAAGGGGTGTGGGTGGTGGGTGGAGGTGCGGCGGTGATTGCGGCGCGGTGGGGTTGGTGGTCGCGGCGGTGGGCAGTAGTGGTGGAGGGAGGAAGTGGGGAGAAGTAGAGAAGAAAGAAAGGGAAGGGAGAAGGGGGTGGCGCGGCAGCGGTGTCTGGGTGGTCGACGGTGGTGGCTGGAAGTTGGTGGTGGTGGCTGGAAGTGGGTGGTGGTGGCTGGTTTGCAGAGAAGAGAGAAATGAGAAGGGGTTGGGGGAGGGGGGGAATGGGTAGGGTTCGCGTGACTGGGGGGTTATCGAATTTGAATCCACACGATCGCGTGGGGCACGCGGTCGCGTGGCTGGGGTGGAATGGGAGTTGACGCGATCGCATGAGTGATGCGATCGCATGGAGTGGGTAAAAGGATGAATGACGCGGTTGCGTGAGGCATGCGACTTTGCGTAGCTGAAAATTGTGCTAAACGCGCAATTCCAGCGTCGTTTCAGTGCAACTCTCTGTCTCCTTTTGGGTGTTGTGCAATCCACGAGATGCGATCGTGTCGCTCATGTTGTCGCGTGGGATCGGTGTTTTGCAAGTGACGCGATCGCGTGAGTGACGCGACCGCGTGGATCGTTTTGTGCGAAACGCACAATAGCCACACGATTTCAGCCCATGTTTCTAGGCGTTGGATCCTTATGCCGATTTCCAGGTCACGCGGCCGCGTGAATGACGCGGATGCGTGGGGGTTATTTTTCGCAACTGACGCGATCGCATGACTGATGCGGTCGCGTCGCACGCCTACTCTCTTTTTTTTTATGCAGGTATGCAAGTATGCAGTATGCAATGCGAATGAATAATATTCAGGTTCAATTGAAAAGGAAAAACAAAAATAACTAACACGAAATAAAACTGAAAAAGAAACGACCATACCATGGTGGGTTGTCTCCCACGTAGCACTTTTAGTTAACGTCCTTAAGTTGAACATTGGATGAGCTTTCTGTTATGGCAGCTTGCGCTTAAATTCGTCCAGAAATCTCCACCAATGTTTGGAATGCCAACAGCCTCCGGGGTCCCAAACTAGGCATGTAAAGCTTCTGAGTATCTTCAAGCAGATTGTCAGGCTCCAGGGGTGACGAATGTCAGAAAAGATCCCAGGATCCCAAACTTTGCTTTTGAATCTGCCTTCGTCTTGATCTATATTTTTCCATCCGGGTAGTTTAGAAAGTAGATTCTCACCATGGTGACCAAACGTTTTCCTCGATCCATTCGATTGATCATGATGCCAATCCGTGCACTTTGAGTTGAAGCGTGGAACCTTATTGAGCCTTGTGCACCAGCTCTGAGACATTCCAACTTGTTTGACTTTCCCTTACCTAGTAAGGGATAACTAAACAGAACAACCTTCAATTATCAATTAATCTTGAGAGTACTTCAACAAGAATAGGGCTTCCAACTAATCTACTCCCAGTCAAGGCTTTTATATAAATTATTTAATTTCCTGTTTATTCAAGTCAAACCATTTTGAAAACATCTGATTAATAAAATAGCACACCTTTCTGCAACTCTTTGGGAGATGACCTGGGATTCATACTCCCAGTATTTTAATTTTAATTCTTGTGACAACCTTCTAAATTGATAAGCGGAATTCTGGTTGGTTAAGAATTATACTTGCAACGCATATCTTATAACAATTCTTGACTCGCCAATTTCCACCAAATCATAAACATAGTAAATGGGTAGTTAGGTTTTATATTTTGATTACATGGATTGTCTTAAGTTAGGTGAGAAGTTTAGGTTAATTAAGGATTCAGATTTTAGTCCACTTGACCAAATACAATCTTACCTTGACCCTAATCCCATTACAACCCTTAAAAGACCTTTTAATATGTGTATTTGTGTATCAAATTTGTGTTGATTGGTAGAAGAAATAAAGTCTTAGAAAGCAAGGTTAGTAGAGAATTGAAAGAGTCGAACTTTAAACACCTGAGCAATTAGAGTGTATACACTTCCGGTGAGGGTTCGACGCTCGATTCTTTGTTCCCGATTTTCATGAGCTATCTTCTTCTGCAAGTTTACTTATACTTTATTTTATGATTTGAATTAGTGGAATCCAGTTTATGTTTGTCTTGGAGAAGTTGTTTACTTTTAACTAAGTGAGTAAAAGCATATTTGCATATAGTTGCATTTATATAGATAGGTTGCATTGCATAATTTCTACCATTCCTCTTCACTGCTTTGTAGCATCTCCTGAGCTTAGCATGAGGACATGCTAATGTTTAAGTGTGGGGAGATTGATAAACCACTATTTTATGGTTTATCTTGTGCTAAATTGAGTGGTTTTTATCAAGTCTTTGCACACTTACTCATACAATTTGCACGGTTTTACAAATTCTTCCTAATTTTGTGCTACGATTGAAAACATGCTTCTTTGGTCTTAAATTTGCTAATTTTAATCCTCTCTTATTACCATTCGATGCCTTGATATGTGTGTTAAGTGATTTCAGGGTTTATAGGGCAGGAATGGCTTAGAGGATTAAAAGGAAGCATGCAAAAGTGCAAGGAATACAAGAAATTGAAGAAATCGCTAAAGTTGTCAAGCCTGACCTCTTCGTACTAAATCGACCATAACTTGAGCTAAAGATGTCCAAATGAGGCAGTTCTAATTGCGTTAGAAAGCTAACATCCGGGGCTTCGAAATGATATATAATTTTCCATAATTGCCACGCTGTTACATGACACGCTTGCGTGGATCACACGTACGCATGACCTGACAAAAGTTCAATCCACGCGTACGCGTGGACGACGCGTACACGTGACAGAGCCATGTGCTGAATGTATCAGAAATCACTGGGGGTGATTTCTGGGCTATTTTTGACCCATATTTCAGCCCAGAAAACACAGATTAGAGGCTAAAGAGTGGGGGAATCCATTCATTCATACAACATTCATTCACATAATTTTAGGTTTGAGATGAAGTTTCTAGAGAGAGAGGCTCTCTCCTCTCTCTAGGTTTTAGGATTTCTCTTAGTTTTAGGTTTATTTGTTCTCAATTCAGGTTCAATGTTCCTTTAATTTAGTTTCTCTTCTACTTTTATTTGTTCTAGTATTCTAGTTTATTTATTTCTCTTATTGGTTACTTTATGTTGCTATTTGGTTCATGAATTCTCTTGTTAGATTTTATTTCTCTATTTAATGCAATTCGAGGTACTTCATATTTATGATTGCTTTCTTTAATTTGTGTTATTGATGCCTGCAATTGTTGTTTTTAGATTTAATATTTCTTGCTAGTTTTCTATGTTTTTATGTTGTGCCTTCCAAGTGTTTGATAGAATGCTTGGGAGGATTTTAAGTTAGATTTTTATGTTCTTGGCTTTGATTGAGTAATTGGAGACTCTTGAGTTATCAATCTCCCTTGTTGATTGTTAATTGAAGGTTGCTGGTTGATTTAGATCCCTCTAAAGCTAGTCTTTCCTTAGAAGTTGACTAGGACTTAAGAAATCACATTGATTAGTCCACTTGACTTTCCTCCATAGTTAGAGGTTAACTAAGTGGGAGCAACGGATAATTCTCATCACAATTGATAAGGATAACTAGGATAGGACGTCTAGTTCTCATACCTTGCCAAGAGTCTTTTCTTAGTTATTTGTTTAATTTCTTGCCATTTTATTTCCTTGTTCCTTATTTCAAAAACCCAAAAAGATACAATCTCATAACCAATAATAATTACACCTTCCTAAAATTTCTTGAGAGACGACCTGAGGTTTGAATATTTCGGTTTATTTTTATTGGGTTTGCTTAAGTGACAACCAAATTTATTTGTACGAAAGGATTCTTTGTTGGTTTAGAAACTATACTTTTAACGAGGTTTCATTTGTAAGATTCTTTACTAGCAAAAATCTGCTCGTCATGGATCAACCGGTTGCTGCATGTTCTTTCCCCTACTTCCAACTTTGCTTATGGTGCATCGGTCATGAAAAACAGAAGATAACACCGTAAGACGAGAAAATACAAAAGCAAGAAAGCATAAATTATTGGAATGAGGTAAATCACTAGAATTGAGTAAGTGAATTTGTGTGACATTGATGAAAAATCGGTGTGTGAGTTCTAAGTTGCATGCGGTTTAGAACACACACACTAGCATAGAAAGTTATGTCACAATTACGCAAAAGAAAGCATGCACTTCACTCATTCTAGTGTGCTTGAGATACTTCAAAAGACTTGTCAGTTAAGATACAAACAAGTGGTGAAGAAGCATAAAAGCATTCAAGCCATAATCAAGTAATTGTGAAATTGGATAATGAATGGACATTGATTGATGTGTAAGTAAACTTAATGAACAAAATGGTATATGAAACTTACACAACAATCAATGATGCATGTTGAAGTTTGTTTGCAATACCTAAGTGACATTGAAGTGGAACACATGGGTGCTATAGAACTTAGAAAAAGAAGATAGAAGTGAAAATCAATCACATAGCAAGCATGGTCCACAAAGCTTGAAAAGCTCAACAATATGTTACCAGGTAAGCTTTCGATCCAATTCCACAATTCTACAATCTCAATGCATGAAATAGGTGGTATGAATAAAAGGGCAATCCTAAACAAGCATCACCTAACAAAAAATGCACTGATAATGTACAATTGCCTAACAATGGATGATGAACGCATGGTGGCCAAAACATGCAACTCAAAAGATTTATAAAGCTTGAAGGCAATGTACAAGTACTTGGTATACAAAAAGTTTAAGCATGAAAAGTTCAAAACCAAGTAACCAATTGTAACCTCAACAAAGAATCCAACAATGAATATAAACAACAATGATGTTAAGATAACATCCTATTAGTAATCAGCAGCAGTCAATAGTAAACAAGATTAATAATCCAATACTTATAATGAAAAATAGAAAAATAAATGAAAATTAAACTAACTAATTAAAAAATTAACTAAACTACTAACTAATTAAGTAACTAAAAAAATTGTGATAAATGGTGTTTGGCAGTGTCAGATGATAGTAGAAGAGTGGAAAGAAAAGGGGAGAAGAAAGAGGAAGGAAGGAAAAGGAAAGAAGAGAAGAAAAGAAGTGTGTGAAGTAAGGCAGTCCACGTGTACGCGTGAATGACAGAAATGAGGTTCGACGCGTACGCGTGGTGGGTTATTCAAAGAGGTGACGCGTACACGTGATGTGACGCGTACGCGTGGGTTGGTTTGTGCCTCGCGCACAAAGTTGGCATGAAGTACGCTTAATTCTCTGGATTTTGTATGGAGGTGAGAATTTTGAATCCACGCGTATGCGTGGGTGATGCGTGCACATGGATGGTGGAAAAACTTGGGGTCACGCGTACGCGTGGGTGACACGTACGCGTGGCATGGTACACTGTTTTTCAAAATTTTTCATATTTTTGCACCAAACCAAGCATTCCAAGCCTCCAAACAACTACCAAAACACCATAAAACCTTATTTGACCTACTAGACTCCCAAATAAACTCAACTAACTAGGCAAAACATGAAATTAAACCTATTTTACCAATATATACAAAAAGAAAAAAAGGGAAAGATGTTACCATGGTGGGGTGTCTCCCACCTAGCACTTTTGTTTATTGTCCTTAAGTTGGACTTATGGGGAGCTCTTCCATCAAGGTGGCTTGTGCTTGAATCCATCCTTGAACATCCACCAATGTTTGGACTTCCAATAAGCTCCATCATTCAAAATTAATAGCTCCAAGCTTTGATGGAGTTCTTCACAAATCATGAGCTCCCAAAGTTGATCCTCCTCTTGTAATCCGGGATCCCATACCTTGTTTTCACACCCGTCTTCAAATTGATCATGGTAATTTCCTCCGGGTGGTAGAAAAGCCGAATTCTCAATGAAACCTCCAAGAAACTTCCTAGACCCATGCCATTTGGTTCTACACCAACCATTACTATTCAGCTTTGAGCATGCAACCATCATGAACTTAGAGTGATGTTTCCAACCACTACACAACTCTCTCCTACTATTAACTCCACAAAGAGCTCTAAGTTGACCATCATTTTCAATCAAACCATATTCAAGTGAGAAAGTAAAGCTTAGGGATAAGAATTTTACCCACTTGAATGTTGTGTCGGATGGTGACTTAGGAAGGGGTGGTCCCAATTATCTTGCAAGTTCCACTCCCTTGTGCTCTTCCTTGACTATCTCTACCTCTTTGCAAGCTTCTTCAATTCCAACCTCTTATCCACCAACTTCTTCTACACATTCTTCAATATTCAAGTCATGTGTTGGAGATTGTGCTCTAGCCTCCTCAACATCAATCTCACAATACAATGAGGAACGTTCAACAATCTCAAATAGCACGTTAGTTGGTGTAGAATCAACTTTAATAGTAGGACTTTGTGCTTGCTCAACTCCTTCCAATCGTTCATCATCCATAATATGCCTAGGAGGTTGCACATTATCCTTCTCAACTCCAAATTCATGCTTAATGGAAGAGGGTTCAACAACTTCCACAAAATCATCAACAATAGTACTTGGTGTGGAAGTGTCCTCAAGCTTGGAATCCACCTCTTGTTTAACTTCGCCTAGGCTTTCAACCACTTCTTCTTCTTCAACAATCTCCATCCTTTCTACTTATTGCACAACACACTCCATGCTCCGCTCTTCGATTGATTTCTCACATTCATCTGTGGAGACGCCTTGTCTACCGTATAAATCCCATGCATCTAAATTGGCTTTAATTTTGGCAAGGTTAGCCTCAATAGCTTCATTCATCCTTTGGGCCTCTTCTTGCTCCTTTCGACGGATTATTGCTTGAAGCTGATCAATTGCTTCCTTGAGATGATCCATTGGCTCTTGTTCCACTTGGCTAGTATAAGTAGGATCATATTGCTCTTGGATGGATGGATATGGGTGTTCTTCCATAGAGGGTTGTGGTGGAAAGGGAAATTCATTATGTGGTTGAAAATTCTCATACATGGGAAGTGGTTCATCTTGACAAGAATAATGAGGTGGTGGTTCTTGAGGGTATTGGTGATGGAATTGGGGTGGTTCTACATATGGTTCATATGGTTCAAAAGGTGGTTGGTATGGTGGATAAGGATTAGGGTCATATGGAGGTGATTGGGGGTAAGGGGCTTGTGAGTAAGGTGGTTCAAAACCATGTTGAAGAGATGGTTCATAAGCATATGGTGGTGGTTATTGACAATTACAATAAGGGTCACCACATCCATTAGAGTGATATGCATTAGGATTGGAATTATACCTATAAGGAACTGGAGGAGGTTGTTACCAAGAAGGGTGATCAATCTTTTGAGACTCCTCCCATCTTTGATTGTTCCATCCTTGGTGCATATTGTCATTATAGCTCCCATTTCCTACAACATAATTTGAACCAAACTCATAGCCAAAGGGGTGAGAATTCATAGTAGCAAATAAAAGCAAAAGCTAACAAAAATAAGCAACAAAGTCCTAAACCTAACAAAAACTAACAAACAAGCAAAAGGCAAATATATTCACATATTCACAATAGCCAATAACATAACACCATTGCAATTACCCGGCAACGGCGCCATTTTGATAATGAGGAAATTGTCGTGTCGGTCTAAAATTTCTCTTATAGAAATAAAAACTTCGTTGTAAGCATAGCTCCAAACCAACAAACAATTCTCACATAAAAAATTTGAGTTGTCACAAGTACAAACCCTAATGAAAAGTTAACTGAAGTATTGAAATCTCGGGTCGTTTCACAAGGAATTACAATGAAGTGGTCAATTATTGGCTATGAAAATGCAAGGGGGGTTTGATTTGATAAGAGGACAAGAAAATAAATGGCAAGAAAAGTAAAGAAAACAATTAAAGAAAGCAAGTAATAAAGAGAGACATTCATGGCAAGGGTTGAGATCATAGGCTTTCTATCCTAGTCACTAATAACAATAATTAATAAGAATTTATCTTAATACGTCATCCCCGATGATGGAAGAAGGTACCATATTATCTTCATACTCGAAGAAAGTCTAATAAGACTAGCTAATTGATGAGCGGATAATTTATACCCTTTTTGGCATTATTTTTGGTAGTTTTTAGTATGTTTTAGTTACTTTTATTATATTTTTATTAGTTTTTATTCAAAAATAACATTTCTGGACTTCACTATAAGTTTGTGTGTTTTTCTGTAAATTCAGGTATTTTCTGGCTGAAATTGAGGGACCTGAGCAAAAATCTGATTCAGAGGCTGAAAAAGGACTGCAGATGCTGTTGGATTCTGACCCTCCTACACTCGAAGTGGATTTTCTGGAGCTACTGAAGCCAAATTGGCGCGCTCTTAATTGCGTTGGAAAGTAGACATCTTGGGCTTTCCAGAAATGTATAATTGTACATACTTTGTCTTAGATTTGATGGCCCAAACTGGCATCCAAAGCCAGCCTAAAACTTTCTGGCGTAAAACGCCAGAACTAGCATGATTCTTGGCGTTAAATGCCCATTTTGGCACCCAGGGTGGCGTTTAACTCCAACTTTGGGCATATGCAGGTGAAAGCTTGAAAGCTCAGCCCAGGCACGCACCAAGTGGGTCCTGGAAGTGGATTTCTGCACTATCTGCACTTAGTTACTCATTTTTCTGTAAACCTAGGTTACAAGTCTAGTATAAAAACTACTTTTAGAGATTCACTTTGTACCTCATGACATTTTACACTTTATATTGTATCTTCTATAGCATGAGTCTCTAAACCCCATAGGTGGGGGTGAGGAGCTCTACTGTGTTTCAATGGATTAATGCAATTACTACTGTTTTCTAATCAATTACGCTTGATTCTATTCTAAGATACTCACTCGTACTTCAATATGGAGAATATGATGATCCGTGACACTCATCACTATCCTCAACCCTATGAACGCATGCCTGACAACCACTCCCGTTCTATCTGAGCTCAACGTAGTCATTGGGTGACAGCTTGAGTGCATATCTCTTGGGTTTCTAATCCACGGATCGAGTCTGGAGGTTAGAACCTTCGTGGTATAGGCTAGAACCAATTGGCAGCATTCTTGGGATCCAGAAAGTCTAAACCTTTTTTGTGGTATTCCAAGTAGGATCTGGGAAGGGATGACTGTGACGAGCTTCAAACATGCGAATATTGGGCGCAGTGATAGTGTGCAAAAGGACAAGGGTCCTATTCCGACGCTAGTGGAAACTGACAGATGATTAGCCGTGCGGTAGCTGTACATGGTAGTTTTCATCCGATACGAGAAATCTGACAGTTGATTAGCCGTGCAGAGATCGTACCTAGTATTTTTCATTCGAGAGGATCATACAGCTTTCCATTGAAGGAAGCCATGCATGTTTGGAGAAGAAGACAGTAGGAAAGCAGAGATTTAGACGACAGAGCATCTTCGGAACCTCAGCCTGTTTCTCATTACTGAATCACAAGTACTATTTATTTCATGTTATTTATTTTTCATAAATACAATCACTCTTATCATTAATCTCCTGACTAAGATTTACAAAATAACTATAGCTTGCTTCAAGCCAACAATCTTCGTGGAATCGACCCTTACTCATGTAAGGTATTACTTGGACGACCCAGTGCACTTGCTGGTTAGTTGTGCGGAGTTGTGAAATGTATAATCACAATTTTGTGCACCAAGTTTTTGGCGCTGTTGGTGGGATTGTTCGAGTTTGGACAACTGACGGTTTATTTTGTTGCTTAGATTAGTAAAAATTTATCTTCTTTTTTGGTTTAGAGTCACTAAAATTGAGACTTCTATTATTGTTTTTGGTTAAAATTTTAAAATCCTTATTTTCTTTTTCTAAATTATTGTCGAAAATTTTTAAAAACCAATAACCTCATAATTTATTCTTCTGTTTGAATTTGGTTTCATGTTTTAAGTTTGGTGTCAATTGCATGATTTTATTTTTCTTTCAAATTTTCGAATTATATGTTCTTAGTTCTTTCTTAATCTTCAAGATGTTCTTGTTTATTTTCCTTGTTTGATCTTTAGTTTTTATTGTTTTGTGTCTTTTCTTATTTTTCTTGTGCATTTTCGAATTATTAGTGTCCAAAGTATAAAAATTTTTAAGTTTGGTGTCCTTTGTTTTTTTTATTTTCTTAAAAATTTCCAAAATCTGTTCTTGGTGTTCATCTTGATCTTCAAAGTGTTCTTGGTGTTCATCTTGACATTCAAAGTTTTCTTATTTGCTTTCTTTGTCTTGATCTAAAAATTCTAAGTTTGGTGTCGTCTTATTGTTTTTCTCTTTCCTCATTAAATTCAAAAATTCAAAAAAAAAAATCTTTTCCTTTAATTACTTATCATTTTCGAATTACCTAGGTTGACTTAGTCAAAATTTTTAAAATTTGGTAGTTTCTTGTTAGTTAAGTTAAAAGTTCAATTTTTATCTTTTTAAATCGTTTTCAATTTTCTTTTTATGTTTTTCGAAAATCCTTTATAAAATTTTTCAAAATCTTTCTCTTTTCTTATTCATAATTTTCGAATTACTTGTCCTATTTTATTAGTTTGATTGAAAAATTTTAAGTTTGGTGTTTCCTTGTTGAGAAAGTTTCAGTCTTTAAATTTTAAAATCATATCTTTTTCAAATCTTTTCTTTTATTTGATTATTTTTACAAGTATCCTTAATTTTAAGACATATATTTTCAAAACTCCCTAACCACTTTCTCTTTCTCCAATTTTCAAAAATCATAGCCAACATTTTTCAAATCTTTTTAATTAATTAGCCATTTTAGTATTCGAAATTTTTTATTTATTTTAATCTATTTTATTTTATTTTTTTTCCTTTAGTTTTCGAAACTTATTTTCTAGTTCCCAATTATTTTATTTTATTTTCTTTTCTTTTGAATTCGGTTATCCTTAATTAAATAAAATAAAAACAAAAATATTTTATTTTCTCCATCATGGACCTAAGTGGAAATGAACAGTCCAGAAGGACTCTGGGGTCATATGCTAACCTCACTAATGCTTCCTCTGGGAGTAGTATCTGTATACCTCCCATCAGAGAAAGCAGTTTTGAGCTAAATCCTCAGCTCATTATCATGGTGCAGCAAAATTGCCAGTATTTCGGTCTTCCACAAGAAGAACCTACTGAGTTTCTGGCATAGTTCTTACAAATTGCTGACACAGTACGTAATAAGGAAGTAGATCAGGATGTCTACAGATTATTACTGTTTCCATTTGCTGTAAAAGATCAAGATAAGAGGTGGTTAAACAACCAACCCACAGCAAGCATAAGAACATAGAAATAGTTATCAGACAAATTCCTGAATCAATATTTCCCTCCAAAAAGGATGACACAGCTAAGACTGGACATCCAAGGTTTTAAACAAGAGGATAATGAATCCCTTTATAATGCCTGGGAGAGGTACAGAGGGATGCTAAGGAAATGCCCCTCTGAAATGTTTTCAGAATGGGTGCAGTTAAACATCTTTTACTATGGGCTTACAGAAAAGGCCCAAATGTCTCTAGACCACTCAGCTGGTGGATCTATACATATGAGAAAGATAATTGAAGAGGCTCAAGAGCTCATTGATACAGTTGCTAGAAATCAATATCTATACTTAAGTAGTGGGTCCTCCATGAAAGAAGAAGCTAATGCAGTACCCTTTGAACTTAGTCCTTAAGAACAAGTTGCTGAACTCAATCAGCAACTGCTTGTTATAACACAACAGTTAGTAGAATTTAAAGAGATGCTGCAAGAAACCAAAGATGCTAATGAGAATATGGAGAAACACTTGAATCAGACAAGACAGCAGCTATCTAAATAGATAACAGAAGAATGCCAAGCTGTTCAATTAAGGAGTGGGAAGACATTGAATGTCTCAATTCAAAGCAGCAGAAAGCCAAGGAAGGAACAAATGACAAAGGATGACCAACCCACTGCCCAAAATCCCTCTAAGGACTGTGATGAGCGGATAATTTATACGCTTTTTGGCATTGTTTTTAGTATGTTTTTAGTAGAATCTAGTTACTTTTAGGGATGTTTTCATTATTTTTTATGTTAAATTCACATTTCTGGACTTTAGTATGAGTTTGTGTGTTTTTCTATGATTTCAGGTATTTTCTGGCTGAAATTGAGGGACTTGAGCAAAAATCAGATTCAGAGGTTGAAGAAGGACTGCTGATGCTGTTGGATTCTGACCTCCCTGCACTCAAAGTGGATTTTCTGGAGCTACGGAACTCAAAATGGCGCGCTTCTAATTGCGTTGGAAAGTGGACATCCAGAGCTTTCCAGCAATGTATAATAGTCCATACTTTGCCCAAGTTTAGAGGATGCAAACTGGTGTTCAATGCCAGCTCTCTGCCCAATTCTGGAGTTCAGCGCCAGAAAGGGATCAAAAACCAAAGTTGAACGCCAGAAATGGATCAAAACCTGGCGTTCAACTCCACAAATGGCCTCTGCACGTGGAAAGTTAAAGCTCAGCCCAAGCACACACCAAGTGGGCCCCGGAAGTGGATTTATGCATCAATTACTTACTTCTGTAAACCTTAGTAGCTAGTTTATTATAAATAGGACCTTTTACTATTCTATTAGAGATCTTTTGATCATCTTAGGATCTTAGGATCATCATTGGATGCCTGGTTCTTAGATTAGAAGGGCTGGCCATTCGGCCATGCCTAGACCTTTCACTTATGTATTTTCAATGGTAGAGTTTCTACACTCCATAGATTAAGGTGTGGAGCTCTGCTGTTCCTCATAGATTAATGCAAAGTACTACTGTTTTCTATTCAATTCATCTTATTTCGCTTCTAAGATATTCATTCGCTCTTCAACCTGAATGTGATGAACGTGACGATCATCATCATTCCCTATGAACGCGTGCCTGACAACCACTTCCCTTCTACCTTCGACTGAATGAGTATCTCTTAGATCTCTTAATCAGAATCTTCGTGGTGTAAGCTAGAATGATGGCGGCATTCATGAGAATCCAGAAAGTCTAAACCTTGTGTATGGTATTCCGAGTAGGATTCAATGATTGAATGATTGTGACGAGCTTCAAACTCGCGATTGCCGGGCGTAGTGACAGACGCAAAAGGATAGTAAATCCTATTCCAGCATGATCGAGAACCGACAGATGAATAGCCGTGCCGTGACAGGGTGCGTTGACCATTTTCACTGAGAGGATAGGATGAAACCATTGACAAGGGTGATGCCTCCAGACGATTAGCCGTGCCGTGACAGGGCATTTGGATCATTTTCCCGAGAGAAGACCGAAAGTAGCCATTGACAGTGGTGATGTATCACATAAAGCCAGCCATGGAAGGGAGTAAGACTGATTGGATGAAGATAGCAGGAAAGCAGAGGTTCAGAGGAACGAAAGCATCTCTATTCGCTTATCTGAAATTCTCACCAATGATTTACATAAGTATTTCTATCCCTATTCTATTAATTATTTTCGAAAACCCCATTACTATTTTATATCCGCCTGACTGAGATTTACAAGGTGACCATAGCTTGCTTCATACCAACAATCTCTATGGGATTCGACCGTTACTCACGTAAGGTATTACTTGGACAACCCAGTGCACTTGCTGGTTAGTTGTGCGAAGTTGTGAACCATGGTATTGGCATCATGTTTTTGGCGCCATTACCAGGGAAAGAAAGAGCGATGAATTTTACATAATCAAAGTGTAATCACAATTTCTGCGCACCAAGTTTTTGGCGCCGTTGCTGGGGATTGTTCGAGTTTGGACAACTGACGGTTCATCTTGTTGCTCAGATTAGGTAATTTTCTTTTTGTTTTGTTTTCAAAAATTTTTTAAAAAATTTTTCAAAAATTTCTCCTTTGTTTTCGAAAAAATCTTAAAATAAAAATGTTTTCAAAAATATATTTTTCTTCAGAATTTTTAAGAATGAATTCTAGTGTTTCATGAAGCATGTTGAAGCCTGGCTGGCTGTAAAGCCATGTCTGTAGGGAATGTTAGGCGTGTCATGTCTGGATTACATGCTAAAGCTTGGCTGGCTATTAAGCCATGCCTGACCCTTTGATTGGAGCTTTAGACTAAGAATGCTAGATTCCTGGAATCCATATTAAAAATTTTGGAATCCTTATTTTTCTTTTTCAAAATGATTTTCGAAAAAATTAAAAGAAAATACAAAAAAAATCATAAAATCATAAAAATCAAAAAAATATTTTTGTGTTTCTTGTTTGAGTCTTGAGTCATGTTATAAGTTTGGTGTCAATTGCATACTCATCCTGCATTTTTTTCGAAAACTCTCATGCATTCGTAGTGTTCTTTATGATCTTCAAGTTGTTCTTGGTAAGTCTTCTTGTTTGATCTTTGCATTTGCATGTTTTGTGTCTTTTCTTGTTTTCCATATGCATTCTTGAATTCTTAGTGTCTAAGCATTAAAGAATTCTAAGTTTGGTGTCTTGCATGTTTTCTTTGCATTAAAAATTTTTCAAAAATGTGTTCTTGATGTTCATCATGATCTTCATAGTGTTCTTGGTGTTCATCTTGACATTCATAGCATTCTTGCATGCATCACATGTTTTGATCTAAAATTCTCATGCATTGCATCATTTTCATGTTTCTCTCTCTCATCATTAAAAATTCAAAAATCAAAAAAATATCTTTCCCTTTTTCTCTCATCAAATTCGAAAATTGAGTTGACTTTTTCAAAAATTTTTAAAAATTAAGTTGTTTCTTATGAGTCAAATCAAATTTTCAATTTGAAAATTTTATCTTTTTCAAAATATTTTTCAAAAATCAAATCTTTTTCAAATTTCTTAGTTATTTTTGAAAATTCCAAAAATATTTTTCAAAAATATTTTTCTTATTTTTATATCATATTTTCGAAAATAACATCATCAATTAATGTTTTGATTCAAAAATTTCAAGTTTGTTACTTGCTTGTTAAGAAAGATTCAAACTTTGAGTCCTAGAATCATATCTTGTGATTTCTTGTGAATCAAGTCATTAATTGTGATTTTAAAAATCAAATCTTTTTCAAAAACTAATTTCTATCATATCTTTTTAAAAATATCTTCTCATCATATCTTTTTCAAAAATTTGATTTCAAAATATCTTTTCTAACTTCTTAACTTCTTATCTTTTCAAAATTGATTTTCAAAATTAGTTTCAACTAACTAACTAACTTTTGGTTTGTTTCTTATCCTTTTCAAAACTACTTAACTAACTCCCTCTCTCTCTAATTTTTGAAAATATCTTCCCTCTTTTTTCAAAATTTCTTTTTAATTAACTAATTATTTTAAATTTTTATTTTAATTTTCGAAAAATTACTAACCTTTTTCAAAAACTATTTTTGAAAATCACTAACTCTTTATTCAAAAATAATTTTCGAAAATTCTCTTCTCTCTTATCTCCTTCTATTTGTTTATTCATCTACTAACATCTCTCCCTCACTCACAAAAAAAAGGATCTCTATTATTATTATTTTTCTGTGCCCTCTTCTTTGTCATATGAGCAGGAGCAAGGACAAAAATATTCTTGTTGAAGCAGATCCAGAACCTGAAAGGACTCTGAAGAGGAAACTAAGAGAAGCTGAATTACAACAAACCAGCAAGCACCTGTAAGAAATTATCAAACAGGAAAAGAAGATGGCAGCTGAAAATAATAATAATGCAAGGAGAATGCTTGGTGACTTTACTGCACCTAATTCCAATTTACATGGAAGAAGCATCTCCATTCATGCCATTGGAGCAAACAATTTTGAGCTGAAACCTCAGCTAGTTTCTCTAATGCAGCAGAACTGCAAGTTTCATTGACTTCCATCCGAAGATCCTTTTCAGTTCTTAACTGAATTCTTGCAGATCTGTGATACTGTAAAGACTAATGGAGTAGATCCTGAAGTCTACAGGCTCATGCTTTTCCCTTTTGCTGTAAGAGACAGAGCTAGAATCTGGTTGGACTCTCAACCTAGAGATAGCCTGAACTCTTGGGATAAGCTGGTCACGGCTTTCTTAGCCAAGTTCTTTCCTCCTCAAAAGCTGAGCAAGCTTAGAGTGGATTTTCAAACCTTCAAACAAAAAGAAGGTGAATCCCTCTATGAAGCTTGGGAGAGATACAAAGGACTGTATAGTCCTAGATACTGGAAAGGAAGAGGATTAATCCATCATCCTAGGAAGACCTTTCCTAGCCACAACAAGAGCTGTGATTGATGTGGACAGAGGAGAATTAATCCTTCAATTGAATGAGGACAACCTTGTGTTTACAACTCAAGGATCTCTCTCTACATCCATGGAGAGGAAGCACAAAAAGCTTCTCTCAAAGTAGAGTCAAACAAAGCCCCCACAGTCAAACTCAAAGTTTGGTGTTGGGAGGCCACAACCAAACTCTAAGTTTTATGTTGAACCCCCATATCCAAACTCTAAGTTTGGTGTTGGAGAGTCTCAACAATGCTCTGAACATCTGTGAGGCTCCATGAGAGCCCACTGTCAAGCTATTGACATTAAAGAAGCGCTTGTTAGGAGGCAACCCAATTTTTATCTAACTATCTTTTTCTTAGTTATATGTCTTTATAGGTTCATGATCATGTGGAGTCACAAAGTAAATATAAAAAAATTGAAAATGGAATCAAAAACAGCAAAAGAAAAATCACACCCTGGAGGAAGCATGTGCCTGGCGTTCAACGCCAGAACAGAGCATGGTTTTGGCGCTGAACGCCCAAAATGGGCAGTATCTGGGCACTGAACGCCCAGAACAAGCATGGTTCTGGCGTTCAACGCCGGAAATGGCCAGAAAATGGGCGTTGAATGCCCAAAATGGGCACCAACCTGGCGCTGAACGCCCAGAGTTGTGTGCAAGGGCATTTTACGTGCCTAATTTGGTGCAAGGTTGTAATTCCTTGAACACCTCAGGATCTGTGGACCCCACAGGATCATCTCAGGATCTGTGGACCCCACAGAATCATCTCAGGATCTGTGGACCCCACAGGATCTCCACCTACCTCCACTCACTTCTTCTCATCCCTTACCACTCTCTTTCACACAATCCCATAAACACTCTTCCCCAAAAACCCTTCACCAATCACCTTAATCTCTCTTCCCCATCACCTCTTCACCACTCACATCCATC